>NW_008795194.1:11029352-11057003 GCF_000699145.1 Aptenodytes forsteri
GAAGAAAAAGAGTCTCCGTAAAAAAAAAAAAAAAAAAAGCAAGCCAGAAGTGGGATTCCAATTTATGCTGCTGCTGTTGATTGATATGCTTGTAACTGAAATATGATACATAGGAATATAATACTTCTGATAGAAAAAATGTAGTTGGAAGGTGGTTCAGTATGAGAACTTTTATCCAGCTAGCTGAAAAAAAATGAAGATCCAGAAGAAAGAACAAAAAACTTGTGGGATTCCAATTTATGCTGCTGCTGTTGATTGATATGCTTGTAACTGAAATATGATACATAGGAATATAATACTTCTGATAGAAAAAATGTAGTTGGAAGGTGGTTCAGTATGAGAACTTTTATCCAGCTAGCTGAAAAAAAATGAAGATCCAGAAGAAAGAACAAAAAACTTCTAGGCCAACTGATGTATTCTCTCAGATGTGGGGCATTTCTAGAAAACATTCAATTTAGCATCATTTGAATTTAGCATTTCACAGTCAGACTTCGCTTAATCTGGTTGTCATCAGAAGAGTAATAGGCCACTACAATTTGGGTGCTTCCTGGCTGCAACAGTAGGAGCTTTGTTAAGAGCTTTTTTTTTTTGCTATCATTCTTGTTGGCAAGCTGGGCTTTTCTGTTGGGATAACGTTTCTCATGCTCAGCACAGCCAGCGTTTTACATGCGGTAGTCACTTTCATCAGGAATGGGCGTCATGGGCACTACTATTCAGGTACCAAATAGCAGTAATTTGAACATAGGTTTGTGTGCACGTCGGATGTCTTCAAGATTCTGTTGGGAAAAAAATACTTGTATACTGATGAATATTATGTATATTTTCTGTTACTTATTTCAGCTTGAGAATGAACGGTCTTAAATGTAGTTATGCAAATATTGCTGACCAGGTTACTTTCCTGAGAAAAAGGCTGGTTGCACAGCAGAGTGTGCCAAGTATACTTTATTCAAAGAGCTTTTATAAGCTCTGTAGGCTTACTTACAAGTAAGCTAAACAACGTGATATCAACCAGCAACTAACTGGGCTTCAAAGACCTAAACCGGAAATATTAAACTTTTTTCAGATACTGAATTTTTGCACAAGGATTATTTTGTTTATTACTCCTGTTCTGCTGTATGTTTTACTTTATCTTGTATATAAAGCTTTCATTTTATATGTTTTAATTATTCTTAAAACTTTGATGTTTATTTTTTTCACTTTTAATTTTTTTTTTTTCCTTAGCTGGAATATCAATAAATTCACAAACGAGTTATTACTTGGTATTACACTTAATATCCCAGAAAGCATGCATATATCTCTTGTGATATTACCAACTTGTCAAATGTGCAAAGACTGCCTGATATGATTACTGTTATTAGTAAAGACCATAATATGAAATTGCGTGGACAAACACACAGTTTCCAAAGGGAAACCATTTAAATTGATGTTCAACATCCAGTATTTCAGTTACATTATGTATTTGCTGATAGCCAGCTTTCACATATTGACATACATTTTTATTTAACTTTACCTGGAAATGTCAGGAGGACAGTTAAGGGAAAACAGAAGAGAGATTTTAATTAATATTGCTCACGATGGGATGCAAGCATTGTTTCAGTTTCAAATTAGAGCCGTGCTCACTCAGGCATGCACTGTTAATATGTTATAATTAAGGACTTGTAGAGCAAGGAAAAATTAATGGACAGCATCTCTAATAATGATGCTGTACTGCACTCCTGAGTTGCATTACAGCAGAGGGAATCAATATGGCCTCAAGGTTCATCTATCGTTTGCCTTTGCTTCAGATTGCTCTCTCTGTCTGTGTGAGTGTGTATGATTAAAAGTCACCAAAGGCCAGAAGTTATAAAAGGTATAGAGAATTTCTGTGTGTGTATAGTCATTAAATAATCAAAAGGTGCTTTTAAAAGTCGAGATATGCTTTCGTTTGGTATTTTGCTGTAATAGGAAATTTACCACATTTATAAAGCTGTTGTCGTCTTATATCCCCAGGTATAATAACAGACTAAAATATTCCCCACAAAAGCCTTACTCTCTTAAAGAATGCTGAGCATTATAATTTCATAGGTAGACAGCTGGAAGAAATATTGGTTGTGAAAACTATTGATATAAGGAGGACTAGTTTTATCACTTTTGCCACTCCCCTTGGTCTATCATAAGTCAAAATCAAACTGTTACTTCACAGGTATATATGTAAAATTGTAATCATTAGCTACGTTACAGAAATAATAAAAATTTACTGTACAGAAAATAATTCAGGTAAGGGACATTTCATGGAAGTCATAGAAATGTATTTATAAGCATGATAATTGTAACAACAAGAGGGTTCCACTTTGACTTGCTTGTCATACAGAAGATTATTTCAATCTTTGATCTCTTGGGTTTTGTTCAAATTTTTAAAATAACAGCTAACCGACTGGAAACATTTCTTCTTGTTTAAAAAGCTTCCTGTGAGAAGTATGCTCATGTTCTCTTTGCATTATGGATGTGAGCATGGCATTGCTGCTATGAAGGTGGGAAACTAAGTTTTGTATTTGGTTTGAGTTATCAACTGAGTATCTGAAATTGCTGCATCCAGATGGCTAGTAGCTCCTTCTCCATCTACTTGTGAAAAGAGATTGTCAGACCTTGTTTTGGTGATGATTCATCCCTGACTGATAGTTTTACATAATTATATGATTCTCTGCCTAACATGAACCTGATATTTTGTGTTGTGGAGTAAACACATCTTTCATGAAAAAAAATATAGTTCTTATAAACTTGCAGTTTAATTTCCACCCAAGGATTTCCAAACATTTTATAAACTTAAATACATTAGGACTCATAACAATATCTCTTTTAAGGGAGAAAAAAAAAAAAATCACGGAAAATGTAGCATTAAAAAACCTCAAAAAAACCCCCCAGAAAACTAATGGGCAAAATAAACTTGCTATGGAGTGAATTTATAGAACTTTCACTTCTAATGATCAGTTTTATGTATATAAAAAAAGAGGGTTAAAAATTTTTTTGCATGGCATTAGAGATGCATGGATTCCTTCTCACACCAATATAGTCTTAATCCTGTAAGTGGACCTATCTGAGTTCTAATGACTAGATTCAACTAGCATGTCAGGCCTAAAAGTTGTCATTTGATACGTCTGAAATAATCTGAGAGACCCCTATTAAGCCATGTCAAAGCAGAATGAGATTCTTGCTGTTGGGTGTTCCTTAGCCATTTTGTATGGTGGTTACATGCAATAAAATGTGACTTTTTTAAAGGGGACGGGGGTGGGAGCGGGGGGACACGACACTTTTCTGGAAATAACTTTATGCACAATATATATCTTCATTGCAAGGTATCAAGTTCTCAGTTATTCTGAGAGAGTTGGCATAGTGCAAACACAATCCAAGTATCTGTTGACACTGTTTCTCTTCCACCTCACCCTACACAAAAGACACACCATGATAAAGCTGCCTCTTAAGAATGTGTATTACACACAACCAGTATTTTGGCAGTACCTACCAAATCTTAAATGTAGCACAGCAGTAAATCTAGAGTGAAATCCTCAATTTTCTCAAATTGAAATGAACAGAGCTTGTACTAAGCATTGTGCAATTCACATCCCTGTTGTGAAAACTCAATAGTCTCCTACAGTTTGAGGCTTCACTTGAAGTGTTCAATTCTGCCTTGTAATTGGAACAAACTTTTAATCCTACCAACTTTGACTTTCATATTTACGTCATTTGTTTGTTTGTTTCATTGCCTGCATAAATGTGATGACATGGGGCTCATAGGAGACTTTTTTCCTAAGGATCTTGAAAATGCAGTGCACCAGCATTCCCTTATGCAACTTCTTTGATTCTCCAAATATAGACTAATTTTTTTTTAAATGACCATTTCGTGGTAAGAGAATTCAAAGCTGTTTGTACGACTTTAGTATTATAATGCCTGTTCTCTTTCCACTAAAGACAAGGTCTGATTTTTTTGATGCAAAACTTATTAAAGTCACCCAAGTTTGTAGACATTTATCTGTAAATATAGTCTAAAGCTTACTAAGTTATTTAAATTCCTTACCTTACTCTTAATGTATTTTTCCACATCGTAACTCCAAATGAAATTGAAATTGTCTTCATTTATTTGACCTGTCCCAGTCGTGTGGCTAGCTTCAAGCCAGTTAGAAAGAATATAGTTGTTCCCTTTGCTGAAAAGGATTCCCAGATGAGAAGAGCTGCCCTTCTAAGCCCTCCATTATTCCCTAAAAGAATATCTCCTATGGAACATAAGTCTGAGAGCTGTCTCCCAGACTAATAACGTGACTGAGGTGCTTCAGGAATTTGATGCTAGGATAAGTGGAGCAGAAAGCTCAGCCGGATTTCCACTCCATCTACTGTCTGCTGTTGAACTGGAACGTAAGCTTGTGTTTAGACTGTGTGGAGCCTCAGACACTGTATATATTATTTTACTAAAACTTTGTAAGGGTATGATAATGTTCATTCATGTAAGTAACCATTACAATTCCAAAATTTCTCATTAGGAAGTGTTACCCAAGACAACTATTCTGTATCTTGTACAGCTGATTATTTCTACCTAGGTATAGGTATAGTATCTCACATTTCTCCCTACTAAATAACGTCTTTTTTTTTTAAGCCATTTTTCCATTTTGTCAAGATGATTTTGATTCCAATCTTGTTCTCCAGGGGTTTGAAAGAAGCTGCAGGCCCTGTGTTGTGTGCAGACAAATGTCGCATTTCATAAGCATTCACTCTGTTCCATCATCTAAATGATTAATGAAATTACTGAATAAACACTACTAGACCCAGGACAGACCCTCTGCAGAATCCTACTTGATACATTTTTTTCTGACACCCTGTTTTGACAGTTATCCATTGATAGGTCTGAATATGGTTTTCAAAACAGTTTTACCCATTTTAAAGAGGGTTCATCTAGACTTGCTAATGAAAATGTCATGTGAGACAGTACCAAAAGCCCTGCTAAGGTGAACGTAAGACATCTACTGACTTTTCCCTTCACACAAGGGCTTTTATCCTGTCATGGAGAAAATCAACTTGATTTAGCAGTCTGTTCTTTAAAAAATCCATGTTGACAATACTTATGTAATCTGTCCTGTCTTCTAGGTGCTTTTTATTTGCTCCAGTGTTTTTCTGGGACTTCAGTTTACCCCGAGTAGTCCACATTTCCCAAACTCTTCAATTTTCTCTCATTTTGAAGATAGGTATTCTTGTTTACTCTTTCCAACGTTCTTGAGCCACACTTCTTTCCCATAAGTCTTCTTAAATAAGTACTAAGTGCTCTAAATTTCCTCTAATGTGCTTTCTAAGAATGAGTTTCATCAGGCCTGTGACCTGAAAATGTAGAACTTGGTCAAACGCTCACTTACCTCATTCTAGCTTCCATTTTCTTCTTCTTCCTGGTGTGTTGTGATTAATTGCCTGATCACTGTTCTCTTTCTAATGAAAAATGAAGCTAAAGTAATTTGAGTATTTAAGTGCTCTAAATTTCCTCTAATGTGCTTTCTAAGAATGAGTTTCATCAGGCCTGTGACCTGAAAATGTAGAACTTGGTCAAACGCTCACTTACCTCATTCTAGCTTCCATTTTCTTCTTCTTCCTGGTGTGTTGTGATTAATTGCCTGATCACTGTTCTCTTTCTAATGAAAAATGAAGCTAAAGTAATTTGAGTATTTTTGTTATGGCCATCTATTGATAATTCTCCTGATTAACATGCAGTTGTTATTTTCAGTATACTTTTGTGGGGAAAAAAAAAACCTGGAAAAATCCATGCATTGCCTAATAATTTTAAAACAATCCATGTATTTTTCACACACTGTAACTACAATGGCTTTTATTTGTGGACCAGCTGCAAGATTTTATTACCTTTTTCTTTCCTCCATTTTTTTTCTGCTAAATCCTGCAGAAAACTTTACAAAAATTTTCAAAGTGTATCTGGGTCTTTTTTTTCTCACGTTTCTCTACTATTATGTATGAACCATCTTCTGAGGGACCACAGGTGATCTACCGACCATAGACAGAGAAACTGTGGAGGATTGAACCATCTATTTTCTGACTGTTTTCATACTATTTCTGTGTCTCTAGAGCATGTTCTTGAAGTTTACTGGAAGCAGTAAAAGGCCTTCTCCAATTTGATTTCTTCCTGCGATGGGATCACCACCTTTCTCTACCGATAAACCCATTTATCTGTACCTGTCTTAAGGTCTCTTCAGTACTTCAGTACTGCAGTCGTGTAGCGTGCTAATGAGAAATTCCACCTACTATCTATATGTTTCTCCCAAGACATCTAGCAAATGTTGCTGAGGATGCTGAAGCTGCTAAACATTACTGCATTTCTTGGTTTTTTTTCTTCTCTAGGTGAAGGGAACTGCCTTAAGTATTCCATTTCCTTCCCACTCTTTCAGTGACATACAGAAGAGAAAATTAGAAAAAAATTCATTTAAATAAGGATGTCAAGGACAGAGAGACTTTATTCTACTTTCCGTTGATACTGCTTACCTATGGTATTTCTATTCATATAATCCCTGTGTATTAGCATTTGGATTTATGTGTATATCCTCTGCATCAGCTGCCAATTGCCCTGTTTGTATAGAATAAATGCATTTTTGCTGCGGCAAAGCCTCTTTTGGCTCCTTCATTTTATTTTCTTGCTGTCTTGAAGTTGAACACATTTCTGAAGTACCAGATGGCCAGGTATTAAATGCATAAAGTGCATTATTTCCTCCTTCCCTCCCCTGCAGCAGTCTGTTTCTGTTTAGCTATGCAAATAGGAGTGGTTGAGATTAAAAGCAGGAGTTGCAGCTGATGTAAACCCCAATAAAATCAGGTGGCATTGAATATGTTTGAAAACTAACCAACTTTTAGCATTCTTAAGCTGCTTAGAATAGTGTTAAATAAAATTGTTGGCTGAAGAGACTATTTATTCATTGTGTGTTTCATGTTGACTACAGGGAGAGGGGAGTTTGCAGACAGAGCTCTTCTCTAGTTGGTAACAACATCCCTTACAAATGAGCTGGGGTGGTTCAAAGTCAATGTGATAGATTATGTGATAGAAGTCACTCTCAACTGTTAATGAGTTGAGGTGAATTTTGGCATGACAGTGAAGAATGTAGGGAGTTCAAATGGTTAACCATGCTGTTTTGGGCTTGACATCAGACAACAGAAACTGTTATTCCATTATGCTGATTTAAAAACCTTGTGAAATGCAGATAAAACTGCTAAGTCCTCACTGCTCATCTTATCTAATATCTAGAGTTAAGCCTTATATAAATAGGGCATGTCTGAATGGCAGGTAGGTATAGGTAGCATATGGGTTTCTGGTGTTTTATAACTTAGTTCTCAAGTAAAAAGTAGTACAGTGTTTTTGCAGACATGCTTCAATTAAGCTTGTCTCAGTAGGCAAAGTTGTATAATGTTCCAGCTTTGCCAGGTAATCTGTATCCTCAGACCCTTTTGCTTCATTGGGTTAAAGTTGTAGATTGCCTTTTAGCTCTTAAGATTTTGCAAGTAAGACAATGTACTATAGAGAGAAAAATGAATATAATAAATTTTTAAGATATCTCGATCTTTCATAAGAAAATCTGACATATCATTTTTTTATGACTTTATATCCAAATATCTGGTGTGAATTTCACAGCTTTTTGTATATTATTACTGTTTCCAAAGTATTTTAGTTCATCTCAGGGAAGTGTTCCTGTAAAATATGGTGCCTGCTATATATAGCCGTGGAGGTTGTAGAATGGAGGACTACTGAAATTACTTGTGACCTTGCCTGTCATTTGTTAGTGAATGCAGCAGCAACATTAATCAAAATGTACTCATTGGAGAATTTTCATCTATAGCATACTGCTCCCATAACTCTTCCTGTGTTTTTCCTAGTGTCAGCAAGATCTGACGTTTTTAGAGCGGATGTGTAATTTCTGCAAATATTTGTAATTCACTTTACAGGGCATATATATCATGTAAGAGATGCTATGGATATTCAGGCTTTAACATGTACAACATTTTATGGTTCTTGTGGGCTTGACCTCAACTTATTTGCAAAATAATCTTTCAAATACTAGCACAGAAGCTTTATAATACGAAGTATTTAAGTCTCCCATACTAAGTTGAGTTGGTGATCTGTCATAAAATAGCAAACAATACATTTCAGTCCATGAAAATTACTCTGTGGAAATGCTGGAACACAGCACCTTGAATCAAGTCGTCGCATAAATCCTACTGATTTCAACAAAGTCAAAATTTCACCTGTTGCGTCTCTTACCCTGGTGCCTGTCATGCTTGGCTGTGAGACCTCAAGCATCATTGTCTTTTTGAACACTGGTTCTGATGATGACGTGACCAGGCTGACGGCTCATTGCTTCTCATCCTATGTGTTTGTTCCAGCACCTCTTCTTTGTATACTAAAGTATGTGACAGAATTTCATTCTTATTTTCTGACAAAAGTAGGTCAAGAGTAGGTGCATCCCTGTTGTCATCCACAATTCACCCTGATGGAAGGAAATCTCTTAGCATCTCTCTAATACCTTGTTATTCTCACTTTTACCTCTTGCTCTCTTTTTTTGCAAAGAATGAGGTCTTAAATTTCTCATGTAGGGCTGTGTTTAGCAGGAATGTTAAAATCTGTTTCTTTGGGAGGTTATTCAGGAAAATAGGTGTGTTTGTTACTCTACAAGAAATCCTTGTGAGGATAGCCTTGTAATAAGAACGGTAGGAAATGTGAATGGAAAGCCATCTGGTCCGTGCCACTACCCCTGAGGATATGCCTGTGCAGACTGGAGTGACTGTTGTGGAAACAGCGTGTTCGTAACAGTTGTGCTGGGTTGTTCTTCCATGTACCCTACCTGTTCCTTGGCTGTAAGCCTGGGGTGCCTGGTGTGAAACAGTGCTGGGTACGTCACATCTTAGTGGTCATACTGCCAGTCAGTTCCTTTGAAATGTGAACAAACAAAAAAATTACTATAATGCCGAATTTATTGTTCTCTGCAGTCATGTATGTATGAATTGCATATGCCTCGAATCATACATTGTGAAAAAGGGTATTAGGTTCAAATATTATCTTGCACTCTCTTGTATAACCTCAGTTCTTCTCCCACAAGAGGGAGACATAAAATATGATTGAATCAAAGGAGGAAAGCATCTGGTATGAGGAGACCCTAATTAGCAAGCAACTTTACCATTCCTGAGGGAACGAAACTTGCAGAACGAGTAAATATCAATAGTGTGGGAACATTTGGTATGACAGAATGTTTTCTTGTAAAAGAGAGAGAAAGAGACTGTGTAAATGTGATTATAGATTTTTGAAGGAAGGAAAAATGTTTCTCAGCTAGATTCTGGCTGTGTTTATGTTTGCACATAATGTGGTGCAATTGGAGCAGACCCACCAAGCAAAACACTTGATTTGCAAACCTCACATCCAGGCTTGCACAGATTTCAGGAGGTGCTTTCCCTTGGGAGACCTCTAGTCCAGTCCTGGGACTGAATGCCACTAGTGCTCATTTCCCTCAAAAGGGTGAATGCATGTGAACCACTATGGAAACCAAAGTGTGTTCAGTGAGGGCGAAGCAGAGATTTGCTGCAAAAACATATGACTCACATGAAAGAAAACACTACTGTAAATACACCTTCCTCCTTCCATTTTTGTAAGTCTTCATGCCAAAGAATGTGTTTGACATGTGAAATTTCTTATGGAAACCCTGTCCAAACTCAGTTTTTTTCTGAAATGTGTTTCCTAGTATGAAATCAAAGGATTTTCCTAGAGAGAAAAGCAATTAAGCCAGTAGTGTTATACTAACATCATCTTCCATTACTGAAATGCTTACCAGACTCTGAAATACAGAAATTAATATAAGACCCTTTTGTAGAAAAGGAGGGCAGAAGAGATGAAGTCTAGCTTGTTTGTTTGGGTACTTTTTTAAAATGATGCTTACATAGGGAGCAATGCTGACAATCTCCCCTAAAACAGAGCAGTGCTATCTAGACATTCATCTGTGGAGGTGCTAGGTGCTCTCAAAACCAAGTTATTATTGATGGTCACTGCTACATTCCTCAGTTCCTGGGTTGTTGGTTCGGGTTTTTTTCGATATATTTTTCAGTGGTATTCCTCCTTCTCAGGATTATTGATCGGTTCCTGCAATCAGAGTTGCACTGCTTTCCACAACACTGTCTTCAGCTTCTGATTCTGCCTGCTTTTTTTCTGCAGGTTTGTACATGAACAGCCTGATTTCACTTTAACCTTTATCTTCTTCTGTTAACAGCCTGTGCAGGCACTGCAGTAGCAGGGATCTGAGATTCTGGTAGATCATCCAGAGCTTTTTTTATTTATTTGTTTCCAACTTAAGGGCACTCTTTCTCATTAGGAATAAAAGCAAAACTCAACAAACAAACAAAACCTTCCAGTGCAATAAAATTGTGAATGATCTGAGAAAAATGAGATGAAATGAGAATATTTACTTCCTCTTCTTACTCCATCCGATGCTGCATGGACTAATGACAAAGTTGTTTTGCTACCCAATGGAAAGATAACAACAGAAGATTACTGGGAAGACGCAAGTGTTTTGTGTTTTGTTCTCCCTTCTTCAACACTATGTCTGTAAAAAAGATTAGCTCTGCATAGTTGACACAAGCAGCAGAGGAGTAACGACTCTTCTGGAACAAGAAAGAAGCAAAAGTCAGAAACCAATTAAGTGAGATGATTTGAGATCACCTCGCTCTATTTCCAGGTGCTTTGTAGTGAAATTTATTCAATCCAGTCTTAGAGCAGCAATCTTAGAGAAATGATAGGTGGTGTGGGGAAAAATAAAGGGTAATGTAGAGCTAACTCAAAAAAGGAGGATGCAAGACAGGGAAAGGATGCATTGTCAGCTTTTTTTTCTGGGGAAAAAAGCTGGAGTATGTACTTCATCTGCCTGTTTATAGGCCTCTACCTTATTAAAAAAAAAAAAAAATGACTGGAAAGAAACAGACAACATGGATTTGTCAAAAAAAAAAAAAAGAAAAAAAACAAACAAAACCCCAAAAGGATTTCATATGACCTAATTTCATCCTTTGACAGGGTGACAAGCCACAGGGCTAAGCATGCACAGTAAACATGGTTAAATCATGACTTTAAGGATGTTTTTGACACTTACATTCTCTCAAGCAAGTTGTACAGCTACTGTCCATATGAAAGTCCCTAACCTGGTGCGTGCATCTCTAACGAAGCAAAACCCACTCCAGGAGGGGACCTGATACTGGTGGAGACCCCGTGGGCAGCTGGATCACCTGGTTTTGCCTGTGCAGAGTCCTTTCACCCTGTGACTCCAGTAAACACCTCCATGGGGGCAACTACTGACCAGCCGTGTCTGCTTGTTTGGAGATGCTTATCCGGTGCTTTTTAATGTTTTCATGATTTACACGATACAGCTGAGAGTGTGCTTATGAAATCTGCCGGTGATATACAAGCCAGGAGGGCCTGTCAACTTGTTCAAGGACAGGCTTGAAATCCATAATGACTTAGGAAAAAAATTGGAGAAATGGCCTGAAATAAATGCACTGCAATCCAGTAAAGTGTAAAGTGCCGCACTTATATGTAGTGTACCACATGTGGAAGGGGGAAGGCTAGCTAAGAAGCAGAAAACGCTCTGAGATATAAAGTGCATTGCAAGCTGTGCTTGAGTTGGTCCCATCAACACTGCACAAATATCAAGCATCCTACTGGTATGTTTAAGGGGGAATGTTATGTTGAATGTATGGGAGATAATCCTTCTATTCCGGTCAGCACTTTTGTGAGGCTTATTCTGGAGAAATGGCCAGTTTTGGTGCTGGAAGGGGTCTGTTCGGAGCAATGTAGGAGTGATGTGAGGAAAGACCTATGAAAGAATCGGTGTTCTGAAAAAGCCTGAGAGGGAATAAAAAAGTCTTCCTGTACTGAGAACAAAACCGTGTAGTTTAAGCTACATCATGGGATATCGAGAGAAAGCATGAGGAAAAATGTCCAAACCGTACAGCCAATGAGTACAGAAATAGATTCCTAGTGAGATACAGCCTATAGGAATGGTTTAGGGATTTTTGCTCCTGCCTGGAGATGGGTGATGGGCTGTCTGATCTCATGAGGTCTGAATGTACATCCCATTTTTCCTGTGATGCCAGCTTGCCTGGGTGAGACCTTAGAGAATCAAGAGCCAGAGGAACTGTGTGGAAGAGACAAAAAATGGAAGCAAAATATGTTCAGCTTCCCAGGACTTTAATCTTTGAGTAGAGAAAGACACAGGTGCAACCAAATGATAGGCAGTAACTGAAATGTGCCAGAGTACAAGGGTATGCTGCGCTCTACCATCTGTTATATTAGTTATGATTCTCATTGCAGCATCCTTCAGGCCTTACTCTTGCAAAGTATTTTGCCTGCCTACACACTCGTCTTGTATGCCAGCCTTAAGCTTTAAATTGTCTTTAAACTTTGAGACATGAAAGTTTTTTGTCACTTTGGTCTTTTATATTGCAAATCATTTGAGGTATCATATGGCTTGTGGGGAAGTATTCGGATGGTATAGAAACCTTCCAGATAAAGTGGTTCTTGTAGGATGCCTGTTGTTGTTGCAGCGTCTTCCTTGTCCGTTCTAAACTAATGTCTCAAGTAAGTACTGTAAATCTAATTTTCTAGTCACTGACATTTTTATTCACTGTTGTCACCACGGTTCTATTCAGTTGGATGCTCCAGCTTTGAATATGGGATTAATTTTGCCTAATTTTAGCAACTTTGAGGCTTAGGTTGTTAATCTAAACAACCACCTCTGGGCGGTGGATGGCAATAGGTGCCTTCAGACAAGGATTTAGTGGTTAATGTTGAAGGAAAGGACTTTGCATCTGGAAAGAAAGGGGAGTAAAGGCTTTGATTACAAAAGAATGGGAAAGTGACTTGTCTTTGATCTGGAAAGTGTCTATTTTTTATTAACTAGCTGTTAGGGTACTATACTAAATTGTGTATTGGTTTGTTAGTTTTGGAATATGTTTTGTTTAAAAAGATGAAAAACAACTGAGGAGCTCATAATTTTTTTTTTTTACTTATACATATATTTTAAAGATATTATGACTTAAGACATAATTAGTCATTATTATTACTGTGATGTGAATGCGAGTGGAACTGCATTGAATAGAGTAGTTACTTGTATTTTGTTGTGGGATTATGTATACGTTAGTTTTGGAATATGTTTTGTTTAAAAAGATGAAAAACAACTGAGGAGCTCATAATTTTTTTTTTTTACTTATACATATATTTTAAAGATATTATGACTTAAGACATAATTAGTCATTATTATTACTGTGATGTGAATGCGAGTGGAACTGCATTGAATAGAGTAGTTACTTGTATTTTGTTGTGGGATTATGTATACAACCTATGATTGAGTCATTACTGTGTAAATAAGCTGGGTGGAGGCTAAAGCAATGTAAAAAAATAGCTTTTTAGGTTCTCTCTACCCCAAGGTTCCTTATGACATCTGTAGTTTAATCTTTTTCTCTGCTATGTGAGAGTCTGGAAGAGCTTGTCTGACTTCTGTAGGTAGAAGTTACAGAAGATGAAGCCCATCCATGAAGTTATGTTACTATTAGCATGCAGACGGTTTGCATATTATTTAAGGAGGAAAGTAAACTGTGCTAGGCCTTTATTTTGCATAGTGTATAGCGTACTTAGCATAGTCTCAGGTAATCAGCACCGTTGAAGTTTACTAGGGATTAGTATGATCCAGCTTTGTAACTGAAATCTGGCTTTTGGCTGCTCCCCCGTAAATAGCAATATAGCCATAGATGTATAAAATTTGGTCGTTTATAGGAAGAAGTATTTATTTAATTCATTTTTGTATGGTAAAGATGTGAACAGTTCTTGGATGATCTTTCATATATGTATTAGCAAGTTGTACTTGTAAATTTTGATTGTGGAATAGTAATCTGTATTTTTGCCTTCAGAAGTAAAGCCTGTTGAGAAGTCATAGATGGAAATATGCAAAATATTTCCCATAAGCTACTTTTAATATGATTTTCTCTTAATGAAATACATCTTTGCCTCATATTTACTTTTTGGCTTTTATTCGTGATTTCTGTGATTAATCCATATGAAAAGGATGGTATAGTTTGGACTCTTGCAGTCCAAGACCTAATGTCACTATGAAAAGATCCGTAATTGTTGGAAGTGGTTTGGGACAACTTCCTATTCCCTTTTGGAGGCTGCCATCTTGTGTTCTGAAGTCAAAATTTCCATTACCATTATCTCTCTTGCCACTGTAGTTAAGAAAATGGCTTTTAAATTGTGAACACAGTGCAGATAAATGCTGCAGTATTTACCCTAATGTGTAGATAGTCAGATATACTCACATATAGTTATTCTTTTGTCTTAAAGCAATGTGATCCTAGTAACCTTTGAAGGATGTTTACTCTGAAACCTATTGCTGGTCATTGAGAAGTCTACTGATACGAGGAGCTTTGCACTGGACTATTGGTTTTGATACTGAAAGATCATTTTCTTGTAGACTTTACAGGAGATTGCTAGCAATATTTTTCTTGTAAAGTTCTTACTCGGAGTTAAGAGTTGAGGTATGCAGGATTTGAAATTAAAGAACATATTTTTGGGCTACCTCTCCCAACTTGCTCTGTGCAATTGTCTTCAAAAATGTTTAAATTAAAATTAAAAATTCAAATGCAGATTCAAATTTCACTAAGGTTCTTCTATTTTATTCTATTTTATTGTTTTAGACTTGCTTCTAGTTTTAGGCTAATTTTGTCTTCTGCAGTATTTTCTTGTGTGAAAAGTTGAATGAGCAAACAGAAAAGTTCTCATGTTTACTAGTAGATTATCAAATTAGGATCTTTCAGAGCTTTGGGGGTCAGGGCGGACCTTAATGAGGCCCCAAATGTAAGAATGCAGTAGATTTGTATTTTCTGCTATTTAGTGGTAAAGGTGACAAGCAATCTTCTTTAATTTATAGCATGAAGTTACATTCAGAACAAATTTAACATCAGGGAAAATGTTTAGGGGAGTTTTCAGTGTCTCATATACACAAAAATGAAAGCTGGAGCTGGACTTTTGAAAGTTGATGTGAACAGGAAGGTTTTGTTTTTTTGCAGACATCAGAATTGATTGGCATTGTGCCTCTTTATAAAAGTAGTACATTTTTCCAATCTTTACAAAGTGAGTTAAGCAGAACTTTGCTGAAATGTCTACTGCCTATCTTTCTGAAATGAAATTCAAAGTGATATTTGGAAATTCACTTCAAAGTGATATTTTCCCCAGCCGTCAAGATGTAAGGACTTAGAATTATTTTTGATTCATGTATGAGGAAAAAAGAAAGTATATGTGATACACTAAGTGAAGAGGTGTTGCAATTGTTCTTGATTCATCCATGCTCACGATACTGTTATAATTTTAACATAGCTGCTCCATTGTATGATGTACTCTTATGATGCTTTGTTTATTACGTAAAGCCTTTCATGTTTATTTTTAGCACAAATTTACACTGGGCTAAACATGAAAACATATTTAATATTATGGTCTATATTCTCAATCGTTAAATAAATTAAACCTGCTTGAAGCAATCAATGGCAGGTAACAGAAAAGCAAGGCATTTCAATTGTGAAACCATTAGGAAGCATGTGAGACTGCTCGAATGCAAATTTAAACCGATCACTGAATTATGAATAAAACATAACTAAAAAGCAGTTAGAAAAGATACTGTTTCTAGGGCTAGTACATAGGCTCTACAGTTGCTTGTAGGGTAATCTGTGCAATTGCTAAGGTTCACTGAAGGAAAGAAGGAGAAAACAGTTCACAGTGCCAATTTGTGTACATCCATAATCCAGCAAAGCAAAACACAATTTTTTGAGAAAGTCAAGTAGAATGCACTACCATTTGTTAACGAAAAAATAAACAGGGGAATGAATGTCCCGTGTGGTTTGTTTTCTAGAAATGACTCTACCATCGGAGGTCTGCCCACTCCTGTGTAGCTGCAGATCCCAAAGGGCCAGCTGAAATCCAGGATGCATTTGTTTATCCAAATGTAGCAACTTTCAAGCCTAGTTAGATCAGAAAACTAGGGCTTGCAATGCTGAAAAATCAGTATCTTGTCAATGATGCTGCCTAAAATGAAGACGCAATTGTAGATACAAACACAGAGCAGTTTGAAATCTGATACTTTCCTACCACACCGTCAAATATTGCTGTATGCGTTAAAGGTGCAAATCTGTTATCATCGAAAGTACCAGCAACAACAAAAAGTCCCCAGGCTTGCTGTTATGCTGGCAGTCCTAGCAGATGGAAGAAAATTGCAGTCATGTATCACTTTTAAAGACAATGCTAAAGGAGAAGCTGCCACAAGGTGTCATCTTCAGATGTCAGGGGAAGGGATGGATGACACTGTAATTAATTTGACTACTGTTGGGCTGCTTCAATTTGCTTAAGCTGGTGCCTTATTAAAGCAGAGAGCAGTCCGTGGTGCTTTCCAAGGAAGAAACAAGAGGAAACGAGTAGTAGTCTGGAAAAATAAAAGCTACTCTAGAGGCTGTTGGCTTCCATTAATTCCATTTGGATAAATCCAGAAATTAATTTTCTGCTGGGAAAAAAATTCTTACTACCAGCCGAACATATCTAGCAAGTCTATCACTAAATGACTGGAAATACATTACATTACAAATACTGCAGAAAGGACTAGACCCGGGGGTATGGTTAACATTCTTCTCAAGTTCAGTAGTAGAAACAACACTTGCAATTCTTTGGATTAGCTAAAATACAAGAATTGTTCAACTGACTGAACTCGCTGAATCCTTATCCTTGTCCAAAACCTAGAAAAAAGCTATTAGTTGTTCCTCTCATTATTCTGAAACTAATATAAGTTCTTTCTTTCAGTGAGTAGCGTTTTTTTCTCAGCCAAAGCAAAGAGATCTTGTCTGCAATATCAGTTACTTCTTTGTCTTTTTTCTTTCAGCAGGAAAGAGATATAGCAATTTAAATGTGAAAAGTTTTCAATTTCATAGGTACAGAACAAGAGAAAAATGTAGAAACTAAACCTAATTCAGGCTATTACTTGATGCAGCAGGAAAGAGAGATGTGTTTCAACAGACATACTAAAATTACCTGGCCTAATAAAAAGAGTAGACTTCATGATTTTGGTGAGGATCAAAACCATGATATCTTGTAATATTTCTTTCCTCGGGGGGGGGAAATGTGTCTAAAATCTCCCATAGGGTCTGTGATTAAGACTTTCTCTCCTCACCTTGCTACACCAAAAAGATTTAAGTATGATCCAGTAATCTTTGGTTAAAGAAACAAAGTTGTGGTTACTTTTTCTGAACTTCTGAAGTTCAGAAATTTCCCACACACTTCCTTCCCAAATTTCCCCTCTGTGGAACATCAGGTTGCTCTGGCAGGAGCAAAAGGAGAGGGATGGAGACACAAGCTGCAGCATCCTGGAGTCTCTTCATCACAGTGCTGTAAGTAAGCAGAAGTGTGCTATAAATGAAGAGCTGGGTAAACTGATGAGCAGCCATTTCTGCTCGTTCCCAGGCTGTTGCTAATCCCGTGACTGCAGGAATAACATCCACATGCAAGGCTATGGGACTAAAGGCAGCCAATGTCCCATGTAAGCAAGCTCTTCTTTTAGGGCACACGTTGCCTCAGTTCAATTATTTATCAAGTGACTGTCTCCAGGTTACTCTGTATCTCTCGAATACCTGTTGGTGGTAGTAAACAGCTTGAAAAGAAAAGGAAAAATAAAATGCCTCCTGAGATGACTTTCTGTCTGAGGGCAAGAAGCATTCTTTGACGTGAGTACGCTGCTGGTTTGGCTCAGTTGCATCCTGATTTTCCTTTGCGTTGTGTACAGACAACACGTTCCTTGAACAGGAGGCCTGAAGACTTGTCTGACGGAGCTTTCCATCTGTGGGGTTGTGTGCTTGGAGGCACATCACACTGTAATTTTGCTGTAAGATTGGCACAAGGGGATGTCCCACCTGCCATGAACTGACTGATAGTATGATTTAAAAATTCAACCGATTCTTTTTTTCCAACAAGGCATAAACTACAAGTATTTTTTGTAGCTCTTAAGAGATTATAACATGGAAATGAGTAGTACTTAAACTACTCATAATTTTTATAGTGTTTAAGGCTTTTCACAATGTTGTGTAAGCTTCTGCCAGTGAGACCCTGCATGTAATTGGCACTTGTTCCGCAAATGCAACAGAATGCGGGCAGCAGAGGATTCAGCTGGTTATAGGTTTTCACCAGCATCTTGGGAATTTGCAAAGCCAGTGAAATTATCAGGTGTTCTTTCTGCCATCCTGTGGTGGTATTGATATACTGCAAAAAGCCGATCTTGTCAAGCTTTGCTTAAATGTGGACTATAGTGTGATGCTGGGGCTGTAATAAAACACACCCTGATTCTTGTTCTGAATGGAGCTGTTGTTATTCCTGGTGTATATCCATATGGCACAGGTACTCAAAGGTGTGATCTGAACAATATGGATTTTTCTTCCCATATATGCAATTTAGCATACACTGCAGCTAGCTGCAATTGTTATTTCTTAGCAAGCAAACGATATTTATTGTGCTTCGTACAAGAAAAATGCAAGGGGAATTTCTTCTGAATACTGCTCTTTGGATAATTCTATATTCTTGACATGTTTCTGAAATAAAAAGGAGTTATATCAACTATTAATGTTAAAATTAAAAAAAAACTAACCTGGTTACTACTAAATACACTTAGAAGTAATTCGTCTTTAACTTTTACTTTAAAAAGAATAATTTTAATGGAATTTTGGAGAGAAATTCTCTTTGGTTTTGTATTCCCAGATAAGCCAGCGTTATTGTTATTACAGCGTTTTCATCTTTCTGCCCTGGAATGGCTAATTTCTGTAAATGAACTTCATGACAGCTAGATAAAATTTGAATTTTTAATGAAATTTAGTGCATAATGACAATATGCCTTAAATTAGAACTTAAATTTCTTGACACCTCAGTGGAATAAACCCAAAACATATATAATGAAAACATGAGATGCAGGTGATTTTGTTCCTCAATTACTGTTTTCTTAAACACACTTCTATGAGTGGAAATTGTATGAGTGGAAGAGCCTGGGGCAGGGAGAAAGAGTTTGTGTCAGGCCCTACTAATATAAATTGAAGTAGATTAGTGAACTATCTGAATGCAAAAAAACTAATGCCTATCCTTAAAAACTAATTTTAAACTTTTTAAAAGCTGATCATAGAATCATAGAATCATAGAATCATTGAGGTTGGAAAGGACCTCTAAGATCATCGAGTCCAACCGTCAACCCAACACCACCATGCCCACTAAACCATGTCCCTAAGCGCCTCATCTACACGTCTTTTAAATACCTCGAGGGATGGGGACTCCACCACTTCCCTGGGCAGCCTGTTCCAATGTTTCACCACTCTTTCAGTAAAGAAATTTTTCCTTACATCCAATCATGCATGTACTTTAGTGCTCTCCTAGGAGAAGTGTTCAGCTTTCTGGGGGAGAGGGAGAGGTTGTGCACACTAAATATTAAAACAGATTTATGATATAAACTCAAAGAGGTCATTCCGTGTTCTTTGGCACAGAGACTCTGCAACACATATGGCACGTGGATGGCACATAGATGCCAATCCAGGAGTTCACGTACTGCAGGTTGGTCTGGTTTTACATGGGAGGGACAGGTCTTCATTGTGGTGTACTCGGCACAACCGTTTCAGTTTGTTCCAGATGTGATCTCCTAAATGCCTTTGGTTTTCCAAATCTTTTCATGTAGTTTGGATTACATAACTTCTAAATGGAAAATTTATCTGGAAATATATTTCCAGCCCATCAGAAATATTAAGCTTTTCAGTCTTGTTAACCACCTTACAGTTTGCTATAGAGGCATGATGAAGTTATAGAGACAGAGCAATTTTGAATGAAGGCAAATTCTGGGTATATAATAGAAGCAGTAAAACACAAACAAAACAAAACTATGGCTGAATTCATTACTTCATTCTGTATTCCTTATATTTAGATATTTGTATTTTGACATATCTATCTATGTCTTAACCGGGCATCTGAGCCTTTATTTTTCTACATTCACTGTAAATTGAACTAAATGATTTAGGAATGTTATAGTCTTTGAGGCCTGGGTACCTATATATGCTTATACCTTAGTATATTCATCCTGTTTGTTTGAACTAAGTCGCAAGTAACTTTATATTTGGTGGATACAAATGATATTTCGATTTTCAGCAAGGTCATGCAGAAAAACATCTGAAAGAGTGAATTGTCTGGTTTATGAAACCCATGACCTTTTCATAGTTTAAGTATGTATATATGTGCATTGGGCTTTATGTAACAGTGTAAATTGTACAGCAGAGGGAGTATTTTGTCAGGAATCAAGAAGGCTATTTGTCACTGTGTCACTGAGTACTTGGCACATCACCAGCTTTAGCAAGATATAGTATATCTTTTTATCAGAAACAATCGGGCACTAACATGTTAAACGGTATACAAGTGCAGAGGTTGGATGGGATAAGCTTTGTGTTACTAAAATCTTTCACTTCATCAGCTTGTGCAGAGTAGATATAGATATTTCTGAAAAATGGAGTGGAAAATGGATATGCGTGTTAAAGATGAAATATTCAGTTGCTATCGGTATTTCTCTTTTCTACAGACTGAGATTTTAAAATTTTCATTATGAATTAATTAGTTTTGAACAAAATTTCTCCTCTTTCTGTTCTCTAAATCAGTATTTCCAAATGTCTAAGGTTTTATGCTTTTTATGACTTTTATGCCTGTGTGTGTAAATTTGCAGTAGTGGACACGTAGTGGACTTCATGGCATTTGCCACTCTTCTGCTTGAGTTAAAATGCTGTATTTTGGGCATTGGTAGGGGTTCTAAACTGCGATGAGAGATGTTGGCAATGCTCTGAATGTTCTTCCATTCATGGTTTAAAAAAAAAAAAAAAGATTTACGATGGACAGGTTGAGCAGCAGGAAGGAGTGGGACCAAATTAATCCCAATATTCTTGACTTATTTTATTACCATGTTGCCCACGATTTTGAACTTTGGACTAGTATATTTTTACAAGGTAGGTATTAAGTAAAACCCCAAAAGAACTCTTTGCTTATGTTATTACAGAAGAGGCGTTCATTTACAGCCTAGTAACCACAAAGGTAAATTGACTTTAAATTGATGATGTCTTTCTGCGTTGTCCCTGTGCTCCCCTCATCAAAACTGATTGTTTAATTCTATTGGAATTCTAGGGAACAAGCTGTCATCACAGCTCTGGGGTTTTATTTGGTGGTGTTTTGTTGGGGTTTTTTTTGTGTGGGGTTTTCCCACCCCCCATTTTCATTAAAGCTATTATTTGTACTTTCAAATCTTTATACTGGTAACCACTGCCAGTTAGAAAAAAAAATGGATACAGTATGCTAATGCCTTAAATTGTTGGCTCACATTTCTGTAATTTCACATTTCCTATTAGAGTTTCTTTTGAAAACTAGATTTATTGTTACCTGGCATCACAACAAGAGCTGGACAAAAACACTGTCCTTAACGGAAGGCTCTTGGCAATTCAATCTTATCACAGAAGTGTGTGTCAGCAACGCAGGGCTCAAATCCTAGCGGAGTTTATTAAGTCGTCTTTCTTGTACGTTAGGCTGCTTGTTAGAGATGTCTCGAAACAAGATGCATTCAGTTCTGTAGTGATGCGAGAGACCTCACCTTGCCTTTTTATTTCAAAGTTGTTTGTTTTTTTTCATAAGAAGATAGCTGAATTAAAGATACAAAGAAAACTTCTCCACTGAATTAATAGGAAGCTTCCTGGCTGCATCACACAAGACAATTTTGTTGACTCCTCTGTGTATATTTTATGTAAAAGTACTGGTTTTCCTTCTATACTGAATGTCAAACAGTTCCTTTTTCCAGATCCGGTGCAGATCACTCTATTGCATGGTTGAATCCACCTGGTGCACAAGTCTCATCTGCAACTGCACCCAGAGTTGGGACCTCACGTGCTTTCAGGGCAGCTAGCTCCGCTCCCAGCTCACTTGTCGTTTCTAGTTTGGGCTCTGTAAGGCCTCTTGCTGACACAGATTTGCTATCAGTTTTTGCATCTGAAACAACAAAGACAAACTCTCCTAAGCCTTAAAACTTGTGGTAAGACACCCTGAGGTTTCTCGGTTAACTGTGGCCAATACTCCATCACGGTTCAGGAACTCTGATTTACACTTTAACAGTTTGGGACCTGCCTTGCCAACAGAGTAAGAAACCTTTTGTTTTGCACTAGTTTTTACTCAAAGCTGGTCTTTAAGAAAAACAGCAGAAGTCTTGACCTTCTCTCTAGTCTTTACTTACCTTTTTTTTTGTTTTGTTTTGTTTCTAGGGCCTACCAAGTGTGGCATGTGCCTAGTGAGATGACTGTAGCCACCCTGGACTCCAGTCCTGGGATATTTGTTCCCCTCAGTCCAACTTTTCTCTCTAGCATCACTGCTGGTCTAGCTGTGGAATTTCCCATTTAAAACATGATCTCAGTGCGTAGGCATGTTAATGCTTCATTTTGATGTCCTTGATAGATGAAGTGAGACAGTGCAGTGCATCATGCTGCTATCTTAGAATAATACTTCCATTTCTCAAGATTTTGTTTACAATTTTGAATACAGCGTGGGGCAGAGATCCCTGAGCTACTGCTGAATAATCTAGCTCCAGAACCCAGAAGCAGCAGAGTGATATCAGTATGGTGCTGTACTGGGAATAATTAGCCTTGCTTGAGAGGCAGGCCTAATTAGCCCATGCACAACGTTGCTCTAACGAGGTTATATTCTCTCTGAGACCTCAGCTAATATCCCTGCATGGTGCTGTATAAATGTGCTAGTTTGGCTAGCTCTGGCGTGGTGTTGCATCGCACTGGGTAAATATGCATTTGAAAGGGTAAATGGGGGTCCAGAAAGAACTTTTTCCTTTGTTGTTGTTGCTTATCATTTGCAAGGGTATTGTACGTATATCTGTGGGGTGCTACTCTGTCATCCTGATCCTTGCTCACTAGGAGCATCCTATGGAAATCAGTGGAGCCACTTGCTTACAATTCACTCAGAAGAGCTGTGTCATTCAAGATCTTAGAGTTTTAGACTTGCGAAAATGTTACTTCTCATAGAAATATTTATAAAAACTACTGGTTTATCATAATTCAAGTTATCAGATTTGTATTAACATGTCTCAGTGGCAGCAACAGACTTTACTTCTCTTTGTTAATTCTGTCAAAAAGTTAGACAGATGTGGTTTAGCCAATTAAGGAACTTCCATTATTTTTTCTTGTGCCAAGTTGAAAAGTATTGCTGATGACCTAGTCTCAGTGCAGCCTTTCTTTCATCATTGTTTTCAGTTTTTAGTCCTCTGGAGTCCTGCTGTTCTCCATAACTTTCTGGCACAGACTTGTAGAAAATACGTGTGCTTAAGTGCCTATTGATTATGGGATTAATTTGTCCTTCTTTTTCAGCATTGTTGAGGCCGATTTGGTTTCAACTTTGGTTTTGTAAATCTTTTCCCTCTGTTGCGAATACAAGTGTCTAAAATACTTAAAACTAGTCCCAAAGCACGTGAAATGAAGTGCCCTGAAAGATGTGATGACCCAAGTAATCCCCAGATATTTACCTTCTGAATTTCTAAAGCAGTAATTGGGCAAAGTGAGACATTTGGTACTGGAACGCTGTTATGCCCTAAGGCTGAAAACTTCCCATGCAGCAACCAGCACAGGCACGGCACCAGCCTGAGCGCTGGGCACCGTCCAGGTTGTGGGTGCTTAGCTTCCCACTAAGCTGTCCAGTGATTGCCACTCAGATAATTGACTCTGAGAATAATGCCAACAAAATGATTTCAGAAGGGTAGGGAGGAAGGTAATACTTTTCCATACCTTTGTCGAGCTCTGAATCCGCTTCATGGACAATATCATAAAACTTGTGACTTCCACAGCGATGCTGACTGCACTGGGCCGGGCCGGTCGCCTTCTCTCACCAGTGTGGAAGTGACACCGATGCTGGTCCCAGCACTAGGAGAACCGGGGGTCTTTTTTGACACTTGTAAAGAGTATCTCATTTCATGCGTGCACAGAGTAGTTGCATCCCTACAAAAGTTGGTCTTGTATGAAGAATGAACTTGGATTTTATGTGAGGAGGGCAGCTAGGACCATTAAGAAAAATGTGACAATACCTTAACATGGCAGCGTCTGAGATGTGGGGGCTGATTTTTTTTTTTTTTTTTGTTATACTAGGCACTGCAAGTAGAATTAGGCAGTGTTTGCAATGAAGAATTGATGAATGATGGGAAGGTAAAGCACAAAGTGGAAGTGATCATGAAATAAGCCTTGTCCTGACTGTGATTCACCTTAGGAATTCTGAGTTTATCAATTAGGAATGCAGTAGTTTGTCAAATGGAATATTTTTTTTTTCCCCTGAGTAATTTTTGTAAGGTCATCTGAGAAGAATTTTATAAACTAAAGTTTTAGACTGTAAAATGGAAACTCACCATGACTGCATATTCCATGACTGAGATACAAATACTGAAGGCAAACTTACGCTGTGAGAATGGTTTTTAAAGAATATAGTACTCCAATATACAGTACTACTTATGCTGAATGATATGATCTCCTTGGTGGTTTATGAAAATGTTTACCTACTATTAAACTATTAGTAAGAAAAATTGATTCCATGTTCTCCACTGTAATTCTTGGTTTAATGTTGAAGGAATTTTATAAAACATCAGTATAAAATATTATAATCCTTTGTGTCTAGATATAATAGGAAGGTATAAAATACAGTAAGCATAGTTGCAATCTTTGGGTTTCTCCTATTACATTTATTGCATATTTTGATGTTGCTCTTCCAGTGCCTATTTGTATGAATTCTTACTGGTTTCACTGGGGATCACTGAAAGGAAGAAACGTTGACTCTGAAGAACAAAAATATTTCTCCTGTTCAATATTTCTCTATTCTTATTCAAGTGTGTGTTTTTTTTTTCCCCCTACATCCAAAGTTGTTTTGTTTTTTATCTCAAATACTTAAACCCTTCTGAGATTTTCTTTCATTCTTTTCTTGGTCTATTTGATTATGTTTTATGTCTGTTTTCAAGGATAATTTTCATTTAAAAAAAGCCATGATGTCTTAGTATGAAACATGATTTATTTATTTTATTGTTGATAATATTGTTTGTGAATTCAGTCTCACACTGAGTGCACCTTGCTGGAATATTAATTTCCTACAAACATGAGAGCAAATAGCGAGACATACTGTACACTTTGATCATGAGGTTAAGCAAATTCAGCTCACTGCAGAATGGAATATTGCACCACAATTGTAATTTTGTTTCTTCCAGTCGATAACCATATTTAGATCTAGAAGGAAGCTTTTTACAGGAAAAAAGCTGGAGAAGGTATCAAAGAGAGATTTCAGGGTTGGGGGAAAGAGGGGAATTACACAGTAATTTTCTTATGTGGGAACTAAGCATGTTAAATATTTCAATATTCACTTTTAAAGCAAATTAGATCAAACAAATCATTGTACTTTTGATCTGTTTCAAAGGCTTCAGGCATTTTTGTCATAGCGTTTTGGTCATTTCTGATGTTGCTGATGCCTCAACTTTTAACAGAAACAAAACAAACCCCCCAAACATTTCTATTTCTAAGCAGAATACATAACTGAAGACTATGGCTGTACTGACACCTATCCTGTGAAAGAAACAGATTTCCATTTGAAATAAAAGCAACCTAATTGATCCACACGATTACTGCATCTGCACTGCAAGGTTAACGTGGACTCTTATTCACTGAGTGTCCCAACGTATTAATTGTCCAGGTACTAAACCCTCTAAATTGAGTGTAAAGAGTTCTAAAATTTAAAGTTTAGTCTTGCTGGGGGGGTGCAGGTTAGCTTTCATATGGGACGTAAATGGACTAGGTTGCAGTGTACAATATATAGTGAGTCTGCACATAACTCCATTCCCACTGTATCTCCCAGCACCTGAACAGAAATATTACATTGCAAATCATTTTGATATCCTACCAGGTGATGAAAGGTTTGATGCTGGGTTTCCATGAGCACTCAGTGAGAACAGTAACTGGGAATGATATGGGTGTGTATCAGTGAACAGGGAGATGAAATTTACCCAGCAGAGTGCCATGCAAAGAGCTGTCATTACTAAAACAAGGGTCTACTGAGCTGTAGAAATCTGAGGTAGGTAAGTTCCAGATAAAAATATAACAATAACAAATTGTGGATCACCTGATTGTGCTCATCCTTAACTATGTCACCAAGAAGCAGGGACAGGCTCCTCATACAAATACTTGTATGATACTGCTCACACAGAAGTTCTCAATCCACTGCAGGCATTGGGCATTTGTGGTCGTGCTCCAAAACTTCCAGGCTGTGCAGGACGTTATTCTTCTACAGGTGCACTCCATCAAATCACCATGGGTTATCCTTAGCAGAATACACTGTCCCTTTCTCAGAGAGGGAATGAATGTGCTCCTTGTGTGTCCAGCTCTAGAGAGGCCTCCTCTCAAAGGGACGCTTGTGTCAACGTCATTTTCTGCAAAAGATCATAATTCTCGGTGTCAAGCTAAAATTCAGCTCAGAGAAACATAGTAGCCAGAGACTGTTTCTAGACCATTTTAAGGTGGAAGTTAACTGGATTGGTGGGCAAAACTTTTGAATTGTAGTGAAGAAGATGAAACAAGATTTCCAGCAGTTGGCTGAGTTATATAGCTGGTGCCAGTAGCCTCAGGATAATTCAGGGAAGCCTTTGCATATTGGACAGTATGGTGTAGAACTGGAGTGGATATGAGCTGAGTGTAGATGTGCATTGTGGATGCTTTCACCAAGCTAAGACTAAACTGGATGTAGCTCTAAGGTTAGCCCTACAGTGAAAGCTCTACTTAAAAAAAAAAATCACGTATTAATTTGGTAATTGGAAGAGGAAAGGGAGTCAGCCCAGTATGTGGGAATCATGGAACTAGATTAAGAACTATAGTGATTAACTTTGAAACTCAACTAAATTATTATAGTTTGATCTCCCCTGCTTCCTCCTTTGTCTTTTCTCATTTTGCTTGTGCTTTTCGCTTTCGGAGCAGGCTCAAATGTGTCAAATTCATGGCAACACTGGTCTGGAGTATCTCAGCCAGCTGAAGGGAAGCATTTCCCCTGAACTTGCATCTTGCTAAGCATTTTAAACAACTTCTGTTCTGGACATAGTAACAAGACTTCAGAAAGCTAGGAAAAAAAAACCCCAAAACAACCACATCTTTTGAGTCTTGCTCAGGGGTTACCCTTTGGTTTTTGAACTGAGTTAATGATTTTTCCAATGTATGTCTCTTCTTTTCACATAGGAAACTTTTGTAAATAAGCAGTAAACACAAAAGAGTAATCATATGGAGAAAGCCTGTTCTTCGTGTCAGTCAGTGTATGTTGCAATTTTTTAATAATTAAATTCTAAATGGTAATCTAAGTCAATCTTTCAGATCTTCAGTAGTTTTGGTATCTAGTCTTAAAAATCAGCTAAAGAAATTGAAGAAAACTAGCATTGGTTCTTTCAGGAACACTTTTAGCATTGTATATTCTTATTTTGAATTGATTTGCAGGAATATTTTATAAATAACATATGTATTACATAG
>NW_008795194.1:11057400-11064369 GCF_000699145.1 Aptenodytes forsteri
ATATTTTTTATATATATATAAAAACGAAGATGACTATGCCATGCCAATCTTTCTTCTTTGTGCTCTGTACAGAAGTACAAAAAAAAGCAAGGTGGTAGAGCAAATCTTTGGCAGAATGGTTGGTTAGTAAAATTCCAACAAGAATTAATTTCCTTTCTTCTGCTAATGGTATTTTATGTACACTCACAGCAAATATTCAATCCTTTTTTTTTTCCTCCCCCTCTCCTCAAATTGGTCGTTTCAGTATTTTTACCTGTAAAGTTTAGACATGTTTTGAAATAAAGCATCCCAGTCAGATGTGATCAATGTCTTTTCTTCTTTTCTGTGACTAGCAGATGTCATAAGTTACTGGCCATACTTAAGTCAGTTACTATCAGTTTAACTAAGGCTATGTAGTTATATGAAAATGTTTGCAGCTACTGAATGAAACCAGCTTATTTTCTTACCATAAGTATTTTGAGGAAAATAGAGAAAGATAACTGTATCACTAGTAAGCTGTTGGCTTTGCATGGAATTAATTACTGCTTTTTAAATGTAAAATATTGCATTTTTATGCCAAAGTCCTCTGAATGCCAACAGTCAAAAAATTCTATTTATGATTCAAAAACTATGTTGTTTCACTGCTGATGCCTTCAAATCTCCTGGAAGCTATATCCCCACTTGAATTCAAGTGGTGAAATGGCAAATTTAATTTGTGTAAGAAAGAAAGTAGACACATTAGATTTTTACACCTGTCTGCAAAGGTTTTTTTTAACGGCATTATGTGAAATAAATAAAATTATGCTGAATGTACTATTTTATTTGGCATAGAGGAGGATGAAAGAAAAGTGATGGAAATTATTAAATATTCAGCAACACTATTTAGCTGTATGTTAAATTCTTGGTGAATTCTTGGCAGTGGAAGTCCATAGCTGTACAGCTATATTTAGTTTCAAAATCTAGGATTTTTCCTGAATGTTTTATTAAGTGTCTATAGAGGAATGAGTTATAGCATCCTGATTTTCATCCTGAGTCTTAATACAGATTTAGAGTTTTGAGAGCATATTCTGCTCAGTCCTGCCCACATTCCCTCTATCTTCCCTCTGTGGAAATACTCTGCAAGTGAAAGACTGCATAGGATTGTCTTCACCATGTTGTCTGCTCTGAGTGGCTGAAGAAATGAAGATGTGTTATCCCATATGCTTCATGAAACCATTAACAGCTAAGAAACCCCCAACCTGCATACACTTTCCAAATAGCAATTTAAAGAATAGTCAGAGGGGAGCAGGATGATTAATTCAGGTGAAGATTCATATCTAAGATTGCAGAATATACAGGGTTATTTGGGGGGGGGGGGGGGGGAAGGGCAGCAGTGAGATGTAACTTCATGGGCAAGAAAAGTCAAGGGCAAAATATAAAACTTATGTTCAGATCTTTTCTCTGACCACTTTCATTTTCTTTCTTACCTTAGAAAAGTTTTGAGAACACTGAAGCTACTTCTTCTATCTTTTTCATGACTCCTGAGCTAGCTTTTCTCAAGGTAGTTAGGCTGGTGTGATGAGAAGTGCTGCTTCTGCTTGGAAATATTTCATTTCTTTTGTGCATATTACTCTCTCAGTGCCTGTGCTTACCATTCCTTACTCTTTTATTTCTCATTCTGTTTTTCTTCCCATTCTTTTTTCTTGCCCTCACTGCTCACTGGGGGGAAAATTCATGACTCCTGAGCTAGCTTTTCTCAAGGTAGTTAGGCTGGTGTGATGAGAAGTGCTGCTTCTGCTTGGAAATATTTCATTTCTTTTGTGCATATTACTCTCTCAGTGCCTGTGCTTACCATTCCTTACTCTTTTATTTCTCATTCTGTTTTTCTTCCCATTCTTTTTTCTTGCCCTCACTGCTCACTGGGGGGAAAAATAGCAATAACAAAACCCTGTGCGCTTGTTTATTTTCTAGCTTATGAAATTATTTAATAATTGGAAATTAACAGTTGCCCAACATTGCCTATTGGAAAGTGAAGTGATTAATTCACTGACAGTGTAATAAACCCTTCCTGAGCAAGATGAAGAATATACAGGAAAAGAAGAGTTTCAGTAGTGTTTGGATTCATTTCCATTGAGTTACAATACTGACACTTTTCTCCTACTGCCATGCCTTTCACTAAGAGCAGTTTAAATTTAGAATTATTTTGATTGACAGAGAGCTCTCCTAATTAACAGAGCTTAATTCTGATAATTAAGGTTGAACTCATTAAAAAACCAAAAACAAACCTGAAAAAAAGAAAAAATGCAACTGGGTACTCTGCTGCTTAAACTCAAAAACTTAGAATTTCCAAAATTATTCTATTTCATACCCATATGCAATGTCATGAAAGTTCATCACACTTCCTCTGTCCTTTCTCCCTGCTGATATAGTTTGGGGTGAACAGAACAATTTCTTTATTAAACTGTATAAAAAGCCAGTCTCTATCAAAGTGATTTTTGTATGCTGTGCTACTGTGACTAGCATCAAGACCAAAACCCAGAAACATTTCAGCACTGAGTATTAGACTCTCACTCAGATCCCACAGTCACATCAAATGTGGCCACTACTCTTTTGTGAGTGAGTTTGGTTTGAGGGCTGGTACTATAACTTCTAGTTGTCAAGGTCTAAAATTCTCAGGAGAGGAAATTGCAATAAGAAATGTAAAGTCAAATAGATGCCCTGGGTGCTTTGCTGTAATGAATATCAAGAAGAAACATAGTTAAACAGTTCCCAAATCCACTTTATGCACTGGTGACCTGCTTTTTCCCTCGGAGATATTTACTTACTAGGCATACACCATGGTCCGAATCCATTTCCCTGCCAACATAAATAAAGCTGCAAAGTCTATTTAAATTAAATAGGTAACAATAATGATATTTCTTTGTTTCAAAACAACAGAGAGTTTTAGAAATTGAATTTTTATATTGCTGGCTTCCAAACCAGTTTAGTAGATCTATAATCTTAAATTTAAATTTTTTTTTTTTTTTGCTTTCAAGTATTTATATGTTGTTGATGAAACCAAGGCATTTGTCCTTTTGAAAGATGATCAGGTGTGTAAATCTAGTCACACATCTGCTAACATTTGTGTTGGGTATGTTGATACCAGTTGGGCTGCAAGAAAATATCTTTCAGAGAGACAATTTTTCTGTTTAATATTAGAGTTCTGGTTTTCACATGAAGACATTTAGCATATTCCCATAGGTCATGTTTGTCCTCCATGTCTATTCATATAAATATAAATCGCTTCTTACCCTTTAGGATGATGTCACAAGTGATATTTATTATCTAACATTCAGAAGTGACTTATTTTGGGCATGAGTGGGAGAGAGAATTGCAGTTTTCTGCCCTGTGGTTTCATACCTGAAAGAGGTTGAGAATCAGTGGACCACATCCACAAAAGCACTTAGTCATGTGACCAGACCTGGGCTTATGCAAGTCCACATTTAAACAGCTATTTGAACGTAAGCATCTGAGGGTGTCTTTGTGCTCGATGAATAGTACCTATTCCATATTTATTTTTATTTTCATCAGTCTGTGTATACCGCACATCATATCCACTCGGTATGCTGAATACATAATTATTAATTTACTCTTAAGTGTTTCAATGTCAGTCACTACTGTACTATTTACATTTTTCAACAAGATTAATGAGTTTACTCAATGGGGAAAAGTGATATTTCACCAATTGGGAAATTGGAGACCAGGGAGAATAAGGCTGAAACTGTCAACACTGAACATGCACAAACAAATTTTTTTTAACCCCTTAGGCTTATAGGTACATTACATGTGAGTGGGCTTCCACAAAATCAACTCTTGGAGTTGAGAATGATCATCTACTATATTCTAGTCTCTCCCCAAAATGTAGAATTATTGTATTTATTTTATTTTTTTAAAAAGTATTTTCATATGAGGATGCACAGGGAACTGAATTGCTAATTCAGCTGCTTGTGTGACAGTTTCCCTATACGGGGCTGCAAATGGACCTAGTAGTACTGCCAAAGATGGTATTGGACTGCACAATGATGACAGTGATGTGCCCCAGCGAGCATTCCCCAGCATGTGCTGGACCAACCACCCTGTCACATCAGAAGGGAGCTCCAGATGGGAGGATTCAGCCATCCAGGTCTCAGGTTGTATAGACTGCCTGGTGCCTCTGCTGGGGCTAGGGCTGGCAATGATGTTGACCTTACCGGTGAGAGATGCGCTCTGGTTGAGACAGAGCGCCACGTAGCCATCACGCAAAGTAGCTGTAGGAGACAGTGTGGAGCCTATGGAGATGAGCAGGGTTTTTGCAGAGACTGTGCAGGGCAAAAGCCCAAACCCTACATTGCAGAGAAGGAGGGATGGCTAGAGGGACAGCTGCACCTTAATGAGCAGAGGCTGGAGACTCCTAAGATGGGAGAGGTTGGAAACTTGTGATTTTCAGGAGGAGAGACGCTCTTTATCAATTTGCAGAGGCGCCCTTATGGAATAGGTATCAGGCCGTGGTAACAGATGAAGGGGAACCAGTTCTCTCTGGGGAGACATCAGCTGAGCCTGAACCGCTTAGAAGCACCAATAGGAAATGAATCCCTTCTTGTCATCTCTAGGATCCTCAGAGGGTGGTTCGGTGAGCGTGGTGCTCGGATACCTATGCAGGTTGTGCACAGAGTCTGCAGGGGGCTGATAGTGTGTCTTCACTTGGGTTCAAAACCTTGCCTGTTTGCTCCCGCCTTGCTGTTGAGGACCATGTTAAAGGAGAAATGCTGCTTTAGCAAATGGAAAAGGTGTGGTCAAGAATCATCCTCGGACAGGTCACTTGACAGATCTGCTTCATTCAGTGTCTCTGTTCACTCCCCTTTTGTATATAACCTGGACCTGTATGTTTTATGAGACTTTTGAAAACAAATGCCACATTTCTTCCTTAGAGTTCAGTTTGAACTGTACACACTTATGACAAAACATATAACAGAAAATTTGAAATGCCTGTAACTAACCTCATAACTGAGCTTTGTAATTATGTTGAGGTCCTTTCTTTTCCCTGTTGATTGCTTTTTGAACTATCTTTGAAGTATCAAGAGTTCGTTTGTCCATTTGTACTGATGTGTATCATTGTTCTCATCTTATTATTGATACTTATCTGAGATGTTTTCAGGCAGAAAAACAGATTCAATGTCCTTTATCCTGAAGAACAGGCAATATTTTCTCCAAAGGTTGCATGCATTCGTAAAGTATACTAACGTTGCAGGACCAAACGACATCCTCTTAGAAAGTCATCTGTGGCAAGTGATTGTTTTATTTTTATTACACATGCACACTGTCCCAATTCCTAGATCCTGAAAACATTGGTTTTCCTTCTGTGTTGTCTTATACGTCTGTGTTTTGCCATTTCTTCTGACATCAGTGTTACTGCAAGCATTCTTTCTCATTTTTTGTTGCTGAATGAAATGTCACTGGGCAGTGAATCCATGCTTAAGTCATATACCGTGTTATAACTTAACAGCATTATTATGAACTAGTGCCCAACTCTAAAAGCTTTCTCATCGTGATATTAATTCTTACTAATTTGTTTTTGAGGGCCAACAGTTATATGTCTAGGCATAAACATTGCTGCAGTCTGGTTGAACTCAACCATTAACCTTCAGCTTATTTATCACATCTCCTGTCCAATGTCCAGCAAAAATAATTTTATTATGTATAATCACCTATTGGTAACGCTTATGGGGGAGTCAGCATGGCTCCTCCTCTTAGTAACATGGCCTGGATAACCACAGAGAGGAATGCAAGGGTAAACAGCGTGCGTTAATGGAATACCCAAAACTGCCTGAGAGTATGTTTGCCCAAAAACTGGTAGTCCTAAAGCAGAAATTAAAAAGAACAAAGTTTGCTTAACAGGACTGTCAGCTGGTTTAAATGGTAGCCAGGGAGTTACCCAGAGATTTTTGAGAGCTTAAAAAAAAAAAAAAAAAAAAAGAGCTTGAAAAGAAGTGTGTAAAAGAAGCGTGAGAACTTGCTACGGTGGGGAGAGAGAAATGGGAACAGAGCAGCATCAAAATGGGGTATGCCAGTGCTGGAGGTTGCCCCACCAGCATCACAACATGCATCCAGGATCATGCATTCTCTCTGCCGGAGGTTGTGGGTATCCAGCACTGCTGGGACCCACCTTGGGTATTCGTACCTGGCTCTGGGAGATCGTGTTCGCTGCCTGCAAATTATTCAACTGAAGAAAGCAGGACAGGGTATGAACAGAGCTGGAGCCCTCACATCTCCCAAAGGAGGTGGTTGTAAATGGGAACCTGCACCCCAGAAGAGGGAGATCCTGGTACACTGCTTGTGAGTAGGTTGTGCGTGTACAGGCAACTGTGTGAACATGGCCATGGGGATTAGAAATTTTTAGGGCTAGCAATGGAAGTGTGTTTAGAAAACTGTAAGCCTTTGCTATCACTTTGTAAGTGCCTGGTATTGTGGTTTAGCTGTTCTTTTGCTGATATTGATCCTGAATGTATAGCTCACTGATTGCTAGTTAATTGCTTACCATTCATAATCAATAAACCACTTCAACCCTGATTTCATTTAAACCATATGACTTGGCCAATTTTTTTTCCTGTGACAACACTGTATGTAAAATTAAGATAAAGGAAGATAATATCTCTAGAAAATACATAATAGATGCCTACTTCATAGATGCCTACTTCCTTTAGCACATCAGTTTAAGTCGTGGGTTTTTAGCATGGTGGCTCAGGACTAGCATGTTGTGAGAGCAACATGGGCTTTGTTCCTCAACTGATCCTGTTGTTTTGGTATGTGTGGCTGGCTCCAATAACTCCCTCAGTATGGCTATTTTCATAAAACCAATATAAAATAGCCATAATCTTTCTTTCCATGTAGAAGTTTTGTCGTGGTTTAATCTCAGTCGGCAACTAAGCACCACGCAGCCGCTTGCTCACTCCCCCCCGGTGGGATGGGGGAGAGAATCGGAAGGGTAAAAGTGAG
>NW_008795194.1:11064704-11123085 GCF_000699145.1 Aptenodytes forsteri
GTAAGCATTACCTAGCAACAACTAAAACATCGGTGTGTTATCAACATTGTTCTCATCCTAAATCCAAAACACAGCACTGTACCAGCTACTAGGAAGGAAATTAACTCTATCCCTGCTGAAACCAGGACAAGTTTTGATCAAAAGTATAATCTTTCATAGTATTTTAGCATTTGCTGTCTTGTGCTTCAACCAAATTTCCATTAAAACTTCAAGTGCCTCTTTGAATTGGAAAGGACACCTGGGAACATGCTGTTCTGGTCACTCTATGTTGATAGCCATAATCACTTTCTGCAACATCTCAGTCTAAGCCATAGCTCTGGCAATCGCTGTCTATGTTTTGTCTGAAAGTGGCCAATTTAAAAACAAAGAAAAAAAAAAATCTTATTGGTAGTTATAGTACCTGATGATAGACTTTGTGCTTTTACTAGATGAATTACAGTGCTCCACACCCATCATGTCTATCTCTGTATCTAGTTTGCATATCATATGTTAATAAAATTGAAAAGTGTTTTGTCAGTCAAGGTTATATATAAAGGCCAAAGAACCAGGAAAGCATTCAAAAAGTATTTATTCTCTGAGTATATATGCTATTTTCAAATACCTAGGCTTAGAATAACAGAATTAATGGCTATTTTGAACTTTTACTGCTGTTAGTGGCATTGTGCTTTGTGTTTCAGCTGTGTTACTCTCATTGGTGCTGTGAACTTTTTCTCTGGTGGGGTGGTGTTCAGAGATCCCTCTGAGACAGTGTTGCGTAGAAAACTGCTTCATTAAATTTGTCAGTTTTGGCTCTAAATGAGTGCCTTGAAAATGAATTCTACTCTAGGATAAGAAAATGCTTTTAGATATGTGGTTCATAAAGACTGTTTCTGCAGGTGAGCTGAGCTAAAGGCATTGACACATGCTTGTTTTGCTGTCTCTAGCTAACGACTTGTAAAGGATGAGAATATGGGAATTCTAACATTCATTGCTAGTGACAAATTATACCCATTAAATAATTTCAATAAAGTGTTTCAAACTATGTAAAACCTCTCTCAGAAAATACCAGAATAATTTTTGGTTGATAAAAGGCTCATGTTGATCATCTGCAGACTGTGACTTCAAACTAAACTAACGTATTAGAGGGGCAAGATCTAGAAGAAGCAGGGTTCAATGCTTGTTAGAAATTTATATGAAAAAAAAAAGATATGCAGGCCTTGGGATGGTGGTTGTTTTGTTCTCTAAAACTGTTTCATTTAGAGTTAAAATATTATTCAGAAGTAAGCTGGAATTGTACCAACGCAGGTGCTGTCATTTTGCTTAATGTTTGCATTTCAGCTAGTGGAAGCTATCTTCCTAAAACAGTTGCAGGTTATTCTGAAAATTGAGAACAATACATGCAGGTGAAATTTTTGTCAGCAGGGCGCTTTTGCTTACTGCAAACCTTCAGACTTGATTTGATAGCAGTCTGCCCAGAAAATCAGCTTCACTCTGAACGGTGTAACATTGGCATGTACTAAGAAAGTCTGCCATGTTTAATTTTATGACCTCAACAGGCTATTGCTTGTGCATCAGCAGATTAATTTAATCAGGAGCATTTAAGTTCTTTCCATTATTGGGTGTTTTGTGACCACTGTGGTGACTGCTCCATTCTCACACTCCACATCACAAATTCAGCATAACCTTTTATACTAATTGGCAAAATGATCCAGAGCTTCACAGGTTATGGAAGCAGAACTGCCCTTCAGTGACACTGGGAATAAATTCAGGCTCAAGGCAGGCTGGTGGATAGTTGTACAAAGAGGGCTTTCTTCAGCTCTGTAGAAAGCTGGAAGTTTGTAGTCAGGTCTGCCCAGTAATTTCTGAAACATTTCACAAAGTTGCAGCTTGTGCGCGCTGCCATGCGGACTTGGAAGATGGTTTCTGGGGACTGCACAGAGAAGCCTGAGTGTTGATAGATGTTGTATTCGCCTTGGCAGGAGCTATTCAAACTTAGTTATTTGTAGAAACTTTTTTGCATTTTCTGTAAAGCTAATAAACGGTTGTTATGGCTCAATGCAGATGGCATCAGTGCCTGGTTTTGGGCTTATGAAATGCATATATATATAATTGCATAGGTAACATTTCTCAGAGTTTAACAAACTATTAGAAAGAGCGTTATGGAAGATTTGTATGCTGTGTACATATTTCTGAGACCTGAATTCTGCCCTTAGGGAATTGACACTGCTATTCCTCAAAAGAGAAGCTATCAAGGGAAAAAAAAAATGAAAATCCAAACATGAGCAAATAAGAGATGTTTTATTTCCCCTTCTCCCTTTTCCATTTGCAAAAGATTGGGAAATAACTGATATTGCAACCATAGTGGCAGAAGGCACTGAGAAGAAAAAAGGGTCTGAGAAAAAGCAAATAATATTAGTGCTTTGCTTTGTATTGTATCTTCATCCTAACCTGCTGAAATTACAGTTGTATCATGGCTCTGACAATGGCAGGGTTTTTTTTTTTCCCCTAGATTAATGTTATTTTTCTTTCAGTTGTTACAGTCTATAAATTGCATATGTTTGAAAAATTTTTTATAAGGTACTGCCAAAGCAACTGGAAACATATTTTTACATTGCATGTAATTGCTGTTATTTTGAATTTCCTCACCCTGTAACCTGAGTAGATTCTAGATCCCATATATGAATATTCCTTATATTTATAGATTCTTTCTCACCATGTCCCTAGAAGATAACCAAAGACCATGCAAGAGAAGAATCATTTATTCCATATTCAATTAGGTGAGAACTTTGAATTTTCATGACAATATTTCTCCCTGTTTCAAACAATGTATCAAAAGGCCTCAGTCCTGCACGTTTGTCATTTGGTCAATATTGATTGTTTCCCATTCTGAATCTTTGTGTGTTGAGAATTCGTGTAATAAAATCCACCGATTTTTTTGATCATAATTAGTTGGTGGTTTGCAATATTAGAACAATGCGGTCAAAGTATATTTTTTTCCTGAGGTTCAGACATTGCCACAAGAGATGTACAATAAATGGATTTTGTGGCAGAACCTGGGCATTTCTTGCCGAATGTAGCAGGATATTATTGTGAGCCCTTAGTTACAGTTTGCTGCTCACCAATTTGGAATTAGTCAGCGCCTCATCAAAAGCCTTGATTCAGCAATCGCAAGTGGGAATCTGTATGATGTTTTGTTGGTTTTAAAGGGCTTTTGCACAAATTCAGGAGTTTATCAGCACAATCTGATTAGAAGATTTAGGGCATAAGAAGAAAGTCAGATGTCTGATATAGAAAGGAAATACCCAAGAAAAGGAACTATGATTGGGGTAATTTTAAAAACATATCTTATTGGTTTAGTTACAGAAAAGAAAACTTTTTTTTTTTTCCTGGCAGCCTTGTCAGCTTCTGTGTTAAATAACCCTCCAGTACTCTGTTCCTATTGCACCCTGTAGATTGAAACCCAGCGTGAATAAATAAATGGCAAGTCAGATGATATCTGTTTTAATCCAGGGTGCTAGAAATAGAGACATGACTTTTAATGCAGGCACAGGCACAGCCCCTGGCCATAAAGGCTATATCAACTCCTGCTGCTTTTTTTCTCCCCCTGCCCCTCTTTCCCGTGAATAGAATCATGATGGAAATTGTGCCACAGCTACATCTTCACTTGGCTGATTTGTCCTCTTTTGGCTGTTACTGAGTAATTCTGGGATGCAGACAGAAAGCTCATTCCCAAATGAATGTTGCTAACCTATGTGTTACACCACATGCTCAGAAAACGACTGTTGCAAAATGTTACTAAAGAACTCACTTTCATTGTGGGCCTTAAAGTTATTGGAAATATAATGATAAATATTTAGTTACTATATATTCTACAGTCAAGGGCTCAAAATCATTAAAATCTTTAAAAGTGCCTCAAATCTGTGTTTAAAAATATTACAACATGAAGATCTGGCATCTGTCATCTATACAGGTCAGTATCTCGTTTGAATGGTCGATAACTGCAGTGTCCAGTTTAGCGGGCCCACCAAGAAGCTGATTTAAAAGCTTTTAATTTTTACATGTAGGTAGTAGTTGCTGGTGCTGGACTGATATTTCCAAAACTGCTTTCATTTCAATGTTAGCCTGCATTATGGTAAAGGTATGTGGTATTTGTAGCTATGCTATTCTGTATATAGGCAATACATAATGTATGTTTGTACAGACAATATCATATCTCATTAATACATACATAAAATATTGTATGTGAACATTACTGTGGCAGATGTGTTGGAAAGGTTAAGCCTGCTTATAAGGCTTACATATAAATATTTTTATTCTGAATCTATCACAGTGATGCAGTGAGAGCATGCAGGGATCCAATGAGTGTGTGGAGCATGGCAGTATCCTTGCTAAAGTGTAAAATTCCTTCTTGAGATTTCTGGAACTTGTCGTGGTTTAACCTCAGTCGGCAACTGAGCCCCACGCAGCCGCTCGCTCACTCCCCCCTCCCCCGGTGGGATGCGGGAGAAAATTGGAAGAGCACAAGTGAGAAAACTCGTGGGTTGAGATAAAAACAGTTTAATAATTGAAATAAAATAATAATAATAATGTAATAATAATAATACTACACAAAGCAAGTGATGCACAGTGCAGTTGCTCACCACGTTTATGTACTGAGCATGATGTCCCATGGTATGGAATGTCCCTTTGGTCAGTTTGGCTGTGCCCCCTCCCAGCTTCTTGTGCACCTCCAGCCTTCTCAGTCGGTAGAGCATGGGAAGCTGAAAAGTCCTTGGCTAGTGTAAGCATTACCTAGCAACAACTAAAACATCGGTGTGTTATCAACATTGTTCTCCTCCTAAATCCAAAACAGCACTGTACCAGCTACTAGGAAGGAAATTAACTCTATCCCTGCCGAAACCTGGACAAACTGAAATAACAAGTCAGTATTTCTGAATGCCAAACAACTACACAAGAAATGTCCAGAAGGCCAGACATTAGAAAATCCCTTTTATATGGGAAAACAACCTTCACTTCTTATAAGTCCTAGCTCACTGATGTTACTGCTAGTGGAAGCAGAGATGGAGCCGGACCACTGTTGAAAAACAAGTTTAAAGGACTCTAACGGGAAGAAAACAAAATGCTATCTTCCAGGGGGGCGATGGAGTATTTTCTTTTTCTGTTGCCCCTTTCCATTTTGTTTGCAGGTATGGAAATTGTTCAGGAATGGGTGGTAGCTGAGGTGAGTGCATGTGTTGATGTGCAAGGCACCATATCCTTTGCTTGGCCATACTTGTGATCTGGCCTTGAGTCACAGCCAGTTTTCAAGACCTTTCCTTTCCAAGGGCAATGGAGTCTGAATTCTCCACAGCACTGCTGTTCTGCTTTCACTGGCCCCTTGGCAGCAATGCTGTGCACATAATGAATTTAGGGTCAAATTGCGAACTCATTATTAAACTAGACTACACTTGTTGCATTGCATTGTGAGTAGTTAGCTGGAGAAAAAAGTTTTTATGAGCTCTTGCTTTAATATTTTCTTGTCTTGGTATGAGGTCCCAATCCTCACCCCAACTGCCAGTTTTCAGGTCCCAGTCTTTTTCTGCATTTTCGGATCTAAATCTGAGGAGCACACAGAGAAGCGCATACAGTATATTCACGTATCTGATGAAAATAGATTTTTAAGTTAATTAGCAGATGGCTTTTCAATTCCTCTGGAGTGCCTGATTTAGCAACTTTGCATTCATGTGAGTGATCCCATTGACTTCAGTGGGAGTCTGTATGAAAGGCTGTATGCTCAGGAGCCTTTTGCCAGCAGCTGGCAGAACTTAGAAGGGTATTTCCTCCAGTCTTTTCTGCAGATATGAGAATAAAAAGATATCTGTATCCAGGAGGCAATGTGCTAGAAATCTCTGCACCTTCCTAAGCTCGGTGTCACTGTCAGCCTATTGTCTGTCATTAAGAATGAGGCTGCTGGCATTAGAGAAGCACAAAAAAGAAGCATAACACTTGTGGGCTCTACCAGCGGTAGACCTGTGAATTAGGGCAGGATGTTGACTCTGGTATCTTTTTCTTTTTCCTCTTTAGAAGCCTCAGGCCCCCTTTGGGAGCGCTATCTATATGCTATTAAGCAGTAAAAGCATATGTTAATAGCATCTTACTTTTTGATCCTTGGAGAGATTGATAAGTTCCATCTGGCATACGCAGAAGTGCTATAGTGTGGGAGAAATTGGAAATAGAAAGGCAGGGGGAAGGGAACAACTTCTTTAGAGTTACAGTTCTTGCATCCCAAGACCTGCCAAAGTGGCTGTCTTGTTCTTCGTGGGCTCCAGCCTGAGAAGCATCTGCCCAAACTTACAGAATCGCTCCTCTCTTTCAACATCAGAGGCACAATGCTGCCTGTGTCAGAGCCGGAGGCAAACTTAAATAGCTGTAGATATATAAAGGAACAAAGTGAAGGAGTCTTTTGAAGCCCAGAAACCACTTTAAATAATTTAGGGATCTTCCTTATCATCGTACTGTTTTCATTGGCAGCTTAGATGTACAGATTCAGTAGCTTAGTTTGTCAGAAAGAAGGCAGAAGTTGGGTGAATGAAACAGCTCAAGTTTGGTTTTGTCTGTAGTTCATTATGCACAGCCTCTTTCTCCCATGTTGGAAATAGCCAGCTTTTTCTGAAGACTTTAGGTATTTATGAATTATGAAGAGCACTTAACATGAAGGTTTTTTTTTTTTTTTCCTGAATGTGTTTATTGTAATGGTGCTGAGCTCTCGGCAAGTAACTTTATGACTATAGATTTGCATTTTGCAGTTTCATGCAAATGTCTTATTTCTTGCAAAATACCTTTACTTACAGGGTGTATTTTTTACTTAAAATTAATAATCTGTCTTTTACTGAACAAAGTGAGAATGCTTTTGGAAAAAAGGTGCCCAGAGGTTTGAAATATTTATGAAGGTCTAAAAATTACTACTGACTTTTGTTTACTATAGATCGCATTGGCTTTCACGGAGATGAGAATTTGCTTTTAAAAGAGAAACTCAAATCCCTCTGAATGCCTCATTTTGGGAAGGAGGGGGAGAACCGACACTGTCTGATGATTTGTTTTCATGAGATGTCTGCATTAGCTCTCAAATTACAGAGCTGATTCGATGGAAAATTGCAAGAGGCTGCTCATTTGTGACTGACCCTGCCATCTAACAAGAAGATAGACCTTAGGCATAATTGGGTTGATGCTGATTTGATTGCACACAAAAAAAAGCTTAAAATAAGTCTTAGATCTGCAGAAGCAAGCAATGCTCCATCCTTAAATTGCCCCTTTTGTCGGTTGTCACAGGATTTTGCTACACTGGATGACTGCTTATTGGAAACCATATGCCTTGTTCAGTGGATTGAGGATAAAGTTATTTTTATTGATGCTTTGTGCAACTATATTTTGTATACATGTTTGGGAAAGTATTTGCCAAACATCTTACCCCAAGAAATGCCATGCAGCTTACACTGTGTAACTTGAGTGGAAGCAATAAATCCAGTGAGATTAGACTCCCTGAAAACTTGTCACTGACACGTTTTAAGTAGCCTTGCATTAACAACAGGTAAAATATCAGATTTGGCTAATGAAGGTAACATGAATCTTGAATAGTTTATGGGGAATTGATATTATGGCATTTGTTTCCCTTTTCACTGGACATCCAAGAATGCATAAGACCATGAACAGAGAGTTTGGGAAGGAAATGCAGTGCTTATTTTACTGTGTATCTGTATACATCTTGGGAGATAGATCTGGATATTCTATGCTACCGCACATATATATGAAGATGGCCAGCATAATCTAGGGTGTCTGGAAGACTTGTGGGGGCAGGGCTGGTTTTATAAAGCAGAGAATGAGTAAGGACTGGGAATTTGTTAGATGTGTTAATTCGGCACCTCTCCAAGCTAGTCTTCACTGCTCCTGTGGAGTACGGCCAGCCAATTAAACTGCCTCCACTCAGCCACCGGGTCTTGCTCGGACGCCCATGTAGATGCAGAGGATTGTAATTTGCAACTGCCTATACAGGTGAAAATTTTATCCAAGCACCCTGCTGCTTGAGGACCTAGATTTCATGCTTCCAAAAAGGTTCTTAATTATTTGGGAGGCTCACTACTTGTGCTAATAATGGGCTTGCAGAAGGACATTTTGCATGAGGTTGAGAGTATTTTGCTCAGAGATGTGATTAGACATGTATACAAACAAAACATTCCTGTAAACGTAAACTGATATTTTAAACAGCTATTATTCTGAGTCCTTATATATTGCAATGAAGAAGATTTTTTAGATTCATTCTAACAACATCCCCAATGATGCTGCAAATATGTTTCAACTATATTTTAGCATAGTTGCAGCAAGCATTGCTGTGTTTGTGACAGACTCTTCCCTTTGATAAGGGAGTAAATTTGCATGGCTGCGTTAAGCCCTCTGAAAATAAGGGCTTACAATGAATAAAACACCAATGTACTGTACCCCTTTAATTACCATAGTTCTAAGACAGCATAGTTATAACATGTAATTAAATTTCATTGTATAAATGGAACATGGGCTGTGGTAGGCACATCTTTCATCTTTTGATGTATAATGACATTCAAAATATTCTCTAGTACTCAGTTGATAAACAACTTGAAGAGTCAGGGTCTACAGAGTAGCTTGTTTGATTTTAAATTTGTAAGATTGGCACGTGGTCTCTTTTGACGACACTGCATTCTGATGTGATCCATTTATCTAATGTCATTAACAGTACATGCTGAATGTACAATTAAGCTTGAAACTGTCAATGTCAGTGGCTGGGGAAAAAAGGGGGATAAAAAAAAAAAAAGGAAAGGGTCAATGTCAGTGGCTGTTAAAAAAAGGGTTATAAAAATGAGAAGAGGAACCGCTGTTTTGTAATAAGCATCTGTGTTGCTTTTAAGTCAAGAAAAAAAAAATCAATGAATTTCAATATATTGCTGTCTTCATTGCCAATGTAATTCAATAAATATGTTAATTCACTTTTCTGAACATTGAAGAGAGTTGAGAGCTTTTTGTGTCATTTATTTTTGTCAGTTCTGTTTTTCATGGGGGTTTTTTTGTTAGACTTCCAGCTTAAGTCTAGTAATAAAAATGCTATTAAATTGAAATAGAGAGGAAATATTCTATATCTCAGATTTTTAACAAACTGTGGGATTTTTTTCTCTGTTTGTTATCTTTGAAATAGCAAGCCAGCAAAGAATGAATGTATGCTTTTATCATTAACAATTCTCTTCCTGCTAGAACAAAAAAGGAGCACTTTGAGGTTCAACAAACAATACAATTTTCAGTCCAGATGCAAATTTCAGTGCAGAAATTTCTTCCTGACCACATTGCTGGTCCTTACCATGAAACATGATAGATAGCCTTCATATATTTTAGTCCTATTTAGGAATTTGCATGTTCTGTACTTACATGAATCAAATTTGAAACATTTCTTTAATAACTCTCTGATATAATACCATTATTTGGTAGCAAATTATATAAACTGATGTGAGGAATAACTGTATTTATATCTCTCTACAAGTGTTCTCTTGTTTTGTAATAGTTACATCTGTTTTCTAAAGAAAGTATTAAAATATTGTTAAGTTCAACCTTCTAGGAAAGGCACAGAAATCATGCTAACTGCTGTAATAACCTTTGCTATCGTGGTTTCCAGAAAAACTAGTAGGTGTGCAAGTACTGGAAAGGAGATGCCTACCTGTGAGTGTGCAGAGCTGCAAGCTCCTGTGTGTCTTGCTAACAGCTCAGTTGCTGTATTTTGGAAAAGACTGGGAGGTGATTGCTGAGTGAGTATGAAAAGAGTGCCTGTGTTGGAAGCACAGAATGCTCTTAGGGACATCTACGTATCAGACTTTTCTTTTAGCCTGTGAAATCTGTTGAGAGACACCGTTGTTATTGCATCAGACCTCTTCCGATTCTTCTCCCTTAAAACCTTTCTGATTAATCTTCTAAATATAGAGCCAAGAAACTTAATATAATTATCACACTACATACATATATATATTTTTTTTTCTTTTGCCTAGTTAACAGCTGTGGCTGCTCAGACCATGTGTTACTAAAATATCTGTCTGGAAGTAGTTATTCAAAACGTGGCCTTGTAAATGGGCAGGAGATATACAAACAAAGCTTCAGTGCATAAAAGTACCCCTCACCAGTTAATATTCCAGGTAATAAAGTAGCAACAGATTTACCAGCCGAACTACTTTCATGCCGATGAAAGTTTTCAAAGGAGACAATCCTATGGCTCTGTTAATACTTTGCCTTGATTTTTATAAGATTGATGTTAACAGAGATCAGTAATCATTAGCAAAAATGGAAATTACTATAACTAAAGTAAAACCCAGTTAAGAGACTTGATGCTGAATAATATCCATCACAGTTTCCTGAAAGAACTGGCACACAAAACAGTGCATCTGGCAGCAAGTATTGTAAACACAGCAACAGAGAGTGGAGAAAAGATAGTATTGCTTATATTTGAAAGGCAGAGATTGTGAGTCAGGCAAATGCAAGCCTGTAAAACTGATCCAAGTTAAATGGGAAGAAGACAATATAAATCTACCCAAGATGCATCATACTGGTGGCCTGAAAAGGTTTTCTTTGTTTTGTCCTGTTGTACTTTTGAAGAACTAACTTTCTAGACAGGAAATGGTGCCAATGGCATCAAATGGACTTCAGTAAAGCACTTGGTTGGTCTGTGTAAGAAACTTCAGAGTACAGAGACTATGAAAGGAATTGTAAAGTGAATACAGTGTCTTAATAGAATATGGCAATGGGTAGTACTGATGAGAGAAATACTTGGACTGAACTTTGTAAACGAATTTCTGAAGAACTGATTTTGTGAGAGATCTCGCTTTATATTTTTATTAGTGACTTTAGGACAAATATTAAGATAGTGCTTACAGAAAACTGAGCTACTTTCTTGACAAACAGAGAAGAGGAATATTACACTGAAAAGAACATGTAGCTCTGAGAAGTAGAATGATACAGATACATATGAACAGTACAAAGTTGAAAGGTCATACAGTCGAGGACTAAAAGCTCGACTATTAGAACATTCTCAGTTGGAAACAGCAGAAGAAGAGAAGGGCCTGAATATATTTTTCAACTGTGGGATGATTGCGCATCCTTACCTTGATGTTACCATAAAAGACTATGGACAATTTTAGTATGCATCTATCTAGGCACATGGAAGCAGAGATAAACAAGTAGCGGTGTATATAGCTTTAACAAGAGATCGCCTGGAAAACTCATATGGACATTTTCTTTCAAATGTATTGAAGAAGATTTAGTTGAAACTGGAGCGTGTGCTGAAAAAAAGCTGGTAATAAGATTAGAGAATGAAGTCTCTCATCAGTGAGGAAACTAGAGGAGGACATCCTATTTAGCCTTGCAGATTAAGCTGGAGAGATGATACCTGATATGCAGATGTACCTGATGATGCAGCTGATATCTGTAAGTACGTTATTGATAAAATACCAGGGAGTGAAAAGAGCTAGCTAAGCTAAAGGCCAGTATTAGCATGAGAACAGATAGGTACTAATGACTCATGGGTAGCTTCAGAATCGGACTTAGAGGATCCTCTCAAGACTTTGGGCTCTGGAGCCTGCCTTTCAGGTAGGAACTTTGAAGGAAAAAGTGAGAAATGTCTTGAAGATGAAGTCTGATATATTTTTATCAGAGGAATTGTGTGATGTGCGACATATATTAGAGGAAGTTCCTTTCTTTCGTCTTATCCTATACTTGGCTTTGAATTCAGTTGCTATGCTGTCTGTGACACAAAATTGCACTTCTGTTAATGGTCTCAGATGCTTGTGAGATGCATAGGTGTCTCAAGAAAAAAAATCTTAAGAGAATCGATATCCGCTGCTGTTGATGCTGCGTGCTTAAAAATACATGGCTATATGGGCTACAAAAATGATGAGGCCCACTGTCTGGCCCTGTATTTTAGCAGCATAGAGTGGTCCATCTCTGGTTGACAGGTGGACAGCTATGCACTGCCTCCTGTAAATGCATCTTGAAATGTTGTAGCTCATGAACTATTCATATGGTTAGTGTGGAAAAGTGTTAGTTGGGACAAAACCATGCCAAAGACCTTTCCAACATGTTACCGATGCAAGCCAAATGCCAATGCCCAGGAGGGTTTTGTAGCGTGGTTTAATTTACCAGTGCATATGGAGCTGTTGGGCCCTCTTTTATACTGGGACTGTGGCTGGATGAGCACATGAAATATAGATTGTGTTACTTTGTTATCTCTGATGTAAAGCAATAGATCAAATATTAATCTACTGTAGAATAAAACAAGAATTTTAAAAAAAAAATCTTGGTAAACTGCTAGTGAATAATAATTTCTTAGAAATCATGGATTTCTGAAAGGTTTTCGCTGTGCTTGATTCTACTTTACTGAACGAAAGAAAATCAATGATATACTGAACAGTAAGATTTTGTAAGAGTTTGCTAATTTGAAAAATATGATTTTTTAATTTGAAATTTGGTAAAATACATAGAAAATTTAGAATCTCTGAGTTTAGACATGTAATTTGAGAACTTTTCTCATCTTGAATACAGGCTCAGAATGTATTAGGCTTATTTCTTATAAATAATACAGGTTTTAATTCCTTCTGTTTTACCAGTTACCTCAGTCTTTATCTTCTTTGTATTCATTTTCAAATAAGCACCTTTGCCCTTCTCCTTTATACCCCCCATGTTTGACAGAAGCTGTTTGTAACCATTCATAAGCCAACTTAAAGCTGTGCTTCAGATTCCTTCTTGACATTCTCCTCCGTGACGCATACAAAGTATGTTCAGGGAACTGGACTGTGTTTAGTAATGCTTGTCATTCTGGCTGGTATTGCCAAGCTCTTACTTGTGTATCCATATCTGAATGCCATAAATACACATTTACGAATGTAATCTCCTTGGGGGAGAGTTTTTAAATTACTATTTTATTTTCTATTCACAGATAATATTAAAATATAATATATATATGCACATATAAAATACAAATTATATGTAAATATATATATGGATGGATTTTTTGTTGTATGTTTGCATTTCAGACGTATTCCCTGAACAATTATTGAGGATGTTAGGCACTACTATGATATCAATAATTAAAACTACTGGTGTAAAAGACATGCTGGAAGACTTGCAGACCTCATAGCACGTGTTCCTTTCCTTTGGTTCTTGGTGCTATTTAATATATGCCTGGTACCTTAAAGGAAAACACTATACGCAAATTTCTGACTTTGCGTATAGTATGATCCATCTGTGACTTCTGCTTTGTTTTGATTTATTTCAACTCTGACTTTAACCACCATATTATGACATTTACCCATTCCCTGAAATGGATGCACTGATGGCCATTAAATAAGTCTCACGTTAAACAAAACTATGAAGCTCATATTTTTAGTTGTTATTTTTTTTCTATAACAGATTATAAATTTTTGCCATTGTCATTATCGCTTTTTACCAAAGTGATATGATTATTTGACGGAATGTCCTCATGTTCTGTATTTTACGTTCACTTATAGTATCAAATGCTCAGACCAATGGATCCTGTTAAATCAAGAATAAACACTTGATACATAAGTATAGTGCATCCAACTGATTCAGCTGTAGCAGGTACTTCTCCCTGAAGTGATTTAAAAATTAACTGTTAGAAATTGACTATGATATAAATCACAGAAAACCAGTTCTGTTTTTCTAAGAATAAAAATAAGACTTGAAAATGTATTTGAATACACTTAAATAACTATATTTAAGAACACCCTGCTTAATGCTAGGAAATTAACAGTCGTTTCATTCATTTGGAATAGAAATGCCTTCAACCTTTTAGGGAAAGCAGGAGCAAATTACAGCCAAATTTTCATTTCACAAGTCATCTTCATCCAGGATAAGCCAGGGCCCCAAGGTCAATTCTTCAATTTGGTATCCTATTTCCATAATGTTATTCTGCAGTGTACTTTCATTATTACTGGAGCAGTGCTCGCTTTCCTATTAGTTTTATAAATGGCTATGTTAATGCCTTTTTGCAGACAAAACCACCTTTTGTTAATATCCCAGTGGATTTCTCAAGGATTAAAATATATTTTTAAGCAGCCATTGGTTCTATTTATATTTTTTCATTGATGATTAGCCCTTGTCACCTACCCAAAAGTGGCATTGTTCAAACAGAGATCGAAGCAATTTTTAAGAAGATGGTATTGAGTGATTAGCTTGACTGACAGAAAAGAAATAATTAGAAGCTGAAAATTCTAAAAATCTTTGTAAAATTTAGCAATAGCTAAAGCAATGCAACAGTAGGGGGAAAAAAAAAAGGGGTGGGGGGAAAAATGTATTCTGGCCAGGGAATAGCCTTTTGTTAAGGTGTGGAGTTCTACAGATAAAACTGTTTTCTTTGTCTTTCCTGTGCTGTTAGTAGTGACAAGTTATCATCAGTTCAGCTCAGCTGGGGTACAGCTGTTACCCCTAAAAACTTGCCAGTTCTGTTTTAGATAATTAGATATTTACTTCTGCAGTTGTAATATATACATAAACTATTATATGTAATATCTTGCCCAAGACAAAAATGGGTGGAAGATGTCTGCAGTGTTCAATAGTGTGCGTCCTTGCTAGGAGGATTTGTTTACTGCACAGCCGCTGAAGTTCTCCTCAGACCTTAGATACAGTGGCAAATACTGGTTCTTAGGAGCCAGACTGATGAAATTTGTTTTTTCTGGGGTGTCTTTTGATAAGAGGATAAGTGATTTATATACATAAAATATAAATTTATTCAAGAAAGTATGGTGAAAGAAGCTATGGATTGATTACCTTATTTTTCCTTAGTCTACGTATCTTGTAAACACTGTACAAACATTTTAGTAAATATACAACAAAATCCTGTTCATGGTAGCATAGTATTCTGTTTTGCTTTGAAACTGAACCTTAGAATAGAATATTTCAGTGGGAAGGGACCTACAACAATCATCTAGTCCAACTGCCCGACCACTTCAGGGCTGACCAAGTTAATGCATGTTACTAAGGGCACTGTCCAAATGCCTCTTAATTACTGCCGGGCTTGGGGCATTGACCACCTCTCTAGGAAGCCTGTTCCACTGTTTGACCACCCTCTCGGTAAAGAAATGCTTCCTAATGTCCACTCTAAACCTCCCCTGGCACAGCTTTGAACCATTCCCACGCGTCCTATCACTGGATGCCAGGGAGAAGAGATCAGCACCTCCCTCTCCACTTCCCCTCCTCAGGAAGCTGTGGAGAGCAATGAGGTCGCCCCTCAGCCTCCTTTTCTCCAAACTAGACAAGCCTAAAGTCCTTAGCTGTTCCTCATAGGACATTCCTTCCAGCCCTTTCACCAGCTCTGTTGCCCTCCTCTGGATGCATTCAAGGACCTTCACATCCTTCTTAAATTGTGGTGCCCAGAACTGCACACAGTACTCAAGGTGAGGCCACACCAATGCTGAATACAGCAGGATAATCACCTCTTTTGCCCAGCTGGTTGTGCTGTGTTAGGTCCAAGTTAAAACGTTTACGAAGTAGATTTTTGTAGCAGAAGATATGTCTTATTAGGAACTTTATCTCCCTGAGAACAGCTATCCAAAATACTATGTTTAATTTCTGAAATCAGAGCGATAAATGTTTGATACCTGACCCTGACCTGCTGCAGCTGGAACAAAAAGTGGGCTTAGTACCTTCAAGACAGTGGTCCTTTGGGTTTGTTCAGCATAGCTCCCTCTTGTGTTTTAATCAGGTTTTTTAAAAAAGAAAAACCTTTCTCAATGACTTTTTTGTACATCCTGACATATTTGTAGGTCTTGGAGATGCATGGTCTAGTAATTTGTCATGGAGCTCAAGCACCTCTGACATATTGCCTCTGATGAAGTTATTTAGGTTGAAATTTTCAAACTTGAATGCTTAAATATGAGTATATATGACAACTTAATACTAATCTGCTGAGTATGGTTTGCTGTTGTGTCAATGGTAACTTGGGATAAGCAGATGCTTTAAAAAAACCCCAAAACAAAACCAAAAGACAAAGAGCATTTTTATTTTAGTACCTAATACTAATTCAGGTTTTCAAGGTATGCTATGATTTGGAGCAAAGTTCAGAGGTCCTTGAAGTGATGGAGACTTGAACTAGCGTCCCACACTGTACATATGGAACCAGTTTAGATCCTAAATATATTTGCATAGTCTCAGAAAGGCTTATTAACACATGTGAAGGAGAACACTATTGTAGTTAAATTGCTTCTAGGCCTCCTCTGCATGCATTTAGCTAACTCCAGTGCACCTGCTTTTTGGGCTTTCCCCAAGTGTCCTGCTCCTAATGAGGTGCTAGTGTGAGCACCTGCTGTTGGAGATACGCTCTAGGTTCACCTGACCTCAGTTTAGGCACTCTGCTGAGCGTGGGTAAAGAACTGACAGTCTCTCCAGAGTCAACGCAGAGAGGCGCTTTTGCAGAGTGTAATTCATCCTACCTAAAATTTGAAATATCTTCTAAATGTACTCCCCTCTTCCTTTCTTTCTTGGGGAGTCTCCTCTTGGAGACATCCCCTGTAGTGTTCTTTATTTCTTCTAAAAATCTCCATAGGTCTTGTGGCTTCCAGTGTATACATGCTGTCTATTAGTTAAGGTACTTTATATTAAAAACTGTCAAAGAAAGCAAAGCAATTTCATACGGTTCCCAAATTAATGACAGTCTGCTTGCACATTGGTTGCTTTCTGTTGGCATCTGGGTCCTAGTACAGACTGCCATTCTTAATCATATTTTAATTTTCAAATAAATTGCTTTCATTATCCTTTCATTTACAATACCGTGTGTGCATTACTGCTCATTAATGTTTGTCATCTACTTTGCTGAGACGGGGTTTTTAAATAGCCATGGTTGCAATGCAGTAATTAAAGATGATCCATGTTGGTTTTGTAGAAATTATTCTGAAGCCTTCTTACAAATAAAAAAAAAAAAATAAAAGGAAATCCAAATCAGAGTGCTGTTGAAATCAATTCTTTAAATGTATGGAAGCAGCTTAGCATAAGTGCTTTGCCTGTAGGTAAAAAGAGGGCACTTCTAATGGTTCTACTAGAAAGATGTCTAATGATGGGTCTGTATGGAAACTATATTTCTCTGTAATTACTGACAGGACTGTTGTTTTTAAGTGTAAGATTTTATACTCAATATAAAGTAAGATTTTTTTCATATTGTTTTGCAAAATTTTTATTCCAATGTCTGTTTAGCATTGTTAGCTTCTATTCAGCCAATTCCTTCCCCCTTTTTTCCGCTCCAGATACCAAAAACACGAAGGGACTGAAACAAGATGATGGGGATTTTAAAATTACAGTTTTGGAACAGAATCCCCATGGGACAGAAGTCAAAACAGTAGCAGTAACCTCTGCCCCAATTTTGGCCTAGCCGTCTTCCCTAGGTTGTGCATCGCAATATGGAAATGCTTCCTGTTTCTGCACTTGCAGTTAGTATTTGCTTGCCTATGACACAGCCTGTATGACTGATTTTTATGCACAAGCAAAACTGTGGATCTCCATACCTGTGTCTATCTAATATTTTTATTCCTTTGCTCCTTAAGTGTACGTGCTTAGCTTTGAAAATCTGGCCCTTAGGGATCCTGATGTGAATGTTCAAAAGTAATGTCGCTACTGATATGGCACAGGAGTAAAGGGACAATTATACATTATTCAAAGAGAAATTTAAATGGATTTTTGAGATGTGATACTCTTTATGAACTGCCAGAGAATTAGTTGTTTTTCTTGTACTAATATTTTAAGAAGTAACTTCAGGTGATGGATACATCCTAATGTTAACAATGTTTGGCCCCAAGAGTTGGTGCACTCTTCTTGATGGGACTTGAAACTTGAGTCCTGCAATCACCTGCAGTGCTTCTGTGTCACACTGTGTGGTCATGGCTGAAGATGCCTCTCATTTCTATCAGGCTGCATTTGCTTCTGAGGTGAAAAGATGAAATACATTCTGCTTCTTTCAGTCTGTGCCATCATTGGCTCTTAATGAACCTTGTCACCTCTCCATGACTAAGATCTTAACACTCTCTCCCTGGCTTAGAGCAAAAACCAAAAGTCTTAAGAACCAAAATTACTGATGTTCCCAGTTTTTTTTCTACGGTTCATATATCTTCATGGAAGTGTAGTGAAAGGAATATATTTGGAAATACAGCTGTTGGTTTTTTTTTTTTTTGGTGTTGTCACACTCTGGTTAAAATAACAATCAATAAATTATTCAAATAGTAATAATTTCAAATAGATTAAATTAGTGACAAATCAATAGATTCAAATGAGTAATAAATTTACTTATTGGAGTGATAGAAGAAAATTCAACACCTCTTTATTTGAACCTTCTCTTACTTTCTTATTGTACTTAAGTTGAAATAGGTGTAACACCGCCTCTTAGTGTTCATTAGCTGAAAATCCAAGCTGGGTGAAAACTGATAGTAGCACCTCAGCTAAGGTTGAATCCACAGATTTTTTTACAGTTTGTTCTTTTGTTATGGCTAATCCATTCATCAAAGCCTTGTGACTTTATTCATATCAAGGCACATATCTGTTCAATTTAATGATTTAGGTTTTAGTTTAACCAAATCACCTTCAGCATGTGCCCCCCTCTCTTTGGTAGCTCTGGAGGAAACCTGTAGCAACTACACTCCTAATTTACCTGTCCAATCTCATATGCAAGGTTTGGTGGGCTGACTCAGATTTAAAAACACTTTTTCGTAAAACTCAGGCCATTTAATATGAAAAGAAACATTGCCTTTATTTGTTGTTAGAAATAATACTTTCTCTTATTTGAAATTTCTTTATTCTCATTAATGGTGAAAAATGGAAGGAGGTGAGTAGGTGGAGAAGTTGATAACCCTGCTCTAGGTCATCTGCATACATTGTCTAGATAAAACTGCAGGTTTACTAGTGAGAGTGTGGTGAGCTTTGGAGTATAGCTCAGAAGTTATTTTTCACTGAAAGAAGACTGACAATTATGCCTTTGTGCTAAGGTTGAAATGTTTTATGTGATCATGACACAGTGTGATATGGCTGCAGGCTCTCTTACATTTAGAATGGGATTGATGAATTCATTTCACAATCAGTACTTTGAAATCACATCTGCATAGGAAACTTCAGTGCAAAAGAAAGGTGTGTTTCTGCTTCAGTAGATGATATTCATCCTAGGGGCTCCATATTACAGCAAAGCTTTAAAATTTCCTGAAGGGTATGATATGGTACTTGCAACGTTTTGCAACTGCTTTTAATTTTTTCATTTTTTTCTAAATTTTTGGATAAGCAAGACAGCCATGGAACACTGGGGCTGCAGTAGAGACAATTGCTTAAGCAAATAGTTATTTTTAAGCATGGAAATATTCCCAGTAGCATCTGGGAGACTTGCAATGAATGTAAATTTAGGGGTGTGCTTAACAGTAACTGAATGCATTGGAGTTTGTGTGGAAAGAGACTGGGTAACACGACATTCTTCAGAAGTACTTGCAACCTCAGATGGTTATAAATATTTGCCTTAAATCCAAACCTGAACTTTGTGTGAATGACGGAGAATTCCATGAGTGTAAAATGTGTTGCAGGATACTCCTTTCATTTTCTGTGTGTGTGTATATATATATATATATATCTCAAAGACAAAACTTTGAGGAGTCATAGCTCGAGATACTTCTCTCTTTTTCTGTGTGTGTGTATATATATATATATATATATATATATCAAAGACAAAACTTTGAGGAGTCATAGCTCTCTGGATATGGTGACTTGAGGATGGTTAGTCATTCTTTGGGGTGGAATAAAGGTAAACAAATTTCTTTTCTAATTTGGGTGGTATATCATTAGGTTCTGTGATACAGTGAATGTCTCTAAGTATATTCTCTTACTTATTTACCACTTTTCCTGTGGTAATTCTGTATATGCTGATTATAACATGCAAATACAATGGCAGTTACAATTCATCATAATTCTGGATGGCTCCAGATTTAAATTTTAGGAACCGGATAATCAGAAAAGGTGATTATACTAAAAATCATAATCAGAAGAATCATAATCAGACTAGCAATAAGGCTTTGCTACTCCTGTTCCAGTACATGAAGAGTATCAATATTTGAACAGAAAATCAGAATCTGTGCAGAGACGAAGACAGGAGAGAGAAGTGGTAATACTGTTAAAGAAATGCAATGTTGTCAGTTTTGCATAGATTGTCTTATTCTGGCCATGGTTATCAAGGTTTGAGGAATCTCCCACCTACTGTGAGAAGACATCCCTCAACGCATTGAAGCTGCTGCAGTAGCTTTAGAATAAGCAGCGAACGCTTGCTTTTCAGTAACGTAGTAGGGATCTGCGCAACCCTTGTCTCTCTGTATAAGAGGTATCAGTAATGTCAGTGAATTGCTGAGGACCTGCCAACAATGTTAAAAAAAATCTTGTTTATGAAGATATATTTTTCTGTTTGTTTTGTGATATTAAAATAAGCAGAGCAGAAAATGATAGATGGTGGGTTTTTTTCGGAGTAACAGTCACTGTCCAGATAAGGTGAGGGCTAAAAGATTTCTCTTCTTCATACCACATAATATGCCATTTTCATTTTGTGCTGCTTATAACCCTGAGTGTCACAGCTTTCTATTCTAGTCTGAATAGTCAATGAAACATTATGAAGCCGATAAGAAAAGCTGGTCCCCGTTACTTGGCAACGGCTGTTAAGCAGAGCTGAGTGCTGTTGATTGAGGAGATTAGCTGCCATAGATAAACCTCCTCTTTTTGCTGCCCTGCTGCTTATCTTTCCACCCATAACAAGTTGCACCAAATATGACAGCAGTCAGTGGTTTAGGCAGAATATGAACTTTGCGGCAAATGAAGTTTGTGCAAAAGACTTAGGGTGCAGCCTTTAAAATCTTGAAATTATTAAAATTTGCAGGTTGATTTCTGGACTGTCCTTTCTTGACTTCGGGGTGAATATTTTTGTTTGAAAGGGTGATGCTCCAGATGCGAGAGAAATGGAATGTTCTGCTCCTACGTTGTCCATTCATAAATACTGAAAATAGCAGCAAATATTTTTAACAGTTGTCTCTGGCTCCTGTTCTTAGTGACATTGAAGACATAAAGGAAATGCACTGTAAATTTACTGCGGTTACTAGAAATGCAGAAGTTGGATTAAAAGATAAAAATTGGCTATTTTTGTTGATGCCTTTGGGAGAAAACGCTATTGTAGATTAAACAAAAATGTCTGGATGCATCAAAAACTGTTTATATCTGTACATGGCTTGGAAATCTTTCTAGTTTCAGTACATCCAAATTACCTTTCATCAGAGAAGGATTTTGTTGACTGGCAAATTAGAGCTGAAATATGGCTAGGGATAGAAGGTGGTGGCTTTTTCAGGATTGCGATTTCTTTTTCCTCTCACATTTTTAAAATGTTGCTTTATCCTTTTGCTTTCATTAGTGATTGCACAGTTCTGTTTACATTTTGGCCTTTGGAGAGGTCTTTGCAAACCTTTCTGTTGGCCACAACAGGAGCGTAGGCTTGACTGGTTGAATAACTGGGGAATGGCAAAGCACCGGCAGAAGAGTGAAACTCTGAGGAAAGTACTCTTCATGCAGAGATCTGGGTGAATAGTTTTTCCTCTAATAAGTGTCATAAATTCAGCAATATTATTTAAATGTGTGTTGTTATTTTCAATAATCCAGCAGAAGCTTCAGAATAATAGATTATGTGTAGAGGCGTTTTCCTTCATTTAGGATTGCAACCCTTTTTGTTAGCTCTATCAAAACATACTAAAAAAAAAAAGATCTTTTCTGCCTGGAAGAGCATTCAGCTGGGGTATAAGAAGAGACAACAAACAGATATACTATTTTCTGTGTAGTTTTATTATCCCAAGCAAGAATCTGGCACTTGGTAAGCAATATAGTATGAGGGAGAAATTTAGAAAGATACAGTATGGTGCTCATCGGTAAAATATTATTTCAGTGGTTTTTTTTGCTGATCCTGTAGTCCTGGCTTTCAAGTTTTTTTATTTTGCATCTTTGATGAACTGTTATTTCCTCCTTTTGTAGCACGAATACTTTGTTCAAAAGGATTCTTACTTATTCTGTCTTCTTTTAAGAAGTGTATATACTGAGTATACAACTTCTGTACTTAACCACTCAAATTGCAGGAGAATCCAAAGCTGTGAGCAGCTTAAATTCTGCCCCCAAACTCCAGTTAAATAATGGCTTTTAATTGTATAGAGTATTTTAGAAACCACATTAAAACTTATAAGTATGCTCAAATGTTAAATATTTCCTGTAAGTTGTATATATTCTGTGAATAAAATAGGAAGCAATTTGGGGTTGCATATTTCACATGCGTTGAGGGATCTCTGCACCCATTGCAAAAGCAGAAAAATCTTGCTTTTCAGATTCATTCTTACTGTAATTTCAGACACTTGCGAATCTTAAAAGTTGTTATGAACTGTAACACACAAAACTGAGGAGAATTAAATACTTCTGAAACTTCTCCCAGTCCTGTTCCAGATCTCTGTTCCCATATCATTTCATCTGTCTGCAGGCTTACTTATAGAGACAAAAGATCATCCTCTATTCTGAAGACTTCTGCGCTGGAAAAGGCATTTCACCATAGGGCTTTTTCCAGCCCGTAGATAATCTCTTTTGCTTCTCTCAGTGTCCTTTCCAAAATTTATCATTCATTTTAAAATTTGGACACCAGAACTCTGTATTCCCACACTGACCTCATCAATGCTGCATACTGTATGATGTCATCTCCTTATTCCAACTTTTATATCCACAAACCTTGTTAGTGCTTTTGCCCTGGTATTGTCTCAGACTGAGCACTGGGGTCTGAAGCAAGCAAGGAGGACTTGTAATGTCTCATGCCCTTCACCTACTGCCCTTAGCAAAGCTACGGGCGGTGCTCAGGCTCTGTCACAAGGCGGTGGGACAGCTGCGTCTGGACCTCTAATTCATTGTGATAGAAATAGCTTTTCCAAATGCAGCTTCTGATAGGTGGTCCTAGGTATGTAACATCATATTTAGCTATTTTAAAGCACAGTTTGCTTGAAAACTGTCAGATTTTTCATGCTCTCCAGACTGTTCAGCAGAAACTGTTAGCATCCCTTTGTCAAAGTTTGAGGTGTGAGGTTCTCGGCTGTTCCAGTGCCCATTCTTAAGCTTGAAGTGCCGTGGCTTCTATAGGCGTGCTGATATTTCATACTTGAGCAAGGTGCAGAGATTTCTGAGATAGCTCTAAACAGTTTTAATCAGTCCACAGGGTGCAGCACTCTGTGAAGTTACCCTAGTTTAGAAGGGTTTCCCCTCCCCTTCATAAAGGAATGCATTTAAAATGTCTGCTGATGTGTTCAGGTTGGCATAACATAATTTTCCATAATTTTTGTAATACTTTGCAGCTAGGGAACAAGATGGAGGTCTTTATTACTATAATTTCATGCATGTCTGAAGTCAATTCCATTTAGGAATAAATTCAGTAGCTCAGATTACAAAAGTAATCTGCTGTCTCAATAAATATTTTCCTGCAAAGATCTAGAAAGCTTCAAGTTTGGCAAAGGTCAGAAATAAACCAAGTTTGCTCTAACTATTAGATACTGCATCTGATGAATATGAATGGAATGGTCATTAGTCATGTTTTCATGAGTATGGTGTCTCCTGCAAACCCGGAATAACTAACTCTTAAAATATAAGCTCTTGGCACTTAGACAGCAGAAGTTAAAACTTTCACTACTTCGTTTTTAATACAAAATGAAAATTAATGCAGAAATCCATTTTGCTGAACATGTTTCCTTGCAGAGTTATTTTTGCCTTAGGAATACAGATGCAAGAGCAGCTACAGTCTGATCACACAGTGAAGACATTGCCAGCACCGAAGTAGTTCTTGGCACCAACTGAAAACGTAATGGGGATCCTTGAAGTGACTGAAGTACATCTCAGTGATACTTGGAAAATTAGTGTGCATAAATAAGCATTAGTATATTTGCATCTCATTGCTTCCATAAATAAATTCTTAGTCCCTCCAGTAACCTCTGTTCATAAATGCATGTTGAGTAAAAGAAAGAATTGTTCATGTTTCATCATTCCCCATTGCTCTGGCTTAATTTTAAACAGTACAAGCAATAGGAGCTCCATTACTCTTCCAGGAGGGAGTTGAACAGCTTCAGAATAGTTTCTCCCTGCTTGAAACTTGTTCTGATTCAGATTGTTCATTTTTGTCTTTTCACTCCATTTCTCCCAATAATGTCATAAATAATTAATCAACCAGGTTGCATAAACTTTTAGTCTTTTCCCATAAAGAATCAGATAGTTCAGTGCTTAAGGATCTACGTGGCTACCTCCTTTCTTTCCTTTTTCTCTGAACTTCTCTAGTTTACTCACATCTTTCTGGCAATTGTGTGGTCAGAATTTAGTACGGTATTCTGTCTTTCTTCTGGAAAAAAATAGCTTTTTCTAGATGGGGGGTGGTATATGGCTCAGATTTCTCTCCAATGAGATAGCAATTTAAAGTAGAAACTTCCATGTTAATCTTGCAGTCCAATAACTAAATATGTTAAAGAAAAAGAGATAGCATTATTATAAGATTACTAATACTTGTCTTATACTTGTATTTAAAGCATTTTTCCTCTTTGTGGAGAATTTATGTGTTTGTCTTTCCTCCCTTTTCTCTTTAGCACCAGTATTGACAAAAAAAAGGAGTTGCTGTTCAGCTTTTTTTGATTGCAAGCTCTTTTTCCTGAAAGACTTCATAGCTAATACTGAAGATGTAGTTTTGCTTAGAAAAGTCCTCTTAATATATTACAATTAGAGCTGCTTGGGTTTTTTCTTAAAGGTTTTCTCAAGTCTAGGTTGGTCTCTGTGATCAAAAGTAGAGGCAGATGGTTTCTGTGGCTTAAAGACTGCAGCGGTCATCCGGATGTGGAAGACGTTGATTCAGTCACTGCTTTGTCATCCTTTCTTGTCCTCATCACGGAGCCAAAAAGCACAGCTTTCATTCCACACAGTTACCTAGGCTGTGGAAAATTCAAGTTTGGTTCTCTAAGAAGTACCAAGTTATTCAAGCATTATTCAACTGGAACATTAGCTCTAGCAGCAAAAATTTAAGACTTGCTTTCTTTTCATCTCTACTTTTTCCTTTTCTTAAACTCCCTCCTGCCCTTTCCTCCCAAGGCATGGCCATTATTTCTGTGGCTGGGAGGCCTACATACGACCTGTTAAGGCTGAGGTTCATTTCTGTGCTCTGAATTGCAGAAAGTAGGCATTGAAATCTGGACCTCTCATTCTCTTAGCTGAATAACTTAACTTAGGGGCTTTTTGGAAGCGGGCAGCGTTTCTTTTCATGGTGAGCCTGCTCTCCTCTTGCTTTGTTAAACTGTAGCTAGCTTTTTCACAACCCTTTCCTTCCCTCCTTTTGCTGTACTCGAGAGAGAGCATGATTTTTTAGTTACTTTCTCTACAATTTACATATTCCTGTTGTAACTTAAAAAAACACTCTCAAGTGAAAGTGTGCATAATATTTTGGGACTGTACAATCCTTCTCAAGTGAAAGTGTGCATAATATTTTGGGACTGTACAATCCACCACCTAACTTAGCTGGCTAGCACAGAAACAGTTCCTGAAATTGTATTTCCCCTTTGTTGAAGGTTATATCTTTTTTTGATGAAGGAATAAGAGAGTTCTCCAGAACTTGCTCTCAGAATTACTCCTTGAGACAAGGGGACTGTAAACCCCAGAGGAGCTATTCGCTCTCAGATGTGCCTCGGGATGATTTGGAGCTTTGTAAATCCCAGCCCTATCACAATGTTTGTACAACAGCTAACTAATGCTGCTGTTAATGTGAACTTTTATCTTTTAACATGAGCACTTTTGTAACCACTAGCATGCCATCCAGTTCTTTCAATCAGCAGAAATATTCTGGCGTTTTAGGTTTTGGGTTTTTTTGGTTGAAAGCAGACTGGCCATCCACTTTTCTTCCTTAAATATCTGTGTCCAAAGAGGTGAGGAAAGGTATTAAATCTTGTTAGAGTCCTTTTAAAGGACTGTTAGGTGGTCTGGCTTTCAGCAGAATTGGCAAAGTTACCTTCGCCTTCCAGGCAGCAGTTTATTAGTAGCTGAGGAAGAGTGTATTTACTGGACTGTTAGTAAGAGTATCCACCGCATGGTATTTTCTTGTTGGATAAAAAAATTTTTCAAGTTTAGAACCTCTTATATTAAATCTTGTTAGAGTCCTTTTAAAGGACTGTTAGGTGGTCTGGCTTTCAGCAGAATTGGCAAAGTTACCTTCGCCTTCCAGGCAGCAGTTTATTAGTAGCTGAGGAAGAGTGTATTTACTGGACTGTTAGTAAGAGTATCCACCGCATGGTATTTTCTTGTTGGATAAAAAAATTTTTCAAGTTTAGAACCTCTTCCGTTGTTGTTTTCTGCTTCTTATGATGTTTCTATTAAATCTGCAACATAAATCTACAAAAAATATGCTTTGTGTTTTATTTACAGTTGAGGATTTACTTTTATTGCATAATGTTTTGTGCCTTACACACTAGCAAAAGCAGAATGCCACCACGTATGCTTTTTAAAACAATCTGTATGCACTTTGCTTGCCTGCCTTAATAATGCATGACTTCTAGAAACAAATCTTAGCTTTTTTTTTTATTATTATTATTATTGTATTGTCTTAATTTTAAATAACTGCCATAAAACTTCCACATGCCTATCAGCCATTAGGATAGGGAAGGATAGGGTGGACCGAGGGTGGCTGTATCTGCATAGCTATGTATTCCAGATGAAGTCAAATGGATCTGAAAGCAGTAACTTTAGAAGGTGAATAGCGTGTGCTCCAGGACTGATCCTTGAGCACGAAACTGTCCACTAGATGCCACTATTACTGCTCTGAAACGGAAATAAGCAAGGACTACTGAGGCTGCACAGAGATAAGCAAAATAAAACGGTAAAAAGGTTTTAAAAGTTTGACACGGGGAGATTGCCTCCTAGGAAGGCTGCATTCTCCGTGGAGCGCTGCAGGTTTGCGATGCAGTTAACCGGGATTGCAAGCAGCAGCTTTTCTGATGAACTGCAGCAGTGAGACTTGTAAGCATTTGCTGTTTGAAAGCATTGGAGTAATATTTTCAAAACATTGCATGAGAAATGACACTGTAGAAGCCACTGTTGCTCTATCTGTATGATCTCTACCTCGCTTGTAAAGAGAATTTAAAAGTAGAGGTATAAATTATGAACAAATCTTTCTTGATAAATGGAATATTAAAAATATGCTGTTTGCTGAAGAGCTTACTTGTAAATGTTGAATGTGGGTTTGTGGACTATGTCTTCTGAAATAAGCCTCCTGGTATGCAACTTAATGTCCTCTTCAAGGAACTGTAAATTTTAATTTTTTTTTTTTTTTTTAAAAGGATTTTGAAAACAAACACCGTGCTGGAGAGAAATAGCAGGGAGAGAAGACTGAAATACTTCAACAGTCTCCTTCAGACTTCCTAAAACATTTAACATCTGTGACCTTGAAGTCCAGTATCATGAGACTTTGAGATGCAAATATTATGCTTCCCATTGGAAAATGATTTAATCTTCCCAGTAGGCAACTTGGGCTCTAACCTTGGGTTATAAGACACCAAGAACTGGCCTTTTCATTAGTCCTAGACTACTCTTGGACCTTACAGCACCTTAAACCAATAGCTGGGGCAAGGAGTGTGAAGTAATGTCCATATTCAGTGAGAAGAAAGAATCCTTTTCGTACAGAAGGTTAAGTTGCTGAAGAACGATGCCCACTGAAAACTCCGCAGAAACATTAGAGGAAGGTCTCTGATTAACTGCAAGAGCATAAATGATACAGTCAAAAGTGGCAGCAGATGCCATTTGAGACACTGCTGGGTCTGTGGACTTTCTCGTTTACATTACGACACAGGAACAAAGCACTGCCTGCAATATGGGGCAAAACTTACATTTTATACAAAGCACTGCTTTATAATTTTTTAACAAATGTCAGGTAATTAGGGTAAGGAAGCTGAAACGTTGGTCGACCCATGTATGCAAATACTGTCACTGTCTAGAAAGCCGCTTGCTTTCTGGCTGCTTCACGAAGATTGAAGAGCAGAAGAACTGGGTGCTTCAAAGCATCTGCTTGAAGGCTCCTTTGCAAAGGTCACTTGTCAGTGCCATGTGAAAATTTCACTGCATGTAGATATCTAAACAATTAATTACTGCAGAACACAATCTTTTAATTTACATCTATTAAGCTTTCATCAGCCTGCAGACAACCTCCAGTGTCTCTACCAGTCCTCATAGCTTTGCTCAGTAGCAAAATACATTCAACAAGAATTCACTCTTTTGCTGGTATTATTCAAAACTGTGCCAAGTCTTGTATACCTCTTAGTTTCAGTTGTCAGATTAGCCATACTTGGTGGTTCCAGGATGGGATATGTTTCTCCAGCGAAGGACAATTTATTATACACTGGTTTTTTTTTTTTTGTAGGAAACACTGCTTAAAATGAATTGAATGAATCAACTGCCCACAAATAGTCTTGGTTTCAAGGTGAAGGTGGTCACTCCGTGCAAGTTTCCAAAGACTTTTTAGTACCTGTTAAGCACCTGATGCCTGTCTACCTTACCAAGTGAACATGTTGATACAATCAACTTTCCAAAACTGTGTTTGACTATAGTTTTTCATGCTCTCCTTTTATATAATTCAGTACCTAGATGTCACTCATGAATGCAACACGGTGCTTACTTCCTCAGTAGGTAACAGAGATCATAAATATCCACTAATTTATCACAAATGGGTGATAATAATGAATTAAGATGGGAATTTTCCATTTGCTTCTAACTCTCCTGCAGAAATCATCCTTCCAGAACGTGTGTTTTGACTTGTTCACTGTTTAATCTGTCAGTTGTATTTTTTCCACTAGAAGTTGATAAATATTCAGTGTAAATACATGTACCATGCTCCAGGGTGTTGTCTCTAATAAAAGAGGTTCATTTGCCACTATTTGAGATCTTTTTGGGCACCTGGGTTCAGTTAAATTTCTGTCTTTTAATATTAGCATCTAACTTTGTAATATCTATTTGTCAAAATTCAAGATTTTAAATAGCAGCTCTTAAAAATTTATGCTTGCATCCTTTCTCAAATATTAAACCTATTAATAAAATAGCCAAATACATAAAGCATCATCTCACTGTCTCCTCGGGTATATTAATTCTTCTGTTTTAGTCTGCTCTTTGAAAACAAATGTAGAAGCCGTCTAAAAGTCAACATTACCATGCTGTTAACACAGATGTTTCCAGCTCTAAATATAACTTATAAGATATTACTATGGAAATTTCAGATACTACTTTTTGCTACCGGTTAGCAAATGATAGCACTTTAATAGCAACCATATGTGTATATTGATCGGTTGTATCAACCTTCCTTCATTCTGGGCATGTGTAAAGAGCAGATGTCTTTTGCATATTATGTTCCTTCTCAGAATACAATTTTAATCAAAGTTCAGAATGAACACACTCTTAATGGCTATAGGCATTCAGGGCTTTTCCTTGGATAGCAGTTATTAAAGCATCACTTATGCTTTGAACTTCCTCTGCCATATGACATTTACTGTAAGATCTGGGAGTTTTTCCATTTTCCTTCAGCTTTGGGCGATTCGCTCATTGGAGGCTGTTAGGAGTCAAACAGGTGCGTGACGGGGTGCTCGGACACCAATACACTGCAACAGCCCCCCATCGCCCGGTGCCAGAGGTGGGTGCAGCTGGTCTGGAAAGATGCACCATGTATTTACTCACTGTAAAGATCACAGTGTTTTTGGATAGTCCACGGCAGACTAACCTGGACAGTTTTTAAACTTTAGCTGTAATTTAAGTGAAAATGAGGTTTGTGCTGGACCAAAGCCATTTCTCAATTTGCACCACATCTGCCAAATAGATTTCTTGGAAGGAAGAAGAGGGGGAACTTTTACAAATAATTTTTTGTAAAATAGCTCTCCCCTGCCTTTTTATCCCCACAATCTATGTAATTTTAAGAAGGTTTAATTAAAAGGTACCCTGAAAGTGGATGCTCAAACTCAGTTTAAGTTTTTAGGTTTTAAATCTTGCCACAGAAACCTTGCAATCAAATAAAAAAAACCCAGACCAAAAAATAGAAAAACCTGGGAAAACTCCTACTTTTTTTTAAAAAAAGCTACCGAACTGAACTATGAAATCTACTATTTGCACAACTCCAGTCCAACTGTAATCCCCACTATAAAGACCCTCTGTATTTTAGAGATGGTATTTGCCAACCACTCCTTGGGGCATACTGCTCCTTCTCAACTCTCCTAGTATTGCATTTAGCAGGGCAGAGCGCTATTTGTGATTGCAGCCTCTTCAAAGCTTATTATGCCCATATTTCAAGTACAAAAGCCAAAATAACTTGCAGTTTCTCCCTAAGCAGTCCTAGTGTTTCTGCATAGATTGTATAATGCAGCTTGGACTCATGTGCTAATTGTTAATTTTAGAATTTAAATAGGTTTTGTTCTGTTCAAAGGCAGTAGGCTAAAGGTTTCTGAAAACTCTGGTTTTAGAAAAAAAGGTTAGGTCTCTCAGAGTTTGTGAGTGAATTAGCTTTTGCATCCATTGAGATATCTTCAAATGATACTTAATACAAAAAACTTTAATTCATGCTGAATGTGTATGCTTTTCTGGACTCTAAAATAAGATTATAATTCTTTTTAAGGTACATTATCTTTAAAAAAATCATGGAATATTAGCTGTTTATATAAACATAAGTTTTGTCCTAATTATTTGTAGCCAGTAATGGTGGTATTCCAAACTAGAGCTGCTTATTTCAAGTCATGTTTGATTTTGAACAATCTTGTTCTTAAACACTAAAATCTTCTATTCCTTTCTGAATCAGGACCTTGTTTATTCCTATTATCCATCCATTTATGAGTGACTGATATTTATATACTTTGCTTATTTCCAACTGCAACAGGTTTTTAAACGGAGATGAATATTTTAATCTGCTGTTAGGCTGCTTTATACATTATATGGCAGAAAACCAAACCAGATCTGTCTGTGTGGTTTCTAAATTAAACCTAGTTTCAATAACAAAATTAGACTCAGAGGTAAGTTTTTAATTTGGATTAACTTAATTTGGCAGTTGCAAGTGACAGGAGGATTGGAAAGGCAAAGAAAGCAAAAGTTGGCTAATTTCAATGAGGTATTTGTGTTCAACAGTGAAGGCTAATAATGCTCTTTTTCTGCATCCTGGGTTGGTTTATTTTCTTTTATGCCATTATTGGCGTTTAGTGAACAGCTGGGCCAGTAGTCCCCATTTGTAGTCTTTTAGCTCTGTGAAGAAGCAGAGAAAGTAATGGATGTTTGCAAATTAATACTTACCGTTATTTTCTGCAATCTGATGTAGCTATCCTTTTCAAGCATAGATGTAATATCAGAGCAGAAGTAATTACTGAGTTAAAACTAGTACTGCAGTAGAATATTTTGCTAATTAAACTTGTTGCATTTAAATTGCTTCCTTTGGATCACTATATAGAAGAGAACTGTTTTGAACAATAGATGAAACCACTTTCTTTCTCGGAGGCCTAGAATTGCAGATGGTCAGATTGTATGTGAAGCACCTAGGCTCTGAATTAGTCTTTTGTATGAAAGAGAGAAAGGTAATTTGAATGTTTGAACTCCCTGTTCCTCCCACACATACACAGGAAGCTTGTCTCAAATGGAACAATTCTCTAAATAAAGACTAATAAGAAGCTAAATTAATTAGAAGGTGTGATTTGAAAAGACATTGATGAGAAGGGTCTGTCATTTTAGACAAATGGAATGGAGCTAAATAAATTAGGCCACATTAATATCTCATTGTTCTGTGAGCAGCTTTCTTTTATTGCATTCATTAGAGGGTACTTCTTGAAATGAGCCTTTACTAGCCATTACGGATTCAGTTCTCATTTACCAATGCCTAACACAGAGCTCCTGCATTAAAAATGTTTCAGCAAATCCTCATAGTTTCTGCAAATTAATATTTATATTTCTGGATGCTGCACTTTTCATCTGCAACATAGTAGGCGCTGAACATTAAGTTTTTTTCCCACTGAATTGTCGGTAAAGAAGTCTTACATCAAAAGATTTGGGAGGCAGAAGCCTGAAATTACTTTATAAAATAAACTGTATGCATAACTTGTACAACAGAATCTTCCTCCAACTAATATTCCTTCCAGTATTTATTTATTTTGATAGAAAATACCCTGCCTCATGACTTCAGTAGTCCTTTGATAGCTTTTTAAAGTGTCTTTTAAAAGGTTTCTTCAGTATATAATTAGGATACATTGGAAATGCGCATCTCATCATGCATTTCTTCCTCTCAGAAAACAAAATGTATATTTTTCCTTTTCTTTTTCTCTCTCCTGCAGATGGAATATTTGGGAGATGTCAGCGAGTGCCAGTAATAGACATCTATAAATATGACATTTCACCCCCTGTTCTTCAGCGCCTAAGGGTCATCCTGGAGAAGCTCTCACACAGAGGTATAGTAAAAACTCTGGAGTAGGGTTAGTTGCACTGGGGGTTACAATTATTTTGTGCTCCCTCTGAGGTGACGTCTTCAGAAGTTTTTGAACACAGTGTGTTTCAGGCCTGGTAGTGCAGATTATAAAAGTAAGAAGCCTTCTGACTCCCTGAATCTGCAACAAGGACTTGGTGAAACAGTTTCAGGAGAGGTGCTTCCTCTCTACGTAGTGGATGTCTGTGACTGACACTCTGTACAATAAAATGTTAACATCTGTGAATGCTGGTGTCATATAAATAAATCAGCAGGAAAAATAATTTGCCATGTATACTTTTGCACCACAACATATTTCAGGGTGCACAGGCAGAAAACACACAATTTCTAGTTAGCTAGAAACAGTTCTTAACTTTCTAATGAATTCAGATAAGTAGAACTGCTCTGATTTCATTACAAGCTGCATCTACTCTGTTCCTTTTAATTTTTATTCAGCTATCTGAAGTTAATCTCTGTGCTCTTTCCAAAGCCGGAAAGGATGTTCTAGCTTCTGAATGGCATAACTTGAACTAACAAATAAAAACTTGGATAAAGTGAAAGCCACTAAGTTGAGCAAACGTTTTAGGTACTAATACATGAAATAAACCTCTGTTGTAGACAGCCGCAGGACCAAGAAATCTTTGTAATTTAAATTGTTCCAAGAGGATTGTTGGAATGGTTAATTTTGCACTTGCATCATCTCTGTGGCTTTTTGTTCCTAAATGTTTTCCAGTTACAATCTCAATTACAAACTAGAAATATTGTATTAGCATGATGCTAGTTTAATTATGAAAAAAAAATGATTTCTTGGAAGTTCATGACTATGCTTAGAGGCTGGACTTCTAGTTTGGAAATCACTGATTTAGAGGATTCAAAAAAATTTCCAGGGATTTATTTCCTGTCCAGCAGCCCATCCAAATGAAGCAAACTCAGCAAAACTTGATTGTAGTAACTCCTGGCTGATTAACAGTTACATATGAATAGTACTTGTGGCTCTTTCACTTGTCATTTTCTAAAGGCTAAGTTATGCAAGCAAATTTATGAAAATACTATTTCATCAGGGCAACATTGTATGAGTGGAAAAGCTAGTATCTGCTCTCTGTTTGAATATAGTGAAGAAAGGGAGCAAATTCATTGCACTAAGACACCTAATTTGATATCTAAATTGATCATGCTCGCATGGACAGCCAGCACTCATTTACATTGCCTGAATATCAGTGATGAGTCCTAAGTAAAGATTCCTCCATGGGGATGTCAGAGGTGAGAGACCTGCAGGAGACCCATGCCCTTCTGGAGGGGCACATATAGAGGCTGATGGGATACCCCAGGCCATCTCAAAAGATGCTTACCTGTCTCCATCTCTCTGACTACCATAAGATTTTGGTTAGTTCAGCTGAATTGATGTGACCTTCCCCTACTAAGTGCTTCTCTGATCAATAAACCAACCCTTCCTAGAATCTCTGTTATCAGCAACTCACCTCCCTGGATGTATCTGTTGCAGTAAACCGCATTATGCTTCTTTGAAGGAAACTTGAGAGTTGAAATTTGGACTTGTCTCATACTTTTTCATAGGAAGAGAATGACAAGGAACACACAGGTTGAAACTGTGGTGGAGAATGAAAGCACTTCTGCTTTTATCTTTTCTTACTCATGACATTTAGAGGTGCATACACAAATATGTATATACTTTGAACTGATATAAAACTTTTGGAAGCAGTTTTTGTGGCCTGTGGGTATCCCAGTGAAGAGAATCTTAAATATATCTGTAAAAGATAATAGAATGCTAGAATGCTTTTGTTCAAATGATTGATGTGATAAAATCACTTTTTTCTTTTTTTTTTTTACTCTCCGTATCCTTGGCAAATTCTGAAGTGTTTAGTGAGGACAGAAATATGGAAGGAGTAGAATCAATACGCACTATCAGATTAATGGATTACTGACATCAGGTTGCTCAGAGAAGACTCTGCTGTTTGCTAATGCTATCAGATGTAATACATCCAGCCCTTAGGCCATGTTTGCTGGCTGTGATGGTCACTTGTACAGTTAATGCTGTTCTCCTGCAAATTGTGTGCAGAACATCATGACCATTTCTGCAGTATAGATAAGCAAGACATTGTCAAGACCACACAAATGTTTCAGGTAACCTCAAGAAAAGGCTTCATTTTTTCAGAGGTCTTATTTCCTTTATCTATGTAATACCCCATTCTTCTTGCCCTCTCCAAAAGAGTACTGGCTAGCTCCACTTGGTGATGCCCACCTTCCCTGGAAAGGATAGGGGACAGCATCTGTTCTCTCCTTTTTGTAAAGAGCAGGACAATATACTCTTGGAAGACTATATAGTTGGCCCCATGATAAGCAAAACTTTTAATAATGTCTATATTGAACACTTTCTATTTTTATTAGATGTATATACAGTTAAGGACCAGATATTCTGGAGGTTATTAACTTGAGTGGTTTTCTAGGTTCTTATTTATTTATTTTTCTAATGTGACTTGGTTTTTCTTTTTTGTTTCCTTCCTGATGTCTTCTTGCAGTATTATTAATATCTTCTTTTTTCTAGCAATAATCTGTTGACATCTATTTCCATAGAATAATAAAAAAAATCCATAGAAAGCCTCATAAAATTTACATTGTCTTTCTTTCCTATCTGCTGATCACTTCTAAGTGATGCCTATATTTGAATCATGGTCCAAATGGAAGACTGTATGGTCAGGTGCTATAAAACAAAGGACAACATGATAGGAATAGCAAATATCATTTGTGATTCTGCCAGCTCAAAATGTTTACTACAATAGGGAAGCATATGATGGAGGCTTAGATGAGTGACACACCTGATGATAATCTGTTTAATAAAGGACTTTGACTAAAATTGAATTCAGGTTTCATAATGATATAGTTTCTATGTCTTCTTTACACATTGAGTCTATCTTTGTCTACTACACTATCTAGTAGATTGATGATAGAAATGAATGCCTTCTTGTATCAGATAGTTTCCTACAAATAAATGATCTGTTAGTATTCAAATACCCTTGTTCGTCGCATTTTCACTCACACTGTCCTTGAGTCAGTCAAATCTTTCAAAATACCCTTAATGAAGAAGATTTTCTGAAGATTCAATTTTTATAAATGTGACTGACTATATGCGAAAAGCCTTTCTCACAGTTCCTGAAACATGATGAATCACTTTCTGAAGTTGGTAGTGCTATAATTTGTAATTTATGAGGAGTTGAAACATTTCTCATTGTCTGATAAACAGGACAATCAAGATAGGACTAAATCATTGGAAAAGGGAAATGAAGGAAGTATCAACATAGAGGGGTGAATGAGTAGTGCCTGAAGGAAGTGGAAATACTTATCCCTATGGTTGGTCTTCTGCATCCTCTTGTCCAGCTTGGGAGAAGATACTTCTTGGAACATACCGAGAATGAGAAATCATCTATGCACTTCCCTTTTTGAGCTAAAATACACAAAATACTTTTTTTACTTAAGTGGATTAAATAGATTATAAAATGGTTCGTTTTCTTCTTGTCCCAACAATATTATCGTGAAGGCAAAGTGATTGCACCACTAAGATTCTTAGCAAGATTGTGGAAAAAGTTTCAAACTGATGGTTGACCTATAAGACTAGAAGCATGGAAAATGAGATAGGGAGGACTAATCATGGTACATTATAACTCAAGCATGAATGCATAAATAGTACTTGAAATATCAGCATAAGCAATAATAAAAGACAACAGTAGTATTTCTCAACTTGCTTACTCCAAGAGGGATTTATATTTGTTTCATACAATAGTTTCTAACCAGTGATTCAGACTAGCTGATAACATGGTACTAACTTTGTGGCAGTGCAGCTGCCATAGCAATGAGCATTACTTGACGAAAGAGCTCAGAGATGGAGCCCGGAGGACACACTTCCTTAAAGACATCAGAACAAGGTTATTTGCTCAGGGTCAAATAAATGCCCATCTGACTTGGGATTCTGCCTCTGGGAGTGGCCACTGTGCCTGTTTAGGGAAAAAATGTAAGGTAAGTTCAAGCATACAGAAGCATTTCACAGTGTTCGTACCTTCTCAGCGTTATGTGCTTGGTGGCATATGGTTCTCCTGAGCTAGAAGTCATATTTTTGTGTTTGCTGTATGCCCTGTGGACACTGTTTCTAGCACAGTTTGACAGGACACTGTGTATTAGAAACAAAGCATGTTAGACTAATAATCGGTAGTTTAGCTTCTGTCTTCTGTTTTACTTAAATTTTAACTAAATTACCGCTGTTGTCACTTTACTGCAGGAACCATGCAGTATGACTATTTGAAAAACAAATCAGATAAATGTTTTTGTTTTGTTTATGTAAGTTGGAGTCATTACTAAATGATTCCTGAGTATGCTTGTTGCTACTTAATTTTTGCTATAACACCTTCTTGTTCAAAGCTTTACTTTCAAGGAAAGCAATTTCTTTCGCACTGTTATGAAGAAAGTCCTGCTTAAGATAGTAAAATATCAACAGTTTTATTAAGAGAACCAAAAAGAGTAGGATACACTTTTAAATTCATTTAGCTCAAGGCAGCAAGATAGTCTGGAGAGGCTTATGGGCTGTGGAAATAGGCAACAGATTTACAGACCATGTGAAAAAAAAATTGAACTTTTTTCTCTTGTTTGTTTTCTTTGCAAAGTTTTTGTGGCCTGTGGGTATCCCAGTGAAGAGAATCTTAAATATATCTGTAAAAGATAATAGAATGCTAGAATGCTTTTGTTCAAATGATTGATGTGATAAAATCACTTTTTTCTTTTTTTTTTTTACTCTCCGTATCCTTGGCAAATTCTGAAGTGTTTAGTGAGGACAGAAATATGGAAGGAGTAGAATCAATACGCACTATCAGATTAATGGATTACTGACATCAGGTTGCTCAGAGAAGACTCTGCTGTTTGCTAATGCTATCAGATGTAATACATCCAGCCCTTAGGCCATGTTTGCTGGCTGTGATGGTCACTTGTACAGTTAATGCTGTTCTCCTGCAAATTGTGTGCAGAACATCATGACCATTTCTGCAGTATAGATAAGCAAGACATTGTCAAGACCACACAAATGTTTCAGGTAACCTCAAGAAAAGGCTTCATTTTTTCAGAGGTCTTATTTCCTTTATCTATGTAATACCCCATTCTTCTTGCCCTCTCCAAAAGAGTACTGGCTAGCTCCACTTGGTGATGCCCACCTTCCCTGGAAAGGATAGGGGACAGCATCTGTTCTCTCCTTTTTGTAAAGAGCAGGACAATATACTCTTGGAAGACTATATAGTTGGCCCCATGATAAGCAAAACTTTTAATAATGTCTATATTGAACACTTTCTATTTTTATTAGATGTATATACAGTTAAGGACCAGATATTCTGGAGGTTATTAACTTGAGTGGTTTTCTAGGTTCTTATTTATTTATTTTTCTAATGTGACTTGGTTTTTCTTTTTTGTTTCCTTCCTGATGTCTTCTTGCAGTATTATTAATATCTTCTTTTTTCTAGCAATAATCTGTTGACATCTATTTCCATAGAATAATAAAAAAAATCCATAGAAAGCCTCATAAAATTTACATTGTCTTTCTTTCCTATCTGCTGATCACTTCTAAGTGATGCCTATATTTGAATCATGGTCCAAATGGAAGACTGTATGGTCAGGTGCTATAAAACAAAGGACAACATGATAGGAATAGCAAATATCATTTGTGTTTCTCCCAGCTCAAAATGTTTACTACAATAGGGAAGCATATGATGGAGGCTTAGATGAGTGACACACCTGATGATAATCTGTTTAATAAAGGACTTTGACTAAAATTGAATTCAGGTTTCATAATGATATAGTTTCTATGTCTTCTTTACACATTGAGTCTATCTTTGTCTACACTATCTACTAGTAGATTGATGATAGAAATGAATGCCTTGGAATATCAGATAGTTTCCTACAAATAAATGATCTGTTAGTATTCAAATACCCTTGTTCGTCGCATTTTCACTCACACTGTCCTTGAGTCAGTCAAATCTTTCAAAATACCCTTAATGAAGAAGATTTTCTGAAGATTCAATTTTTATAAATGTGACTGACTATATGCTAAAAGCCTTTCTCACAGTTCCTGAAACATGATGAATCACTTTCTGAAGTTGGTAGTGCTATAATTTGTAATTTATGAGGAGTTGAAACATTTCTCATTGTCTGATAAACAGGACAATCAAGATAGGACTAAATCATTGGAAAAGGGAAATGAAGGAAGTATCAGCATAGAGGGGTGAATGAGTAGTGCCTGAAGGAAGTGGAAATACTTATCCCTATGGTTGGTCTTCTGCATCCTCTTGTCCAACTTGGGAGAAGATACTTCTTGGAACATACCGAGAATGAGAAATCATCTATGCACTTCCCTTTTTGAGCTAAAATACACAAAATACTTTTTTTACTTAAGTGGATTAAATAGATTATAAAATGGTTCGTTTTCTTCTTGTCCCAACAATATTATTGTGAAGGCAAAGTGATTGCACCACTAAGATTCTTAGCAAGATTGTGGAAAAAGTTTCAAACTGATGGTTGACCTATAAGACTAGAAGCATGGAAAATGAGATAGGGAGGACTAATCATGGTACATTATAACTCAAGCATGAATGCATAAATAGTACTTGAAATATCAGCATAAGCAATAATAAAAGACAACAGTAGTATTTCTCAACTTGCTTACTCCAAGAGGGATTTATATTTGTTTCATACAATAGTTTCTAACCAGTGATTCAGACTAGCTGATAACATGGTACTAACTTTGTGGCAGTGCAGCTGCCATAGCAATGAGCATTACTTGACGAAAGAGCTCAGAGATGGAGCCCGGAGGACACACTTCCTTAAAGACATCAGAACAAGGTTATTTGCTCAGGGTCAAATAAATGCCCATCTGACTTGGGATTCTGCCTCTGGGAGTGGCCACTGTGCCTGTTTAGGGAAAAAATGTAAGGTAAGTTCAAGCATACAGAAGCATTTCACAGTGTTCGTACCTTCTCAGCGTTATGTGCTTGGTGGCATATGGTTCTCCTGAGCTAGAAGTCATATTTTTGTGTTTGCTGTATGCCCTGTGGACACTGTTTCTAGCACAGTTTGACAGGACACTGTGTATTAGAAACAAAGCATGTTAGACTAATAATCGGTAGTTTAGCTTCTGTCTTCTGTTTTACTTAAATTTTAACTAAATTACCGCTGTTGTCACTTTACTGCAGGAACCATGCAGTATGACTATTTGAAAAACAAATCAGATAAATGTTTTTGTTTTGTTTATGTAAGTTGGAGTCATTACTAAATGATTCCTGAGTATGCTTGTTGCTACTTAATTTTTGCTATAACACCTTCTTGTTCAAAACTTTACTTTCAAGGAAAGCAATTTCTTTCGCACTGTTATGAAGAAAGTCCTGCTTAAGATAGTAAAATATCAACAGTTTTATTAAGAGAACCAAAAAGAGTAGGATACACTTTTAAATTCATTTAGCTCAAGGCAGCAAGATAGTCTGGAGAGGCTTATGGGCTGTGGAAATAGGCAACAGATTTACAGACCATGTGAAAAAAAAATTGAACTTTTTTCTCTTGTTTGTTTTCTTTGCAAACCCAGGAAGCTCTTGACAGGGAGAAAAAAAAATCTGTGCTAAATTAATTCTAACCAGTTAAGTGTAAGGTGATTAATATAACTGTGTTAGAAATAATTTTATACTCTTACAGTAAGTTTGTTTTAAAAACTAAAATTATTTACAATCAGTTAACTTGAAAATTGAAATGAATGTGACTTGTCACATGCAGCTTATGAATTACGAAAGGGTTGCTAAATATATCAGTCAGGACTATTTTTCGGGGCAAAGTATCATTTGTTACTGCAACGAAGGCAACGGACTGAAAGTAAACCTTTATAAGCTCAGTTTTGAAATAAACTGAAAAGGAATAATGCAGTTCTTGTACATATTTGCAAGGTGATTATCACATCATTATGGAGCTATACAGAAAGCTGAAACCAGGAGAGGTAGGAGAAAGCAGGTTTTTCTTTAAATTCAAATATTGATATAAAGGAAGGAAAACTCTTCTTTTGGCCTTCGGGAAAAAAAAAAGGTTTTACTTGAAGAGAGCAGTGCATTTACATCAAATTTCCCGGGCATCAGCTTGCTCAGGACACCTGTGTACAGAGCAAATTCTTCTCCTAGATGGTTGCTGAAGCATAAACCTCATGACATGCTACACTGGAGGAACTCAGCTGGGACTGGACATATTTACCTTCTCCTGGTATCACTGTCACACTGCCTTAACTTTTTGGCTCAATGGGCAATAACGCACTGAAAAGGTTGCAAAAAAATTCTGACCTTCGTTTAGTGCGAAAGCACCACTGATATTTTTTGGTCTTCAAAGACCTGAATAGAACTTCAGAAAACTAAGAATGAGGTTCAGAAAAAGCAAAAAGTTTTATTTATAAAGCAGCAGAAAGAATACACTTTGAAATCCTTTTTTGAACACCTATATGTTGCACAGCACAGAACAAAAAAATATAGATTTTTTTTTTTTTCTGTTTGGTTCCTTGTATGACTGCGCTGCTTACCAGACATAATCTGATATGGCATTGACTTGCTCTTTGCCACATAAGACATTTGTGAAAAATGTTTTTTTCAGGAAATTGGTATTTATGAAGAATGTATTGGCGTTACAAAAATTTATTATAGGAGCAAAGCAGATTCTATGTATTGTGGGAAAGAGATTAGAAAGTACAAAAGAAAACTTTTTTTGGACATATTTAGTTTTATCTGCATCCATAATGCTGTTGTGTAAAGCTTTTTGATTTTGCATCATTTGAATATTGCTTTTTTGGAAGATATGTATGTCATCCCAATAGCATCATATTCCTTTTGTTTAAAGAGAATGATCAATCAGAGCTTTTACTTGTGTTTTTGATAAAATAACACATTAACTAATATGTTTGATAGAAAGGAGAAAAGGTCTGCATGTCTCCTTTGTGTCATGTTTCTGTCAACTAGCAGTAACAATTGCTGACTGGGATCAGGACGTATCATATTCTTTGTGGCCGAGGTAACTTTACAGCTCTTCTTCCAAAGGAAACATAGAAATTAGTGATAATACAATGCAAATATCAAAGGCTGTCGATCAATTCCTGCCTTGCCTCCTTTGTTCTGAAGATCTCTGTGGCACCTCATGGATTTTAACCTCTGCATTTTCAATCAAGCTCTCTGTCCTGGCTCTTCCAGTTTGTTCTTTTTCTGATCTTTGAAATTAGGAGACTGTCTCTGTTTCCTCCTTCTGTGGAAGAAACTAAAGATGTCTCTTCTTGTTCCCGTCGGACTTCGCTGAGCAAGCTCGCTAGGCTTCCTCTGGATGGCCTTGTTCTCAGGATTAGACTGAGCAACAGCCCAACAGCAGAAAGTCTTTGTATTTGGGTTATTCATTAACATGCTGCCCTGTTAATGATGTCACCTGCAGCTCTGAACTTCATTCTTATTCTCTTAGTTCATTCTTTAAAAAAATTAACACCTTCCACAGGACCATTGGACTGGGCATACACTGGGCTTGAAGTGGTATGGGTACATAATACGTTTTTAAAACACACTCGAAAATGCAGCAAATATGTGTACATAATATGTTTTTAAAACACACTCGAAAATGCAGCAATCAAATTGCAGTTCATTATCAGTTGTTCCCACACTTGGAATGTCAGCAAATATCAACTCAAGCATGAGATTACTTCTTTAGCTGCTGTATTCTCTAATAATGCTACTTTTGGAAACTGTGAATAACAGTATAGCATATCTAAATTAATTATGCCATTTTGCACCATTAATCTATAATTATAGCACATTTACATATTCAACATAAGACTTTTTTTTTATCATTGCACTACCAGTGCTTTTTTCCTTATTTGTCCATTACTAGGGAATTTGTTTTCCTTTTCTATTTCTATATTAATTGCATTTCTTTATCTACAGATTTTATCTATATCTAGATTGCCTCACGTTCTTTTAAGATATCAACTCTTAATGACACCTAGTGTTTGACATATTTTTAGCTTTATAATAGGTACTCTAAATTCTGAAACATTTAGGCTTACTTTTTCAAAATCATGATTTTAATCTTATTCATGCAAAACCTCAATAGGTAGATCATGTCCCTCACGGTACACCATGGTATGATTGAAGCTTTACCTTGTTTTTGTAATCAGTATGAATTCTCACAAAAGTTCTTTTTTCCCTTTGCTATGCAGGGAAAAAAAAAAAAAGTTTTTTCACTTAAGATGTTTTCATTCTTTATCTGACAGCTTTGGCAGAATGCTTCTGACAAATGTAGCAGTTTCCTGCAAAAGCTGGGTGATACTAAATCCCTTTTTTAATTCCACCTGTGGTATTTTTGTGCTGATTCTTAGCATATACTCACTGTATTTCACAAGTTTCTCCTTCTGTTTTGTTTTGCCTGTACATGTGTGCATGGTCATGGATAGACAGTGCGGTTCACAATAACAAAATCATACTGTCCCTCCAACACTTGTCCATTGCTCAGTTTCTCTTTTGCAGCTTCTCACAGTCTTAAAATTGCAAAAAGGACTTTCCCACCATTTTGAGTCAGCATATACTCACTGTATTTCACAAGTTTCTCCTTCTGTTTTGTTTTGCCTGTACATGTGTGCATGGTCATGGATAGACAGTGCGGTTCACAATAACAAAATCATACTGTCCCTCCAACACTTGTCCATTGCTCAGTTTCTCTTTTGCAGCTTCTCACAGTCTTAAAATTGCAAAAAGGACTTTCCCACCATTTTGAGTCTTTTATTCCTATTGCTATCTGGTTTCTAATTAAGCATTGCACAGACCTGCACTGCATATTTAACTAAAGTGTCTCCAACCTTTTAGGAAAGCTTTGAATATTCTTCCTCTGTTTGACTTAGCATATGTCAAACATATAGATATTAAACTACTTTTTTTTTTTAACCCCATTTTGGGGTTTGTGTGGGTTTTTTTGAATGCAGTATTTTCACTTTTCTTTACCGTGGTCAGATAATTGATTTTCTTTATTTTACCTGCGAGCTATCCATCAACGCAAAACCTCTGACTTGGAAAGAAAAGTGTAAGGCTGCTGAGCCTGCAGTTTTTTAGAAACTTACCTTTTTGTTCCTTTTAGTTTTTTGTAGCTCCACTTGCTTTTGTGAAGAGGCAAAATTCCTGCCTGAGCATCCTCTAGTTGTTTGATACATTCCTAGAAAGCTGTGTTGAGTCTTTAGATGCTCCTTCATATTCACTATTCTATTACTTTTTTCTTTGTCTGATAAAAAAGTGCTGTTAGAGATGGAAGCACTCTCTGTCCATCTATCGCGCTCCCTTCTAGTAGTTTTTCATATGTGTTCCCAGTTTCAACACTATTTGACCAGACTTGAGGTTTTCATGTGTAATAAATACCACAAAATGGTTTTCTTGAAAATCACTAGCTAGGTAGAGGAGCAAAAGGGTATTAGTCTAACTGCTGAGGTAAAATCAGCCGTTACCCATTTGTTTAGAAACAGCTGGCTCTCGTGTACATATGTTACAACCAATACGTTATTTCTGTATTTTGTAGTTGGTCATACCCAGCCTGTGTTTCACCCAGTTGACAAGCCAAAAAGGCTATCTGGGACACATGGAAAGGAGCCACAGGTACTGCAGAAAAGTGCAGGGGGTGTGATATCAGGCAGGGGGAGAGCATGTGGTATAGGGGAAATAGTATAGGTGCTCTTCTGAGCTGAGAGGATTGTACTAGACACATGGGCTCAGGGTGCTGACAAACCTTTTTTATGACTGAAAAGGAATTGACTAAAAAGGAGATGGGTGGAGAGAAGAGGGACTGTAGATTTTTTTTTTTTTCCCCCTATCAGGCTCTAGCCAGCTGACAAGCAGCAACTGATTTGAGTCAGAGTACCCCAGATGTGGCCCTTGAGAGTGCTACTTACCCTTATAGATACCATCACACTGCCTGACTTAATTGATGGCACAATTAAAATGTTAAAAATATAAAATGATCCAAAAATGATAAAGATATGTTAGCCTTAGCCAAGAATTTAATACCATAATCACTGAGTTTTATTTAATCATGTTTTGTGTTATTTTTTTCCTCACAGTGTTGTTAAGTGCCTGGTTGTTAACACATTGGAATATTTTTGCTGTACTTGAATGTTAAGAAACAACCGTGACAAACAAAAGTCTGTGTTAGTTGTGGAAGTAAAGGAATGGAAGGAAGGTCACACATAGTCACAGATGAGACCTGTGCCTGTTTCTATATAAGCCCAATCACACAACTTGAAACTGACTGCAGCTTGTACGATGTCTTGGCTACTCAACTTTCTGAGTTTCCAGGCAGCTTGTGTTTGCTGAGCTATTCCACCTGATATATATTTCGCAGATTTTTTTCCTCTGTCTTCAAGGAGCTGTTGAGTTGCCATTTATTGCTATATTTGCAAGGTGAGATCTTTTGGCAGGGTATTTTTCACAAACTTATAATTCCACATTGGTCCTTATTGAGAGCTGTTAGTTTATGTCCTTCATGGTAAATGACCAATATGCAATATTACATATCTGTCCCTAGTGAAAAAGACTTTCTGAGAAATTACTAGGGTATGTTACTGTATAATTTCCTTTGGCCTTGTCCTTATGTGAAAGGTTTAACAACTACAAGTCAAATAATGTTAAATAAATGGAAGCGTTTGGAGGAATCACGGAAGTGTTGGTTAGATGGACCTCTGGAGGTTATCTAGCTTAGTTTCTGGCTAAAAACAGGATAACTGGAAACTATATCAGATTGTTTGCTTGAGTCTTGAAAACCTCGAGGGAAAGGGATTTTAAAACCCATTGGGTTTTACCCAAAATTTGACCTGTTTGGCTAGCCCTTGTGAGAAGAGGTTCTTGCCACATCTAACTTAAACCTCCCAAACTACAACTTGTGGCTTTTGCCCCTTGTTTTACTATCAGCCAAAAGTAGGAAGAATTTGACTATGTTGTCTTTTCAACTACCCTCCATGCTGCTGTAGGCTGCGTTGGTGGTGGCTAAGGTCCACCCTTAGCCACTTCTTCACAATACAAAAGCAGCTCCTGCGCCATCTCTTCTTACTGGTTATATGACTCAATCAGCTTGGTAACCCTCTGTTGGACTTTCTCCAGTGTCTCAATTTCTTTACTGAACCCCAGTTCAAGAAATTGGATCAAAAAATGGACACGTAATCTAGATGTGGCCACACTGCTGCTGAGTAGAGGGGGTTAATACCCTCCTTTGAACTGCTGTCTATTCTTCTAATGTAGCCCAATATGGACTATTAGAATCACTTCTATTTCACTATTTTGTTAGTATGTCAGGAGAGCAAGCCAAGAGGCACTCCTTGGGCCACATTACCTCTTTCATAAACTATTCTTTGAATTTAAGTAAGTACTGTTAGGCAGCATTATTTTTCTCCATTGTTCTGCGAGTTGCTTATGCATTTGGTACAGATGCTCTCTTCCCCCCTTTACCCCTTGCAGGAGCATAGGCAAGTGAAAAGACTTTAGCACTCCAGCTCAGCTTTTTCAAACAGTTTGATGAGTTTCAGGTCTTTCTAGGTAGACTCTAACAGTACTACACTCATTTCTGATAATGTTATAGTTAGTAACATTCAATATAGTGTCAAACATTGAGCTTTTCAGTCCATTTATAGTTATTAGGTTTTAGCAGGCATCCAGCTAATAGTCGCATTCAAGATGTTAGAGGGACTTAATATTAGCCAATACTGCAAAACAATGTAAAAAAACCCCTCCTAAATTGAAACTCTACATGATCAAAAGGTAGGTTATTTTGTTCAGCCACATACCTTTTCTCTTTGTAACTCTTCATGAGATAGGTCTGTTCTCTGTAAAATTCCCGCTTTCCCGTTTGAGCAGCAGTGTAAATATATAAGCAAGATATAATTCCAAAACAAAAAGACACCTTCTTTCACCTCTTACTTTCTCTGCCCCCCAAAATGTTAGCTGGAAGCACAGCACTTCCCTGCCTCCGTGGGGCCTCCCTGCTGTTACCCGCTTGCCCTTGCCCTTGCCCTTGCCCCTGCACAGAAGCAGCACACAGAAAGTTTGTTCCTGTGCAGAGACCTGAGCTGGTCACTTGACATATGGAGCCCTCCTGAATCTCTGCTTCACTTTTCTCTGGGGTAGTTGCTAGACAGCATCCCCACTGTCAGACTCCCAACCCCTCCAGCTCCCCCAGGTTGCCTCCTGCTCCTACAAGCTCTTTTTCCATACAGCAAGTTCATGCAGTTCCAGCAACCTCTTCTTATCTAGGAGGAGGGTTGGTGCAATATGCTTGTGCTAAGTGACCCCTTGGGCCTCTTCCCCTCAATCTCCTCCCGGTATCTCCTGTAGTTTTTCTTCTAAAAAAGGCAAAATTTCAAGGGTTTGGACTTTTCCTTTTGGAAGAATAATACTTAGACTCTTCAAACAATATTTGATATTCATCACCCATAAATTTCTAACCTGACAGGCTTATTATGTTTATCCTCATTTCAGAAAGAACTCTACATATGCTAACTTTAATGAGTATCACCATGCGTTGAAAGTATTTGCTAAGGTCAGTTCTATGTGACTTGGGCCAGTCACTCCCAGTGGAAAAAGAAACAGATTAAAAAATTCATTAAGTATAAAATTGTTCACCTAAACACTTCGTAAAATATTTATGAATAATGAATACTTTTACAGAAGACAGAATTGAATTGGAAACAATTTATAAATAGAAGAAGGGTTAAACTCACCACCTAATGAAATCATAATGAATAAGTCCATCAGCCCTACACAGGAAGGAAAATGCATTATCTTATGTTTTGAGTTATAGCTCCGACATTACCACCAATCTTCATTTGAAAATCTCTGCAAGATTGGGCATTAACATGTGTTTGCATATATGTGGGAGAGACAATGATAAAATATTCTTCCCTTTCCTTCCATTGAAGTGAATCTTTGTTCGGACACTGCCTGCAGGCTTTAGCAGAGGGCAGTGAATGCTCAGAGAGGAATACACTGATTTAAAATTTAAAATTAAAATGTTCATCAACGCTGAAAACTTCTTAGTATTATCTTATTAACCCATGAGGTAATCCCACCAGTCAATAAATAAATATGGAGTGTGGCCCTCAGTGTGAGTTGCTTAAAATGGGAGAATTTTCTTTAAGCTGAGAATAACATTAGAAAGACTGGATACCAAATTCAATTCAGAAATGAGGAAAATACGCTTGAACCCATCTTGGCGGAACTCAGCTTTTTCTCCCTTGTGGGCAGTGCAAAACCTGTCTGCTTTTAAATTTTAATTAAAACTTAGATTAGTTATGATCATCTAATCTTTCCTTTGCACTGCAGTGTCTGATCACTATGTGTAAGTATCCAAAGTTTAATCTACTTCTGGTCCTCCTAGATTTGACAGTCTAATTAAGTGCTCAACTCTAGCACTTAGTATATAAGAAATCCCACTTCATGTTTCGGTAAGATTTTAGATAAAATTGGTCACTTACCTGTTCTGCTGATATCTTTCTGAATAATTTTATTGTTTCATCTTTACTACTGCATTCATCTGCTTTAGGAACCAACAGATTTCCTTCCTGCATTATGCTAAATTATTTATTTGAAGGCTCAGCCAAGTATTGATAGTAAAGCATTACTGACATCGTATTGGGTTGTCTTAAAGACATACCTTCAGTATCAAAATTAGTATATAAAAATACATGAACTTACAAACATTGGCTCTAAAACTAGTGGCTCATTGTTTATAAAATCCACTCTATTTTTCTCCCTAGGGAGTGGTGACCTAACAACATGTGCAAATACCTCTTTGTTATTTCTCACATATGACCTTGCCCTTCTCCCCGTTGGCCTCTTCTTCACTTTTCTTCTGTCTAGGACTCTGCCCTTCACCTCATCCCAGGTACCTTGTCACTAATTTTTCTCCTTTGAACTTTGGGAAGAGATGACATTCATCTCTTATTCTTACGCTAGCAGCTAATCATGACAGAAAGCTCTAGCACAAGTCTGCTGTCTCCTCTTAAAGAAGTAGATCTTTTTCCTTATGCCATTTGGCTCAGTGTGTACAGAGGCAGGTAATCCACGTTCTGGTAATGCCAGCATATATTATATGGATGGAGATGTTATTTCAAGTGCTCTTAGCAACTGTGTTGATAGTAGGCTTAAATTTGCTCTACAGGGGTCCATCTCAACTCTAAAAAAATTTTAAGGGGTTGCAAATTTGAAAAATTGTTAATCCTCCACACCCCTCACTTACCCCCCATCCCATCACATCCCATTCTTAATGACAGAGAGTCCCAAGACGGTGCTTCAAACACTCTGCCACCCTGGGTTCACACTGCTGTTACTGAACTGAAAATGTGTGCTCTGATTATGTGGATGGCATCCATCGTGTACAGCTGTGAGTCTACAGTCCCTGTCTACTGGGGCTCTCTTCATAAACAGTAGAGAAACAGGTACTTTTAGGGTGTGATTTATCTGTGTAATTTTAGAGAACTGTAGGATGAAGTGAATCATATCCTAGATATCACTGACCGTATTGCTTAGCTCTCCATTGACTAGGGAGTCCATGGCTGATTACCTCTGCTGTTTTGTTTAGTCACATGAATTTTGTCCTTTGTGTCTCACTGTATGCAATATTTAAGTTCAGCCATGTTTCAGGCCCTGCAGAGAGTTATTTAGAGGAATTAAGTTGTACTTTAAGGATAAGTAGCTTCTGGTACAGCTTTAATAGTCTCATATAGACTGAACAGAACCTGAGAAACAATTTCAGATTCCCAGTGCCAGGGTCACTGAAAAAAACCCACCAAACCACCAACTTTGCCGCAGTTTCCCCTGGCCAATACTCTTGCAACATTTTAATTATTTCTCTGAAATCCTTTGGTTACTCATCAGTTATCCATGCAGCAGCATAAACTAATCAGTGCTCAAATTCTGACCTTTGTTGAATAGCAAGCACTCAGGCAATTTCTAATCCTGCTGTGTTTTTTTGGCATAAATTTTTTTTTTGCAACTCATGCCAGAATAGATCCTGGATTTGTCTTGAACTTGGGTTTGACAGGTCATGGTACAAGGCCCTTTCCTGACAACTGATGGTATGAACTTATCTTGATTGGAAGGTAGTTCAGCTTTTAGCCTTGAGAATATTCTTGTGATCTTAAAATTTCTGTTATTTTATACTTCACCAGTTTTCTTTAAACTAGGGACAAGATAAACCTGTTTACATGTCTTTTATTTTCTAGTGACTCTATGTCACATAGTATTATTTTCCATTTTCCTTAAAACAATGCTTTAAAACTATGCAGTAGATCAACTTGGATCTTTCAGAATTTGTCATCTTTTGTGGGAAAAATAAAAACTATTGTATCTTTATAAATTTCAGAAACGCTGTGGTAACAGATCTGTTGGAATAGTCAAACTCCAATATTTTCCCTCTTACAAAGAAAGTAGGTCTGGAATGTCCTTATTTTATACTATTTCATTAATTTCAAAGTACAGCACCCATCTCTGTTTCTACGTTAGTCACTCTTTGCTAAGGCTACTGAAAGCATCAATTTTTATAATCAAACCTGCCATTTTAGAGGCTTTCACCTCCCTGCTGTTTTACTGAGCAAGTTGCTGCTGAGGGTGGGTGATGCTGAGAAGGAAATGGCATTGATTTTCTACATTTTGTCATACAGGAATACTTTGGGATATTTATCTTTATTTTAATTTTTCTTTTTCAAGGATTCAAAAAAATAGAAGAAAAATACTCAGAAGTACAAGTCTAGGACTGTGAAATCAAAGCATGCCTGAAAAAAACCGCAAATGTACTTATTGTCTGAAGGATTTGTGCTGATACATTGAAAGGCTTGGGTGAACTAGATTTTCCAGACTGAGTTTTACAACAGTACAACCATCTAGGGCTTGAGAGATCAAAGGGCAAGAATTAAGACTCTCTTGGTTTCCCACATGGATGACTGAGCAATAGGCCAACAAGCTCTTCCTTTAAAATGAAGCTGCTTGCAGAAGTGTAACAATATTCATTCTGGGAAGCAGCATATTATTAAATCAATATGACTTTATGTTATTATGCTACCAATGACTAATGGCATAGACAGTGTTTGCATTAAGAACAAGGTACAAGTGTAATAGCTTTTCTTTATTTTCACTGATATTATTTTATCTGTTTTTTAAGATTATTTTTTTTTTACCTGATTTCTCTTTTAAGTTTTCCACCATCCTAAATAATTTCACAAATGTATCTACAGAAAGGTCTCATTAGCTGTCTGTATGTCCTCTGACAATGTAAATGGGTGAGTTGGTAAGTTGCTTTTACAGGTAATTCTAGGAATGACAATCAGGCATGATGTCAGAAACCAGGTGAAACCTTTTGTTAGAGTCAGAGCATTTATAACCTTTTATAAGAGTTTCCAAAACATCCAACATCACCCTGTGTAGATGTTTAGCGGTGCAATAAGAGCAAGCAGCAGGTGGAACATGCATATTGATTTTTGCACTGCAAGACATTGAATCCCACAAAGCAGAATTTAAACAAAATATGAGAACCCTGAGAGTGGTGTCACCAGTCCTGAGATGAGATGGGAGAAAATATCCTGAGGCTATTATCCCTGTTATAAATGGTAGTATGGACTTAGAATTTTCTTCCTGGTAGTGCTTGCTGTATTACTCAATACTTTGAATAATGAATCTTATATTTTCCATGTCCTCTTTCAATTCTTGGAGGATTCATCAGGTGTCTCTGTCTACTTTTGAAAGAAAAATTATTGATCTGGGGTTGAATCACAGATATATAGAGAATAATCAACAATCAGTCTCCTTACCTGCTTTGCTAGGACTCCGATTAATGGATTTAAGTTCAGTATTTCTAGGTTTAGCTCTCATATTAAGCACAGTCCATTGCTGCACAAGTGATGCTTGCATTCTTAGAGATTTGTGAAATGCAAACTACAGCTCCTATAAATAAGAGATTTAAGGAACTTAGATCGAATTAAAGTGGATCCTTCATCTCCAGACTGCAGAATCGCTCAGCTTTCTTTCGCTGAGTTAGTTAGGCAATAAAATGTCAGTCATTGCAGAGTATGTGTGTTTATAGGCTGTGGTGTTGAAGGAAGTTAATTTTTATTAGTGGGTTTACTGTTGGACCACGTACAGTGGGTGAGCTATGTGTATTCATTCCATCAGAATTCATCTTATACTACACCAGTTAAGGTTACATGGCTATTTGTGCCAGTAATTATTTTGTAAGTCATAGCTTTAGAATTGTGAAAATTACATTATCAGCCTCAGTAATAATTTTCATTAACCTCTGTATCTATTTGCTTTGTTTACAAATTAAAGATGAAGGGCCATTGGGACTTTGGCTATTTTGGTAAGATACAGAGCCAGGTATAGAACAAGCTTTTCCCTTGTATGACTTCTGACACTCAGTGGTTTAGGGACTTCACAATTCTTGTATATTGCTAAAGAAAAACTATTTGTAATACATAGAAGTAACTAAAATACTAATGTACAGCAAAGAAGCCATGACCTATGATGAAATAGGAGGAAAGATGAGCAATAATTGCAGCTAGTCAGTACAGTGTTCCCTTAAAAGTCCTTTGTAGATCAGTGAGATTCAGTCTCTCTCTCAAATTTAGTCTATGAATATTAGAAACATTTTTTTAGAATATTGTCTTTCCTCAAGCAAAAAATTCTTATTGTTCATAATGATTCTTGAGTTCTCTCAAGAAAATGATATAGCACGTTCCTGGGATAGCTGTCCTTTTTTTCATTAAAATAACTTCTACGATAGTTAATAGTTTCTTCTTTCGGCCAGGGCTTCCAAAGCTCTTTGTGAACACCTCTTGGCATCGCTCAAAGGTGCCTGAGTTATTCTGAAGTAGAGCCACAGTTGGAAAAAGTTCTGCATTTCCAAGGACAAACATTGCACTGGTGCCAGAGCCTAGGGAGAGCACACCACTCCCCTGCCTGCTCCACCAGAGGACACTTTCTCCTTAATTCTAATTACTGCAGTACGGCGTAAAAGAAACCTGGACCTAGTATTTTTATCCCAATGTTTTTTGGTTTATCAGGAGTAAAGGTTGGTTTTCTTAATAAATGAAGCTAACTGGTTTCTTAAAGTCGGATTTGTAAGTGATGGTATGCATGCTAGTGATATGTTTTGTAGGAGGCTTGCTTTAGGTTTTCATAGTAACAGGCCATTGGGCCACTGTCCCGTCTTCACTTTTCAGGATATCACATGGACATTTTCACGGTATCTTCTGTTTTCTTACTTTGGCTGTATCACCACTGATTCTCATTATGAATTTTTCATACATCATGTGTTTGTGCTTTTAATGGAAAAGGAAAACATCAGCACCTTCTGGTTTGGGTAGTGAAACAGATGGACTGATTTCACTGAAATGATGACGTTGTGGAAAAGTACAGGAAAGTTTAAGAGCAAAAACGAATCTGCCATGGATCCATTTCAAATCCTGTTTTGGCACTCCAAGATTAACTGTGATCCAGCTGTGAAAAAGACCCAATTATTTGCCCCTTAATCTTTTGCAAACTGAGTTCCTGGAAGCTGCCTTCCATCTGCCTTGAAATCTGTGTCTTGGCTTATTTTTCACTTAGAAATGCTACAGCCTCTAAAGATGGACAGCTTTGGGATTCAGAGTGACTATGCCATATGATACATCATTTGACTGTTAGACAAGCTGTTTCTTAACGGACAGTATACTTAGTAGATAATCTAAGAAGTCCATTTACCCTTTAATTTCTTACATTGCTGTTAATTAGTATCAAATTCTGGCTGCATTGAAATACTGCTGTTGGCCCCATCTCCCATTGCTATCTCTGGGATCAAGTTTCACTTTTAATGTTCTATGGTAAATTTTCATTATTATAGGAAGAAAAAGGATTTTTTACTACACCAAAAAAAAAGATTGGATTTATTTTTCTGTATGTTTTTTTTTTTTTTTTTCTTTCTGTATAGAAGCAGTGTCAAGGCTGGTGCTTAGGGAGAATTTTGTTGGAAGTCTAATATTAGCAGAAAAGCAGTGTTGTGATCCTGCCAGAAAAAGCATGCCAGTGTACTCTAGATGCTGCCCCAAAACAGTTTAGGCTTGGGCTTGCTGTGTCTTCCTTATATTCTGTTTGCGATCATTGCTATGGGGTGTTATTTTGGACAAGATGCCTTTTTAAGACACTTTCGGGTTATCCACTAACTCTGTAGAAAGCTGGCTACCTGTAGTAAGCAGAAATTGAAACAGGTGTTCTTCTAAAAGTATTTTCATCAGATTTTTGCCCTATGAATTTTTCAAGAAGCTGAGCTCACTGAAGAACAGGACTCGCTGCTGGCATACTCTGCCTCGACTCCGCTAAGAGAAATGATAGAGAAGGTGGCATCGATTCTCTTGATGCTGTCCACAGCACAGCATACACATCTTGATGGAAGATGGCTGGGTATCTCTTTGGGCTGAGGAGGAGCGTTAAGGGTCTCTCTCAGAGACCTCAAAAATGTTCCAGGATCTCCTAGAAACACATTGCCAGGCAAATAATGCGAAACTGAATTAGTTTGACTAGTTTGCTTCTGTGTTCCTGTTGAAGAATCAGGTTCATCTAAATGAGGCAGTATAAACATGAAACGGAGTGGTTGGGCTTATTGTTACAATTTATGAAAAAATCATAACTGTCAAAGACTTAAAAGGTTCAGCACCTGCTGTATCATATACTGCCTGCCTCTGTGGGGGGATTCAGGGCAGCATGTTCCAGAAAGCAGCAATAAGATAAAGGCACTACTGAAGTTAGAATGCTTCCTTTGCATCTGAGTAGATTTACGCTTAAGACTAACAAACACATCACTGAGTCCATCTCTGTTTCCCCTGCTCCTCCGATTTTAAGGCTTTCTCCCATGTAAAATTTTTATTTTGTTTCTCTGTTACAGCGAGATCTGAGCGCCTTTTAATTTTCAGTATTTGTGTTCTCTATCTCTGGTAGATAAAGAACTAACGTGGTAGATAAAGAACTAATGTTATCCTCATTTTACAGATGGGACATGGAAGGACTAAAGGGTCAGGTTGACAGAGATATGTAAATGTTTATATTTCAATTGATTTCAGTGGCAAGTCTCCTAACTATATAAGATGCTTAAATATGGTTTTGGTCATGGAACTTAGTGATTAGCTGAGATTTTACAGGAAATCAGTACTGACACAGGGATCTGAACCCTTTAGTGTTCTTTGAGTTCATCTTTTTTTGTTGGGTGCTTGCTGGGATTATGTGAAGTCTAAGCCTTCCATTCTCACCAAGCTGGTTTTAGCACAATGGGACAGACGTGGAGAAAGCTGCTTTGATAGCTGTTTGCCTTGGGCATTATAAAACAGAATTGACTTTAAAAAGGCATTTACAAGTGACCTAGTGCTTGCTGAGAGATGGCCACTGCTGTTGGATCAAAAGCTAGGGAGATACAGCTTCAGGACAGAACTAAAATCTCTCTGTACTGTTAAAAGAATCAGTATCAGAAGAATTGGAGGGGGGGTGAGGGGAAAGCACAGAGTGCAAGTGATAACTTCTGAATATTTATAACTTCTTTTGTGCTATTGCACAATTGAAAGCAAAGGAGGTGGAGCCTGTGTTCATAATTAAACTCTAATTCTCCAGGTCAGAGGGTAAGGTGACCCGTTTGTGCTATCTGCTTTTCAGGACAACATATGGTGTGATTGATATTGGCTCTAAAGAGCGGTCCTCATACAGCTGTAATGATGGGGATGTGAATATGATATCAATTCTCTAGGGAAAACTATAAATTCAACATTGGGGGATAAAGTGAATACAGTATCAATAAGAAGATATTGCTGCTATTTTTGTCACTTGTGTGCTGACACTCACAGTATTGGCAAAAACAGGCAGGTCAAAACACCTTCCAAAATGTGATGAAGAACTGTTACGCTATTCTTCAGTTTCACCAACTGGGAACACAGATCTGATTTTAAAATAAATAAATAAGATCTTTTACTTCCACTTTGATGTAAAGGCTGTTGATACGGTAGCAGAGGTTACTTGAATTAATTCTGGAAAGGAATGTAAATACCAAAATGTAGGATAACAGGATAAATACATTGATCATTACAGTAAGGGTATTTTCTTCCCCTGCATGAAACAAAATAGTCTTTTCTGTGTTAAATATAAAAAGAAAGAATAAAGGAAAGGCTGTTCAAAAAACAATATAGAAAAAACGGGGGGAAAAAATATAAAAAGCTGTCTGCCATCAAATATATGGTCTCTGAGTTCAAGAAGGTAATACATGATACAGAACTACTGATTTAGACTGAGGTTGGCTTGCTCCTCAGAACAGCAGGTTTTTTAGTCCTTTTTATCTTGAAGGATAAAGCTAATTACTTATTCAGTATCTATATCTTTATAGTACTTCCATTTCTGTGGTGAACACAGCTGGGAAAAGCAAAGCAGACTTTTCTGGTGTAGATGCAGATTAGGCAGATTCTTTTTTTTTTTAAGCGCAAAATTAAATAAATAAATTCCCAAAGATAGAATTGTCTTTGCAGGAGCCCTACAGATATGAGGAAAGGGTGATATGTCTTTGCATGAACAATTCATTCTGTCAAGACTTGAACATACAGCTTTAGGCAAGAATATTAGATACCTCAAGTCTGATACATACAAAGGCATTTTTCCCAGTTCAGTCGCTTCTGTACTTTCCAAGTGATTGGTGAAAGGAAATCAGTAGGTTATACCTGGGGTTTATGGCTGATTTTTCCTGCCATTGAAAGTCCAGGAGAAAACTGAGAACTTATCCGGGGATTTTAATGGTGAAAATTCAGTACTGCAGCCTCATTACCGTTCTGTTATGGATTCCCTTCATCCAGTATCTTGATATTACCACTTATAGCAGTAAAATTGTTTCAGTTTATTAAACTAAGTGTTTAATAATGTTTAGTTGGAGAAAATCAGAAGTGCATGCTAATGTCACTGTATTGACAACCCTTCATCCTCGCCCCTGAACTGCCTGTATTTATGTTACCATTCAACGGGAGGTTCTCTAAATGTTTGAGGCTGAAGCAGTAGCGAAGACATTTCTGTCAGGTCGCTGCTGCTTAATTAGACAACGTTGCTTTCAACAGTTCTGCCCAATAGTTGTACTCTTTAAATAACAGGCTTTACTAGTGACTTGTGTATATTATGACTTGTGGAACATGGTCTCCTGTCTGAATATTTCTAAAAATTCAGTGTATAGATATTCAGAATGATTTTAAAAGTCATCTTTTCCATTTGGTTTGCCTAATTTTGTAACATGTTTGCACGTATTTTTTAGAAATAAAATTGGTATGTTGCTAACTAATTGGCTGAGGCTTGATTGACAGACCAAAATATTTTTACCTGCAAATCCTAAACCTAATTTAAATCTCATTTAATCTGTTCTAAAGAAGCTTGACTGATTAAAGGCATTTCGTTTCATTGCCACGCAATGGATATGATCTTAGTGCTGCCTTTTTTTAGCTGGCTTTTCAAGGCCAGCAGTGGAAGTGAAGCCGGTAGTCCTGAAGGGAGACAGAGATTTATATAGTCTTCTGAGTACAAAACTTTATTGTCTCACCCACAAACAGCAATGACAAAAGTTGAAGAATAAGACAGCTTAGTGCTGGTGTCCTTTAAAAATGCACCTTGAAACTAACTAAATAAAAGTTATCATCATAAGAGTGAATGTCAAAATAACATCTATCAGAAGAACAAATGTTTTAGAGTGATGATAGTAAGAATGCAACTCTCTCATCTCTGGACTAACCAGCTGAGATTTACCACAGGTGGTCTGAAGTCACTTATTGCCATATGATTTTGGCAGTATGAAAGAAGTTAAGTTAATATCAGTTGGAGTGATGTATGCTTTGGCGGAAGAGGTAATGTGATTTTTGTAACAGCTGATATACTTGGGAAAAAATGGACAAGTTTCTGACGTGTCAGCTTTTCTTCTGAAGTATAAAGGGCAGGGGTTGAACAGGCATAGGCGCTGAACTGATGTGCCCCTAGATGGAGGCATATTGTCAAGGCATTTAAGGAATTATGCTTTGCTATTTCCCATGCAGTAATTGTTTTGTGGGTGAGGTTTTAGCTTCTAATGTTGACAGTCTGGTAGAAGTCACATGAGTCTTTCTGGGGGAAAAGGAATAGCTCTGTGTAAATGTTAGGAAAAAAAGTTTCTGTACGTGGAATAATAATGCAAATTGCAAATGGATCAGAGAAATGTACTGGTCTATGTAAACCTGTGTACTTTGATTGTCCAGGAAGGTGGGAGAATACTTGAAGGGAGTTGGTATTTCTGCGGAGGTGGAACATGTACCTGAAGGAATAAAAGCTTCAGGTATAAAGGAATAAATGAAGGAATAAATGGCTAAGAAGAGCCATTCCAATCTTTCTTCATAAACATGGTTTCTATTTCTTTAATCATTCCCATTGTCTGGTGTTGAGCCTGTGTCGTGGTTTAACCTCAGTTGGCAACTGAGCACCACGCAGACGCTCGCTCACTCCCCCCCACCTGGTGGGATGGGGGAGAGAATTGGAAGAGCACAAGTGAGAAAAACTCGTGGGTTGAGATAAAAACAGTTTAATAATTGAAATAATATGGTAATAATGATAATAATAATAATAATAATAATACACAAAGCAAGTGATGCACAGTACAATTGTTCACCACCCACCAACCGATGCCCAGCCAGTCCCCGAGCAGCGGCCCCCCCGGCCAGCTTTCCCCAGTTTATGTACTGCGCATGACGACCCATGGTATGGAATGTCCCTTTGGTCAGTT
>NW_008795194.1:11123127-11145594 GCF_000699145.1 Aptenodytes forsteri
AAAAGTCCTTGGCTAGTGTAAGCATTACCTAGCAACAACTAAAACATCGGTGTGTTATCAACTTTGTTCTCATCCTAAATCCAAAACACTGTACCAGCTACTAGGAAGGAAATTAACTCTATCCCTGCCGAAACCAGGACAGCCTGTTCTTCCTTTCTTTTTAGATAAGCAGGGCAAAACTGCTCAGAGTATTTTAGTGAGGGCATTCAGACATTTTAATGTTCTAGGACTTGTAAAGGCCTTTCTGTGCTCCTCAGCATTTTTTTACTGTCCGTAGTTGCACATAGCGAAGCTTTCCATTTATTTCTCGCCCTAAAAGAAGAGAATTAAATTGGTTCCAAGCAAAGTATAGACATAGGTTATTTTGTCCAATATATACAAATTTGCATTTTTCAGCAGTTAACTTTCTGTTGTCTTGGATTCCCACATGTTGTCAAGAACCTGATTCTTCACAATGTTCTCAGATTTTTCTTAATCTGAGGATATGTATTAGCCTGTGAATGTGTCCATACCACCTGTCATACCTCCTTTATAGACCATTATTAAATAATCCAAAGATCCTAAGGAACCTTATATGTAAGCAAGAACACTGAAATAGAATGATTATTCATATCATTGTAATTGCAGGAGGAAAAGGGAATTCTCCTTACTGTTATTTTTAAGTTAAGTATCAACATTTTACATAACACAAATGCTTACTGGTAGCAAGTGAAAAATTTATTGATGGATATGTTTAAGATAAACAGCAGGGAGGAAATGCTTGCATGTGACTAAATGTGATTAGAATATTTTTGGTCAATAATTTCTTGAATTTACTCTCCGAAAATCAGTGTCGTCACTACCTATAGCCCAAGGAAAAAGATAGGCAGCAAGCGTGTGGCAGTCATAACTGAGTGCCTGTAAGAGGTGGTGGACACTCCTCCCTCTCCCCAGGCTGCCCAGTCCACCTTTTATTGCCTTTACTAAAATTGTCCTGCACGTGGAAACCTCCTGGAAATGGATATTGGCAGGAGTTTCCCGACCAGTACGACTGCAGCAGAGATCCACTGTGCCAGCGGGAGAGGAGAATTTAACCCCTATTCATATAGCTCCTTTCTTACTAAATGAAGATGTGCTTTGAGAAATAGAATACATTTGACACCGTATTTACCATTCATGTCTACTATGAACAGAATTATTTTATAGACAGACGTATTGTTCTCTCACGTATTAATTTTTTTAAATGCATTTCACTTCTGCTGACAAGCCATTAAAATTCAACATTTAAATGTCACACTTTGGCATGTAATTTGCTGTCATGAAAACAACTATGGATTTATTTTCTGGTGAGATTCTCAATAAGTATTGAGCAATATGTCAAAACCAAAAAGTGTCATGATTTCTTAAAGGGGGAAAAAGGAGAAATCCCAGAATGGTATGGAATATTAAAAATTGCCTGCACTGATAGGGAGAGATTTAACAGCATTGGTTATTTTTTTTTCAAGATGGAAAAGGCAATATAAATGTTCGGGTGGGTTGGAGTTTTGATATAATTCTGAATAGGTCAGACCAATAAAAATGTAAGAGTTAATTATTGAAGCTGAGTTCAGTCAATTCTTGAATGGGAGACCACCAGTAATAAACTGAAGATGCTATACAAAGCAGTTATTTTGTTGCTGTTCCTTTTTATCTTTTTCCTTCTTTCTGAGTCTGTTTAATCAGTGTCTCACTACCTATAGCCCAAGGAAAAAGATAGGCAGCAAGCGTGTGGCAGTCATAACTGAGTGCCTGTAAGAGGTGGTGGACACTCCTCCCTCTCCCCAGGCTGCCCAGTCCACCTTTTATTGCCTTTACTAAAATTGTCCTGCACGTGGAAACCTCCTGGAAATGGATATTGGCAGGAGTTTCCCGACCAGTACGACTGCAGCAGAGATCCACTGTGCCAGCGGGAGAGGAGAATTTAACCCCTATTCATATAGCTCCTTTCTTACTAAATGAAGATGTGCTTTGAGAAATAGAATACATTTGACACCGTATTTACCATTCATGTCTACTATGAACAGAATTATTTTATAGACAGACGTATTGTTCTCTCACGTATTAATTTTTTTAAATGCATTTCACTTCTGCTGACAAGCCATTAAAATTCAACATTTAAATGTCACACTTTGGCATGTAATTTGCTGTCATGAAAACAACTATGGATTTATTTTCTGGTGAGATTCTCAATAAGTATTGAGCAATATGTCAAAACCAAAAAGTGTCATGATTTCTTAAAGGGGGAAAAAGGAGAAATCCCAGAATGGTATGGAATATTAAAAATTGCCTGCACTGATAGGGAGAGATTTAACAGCATTGGTTATTTTTTTTTCAAGATGGAAAAGGCAATATAAATGTTCTGGTGGGTTGGAGTTTTGATATAATTCTGAATAGGTCAGACCAATAAAAATGTAAGAGTTAATTATTGAAGCTGAGTTCAGTCAATTCTTGAATGGGAGACCACCAGTAATAAACTGAAGATGCTATACAAAGCAGTTATTTTGTTGCTGTTCCTTTTTATCTTTTTCCTTCTTTCTGAGTCTGTTTAACATTAAACCAATAATGCAGCATGGCTCTAAAGAGGAGTGTGCTGTTTCAGGCACAGATACCACTGTGGAGTATAATGCCTTGATCCCCTCTGGATTTTAAAGATGATAGACACCTTTTGCAAGAAGAAGAATATCAATTTCAGTGACTGACACAAACTTAATTTGGACAATTTTCTTTCCTAAATTCCTCCCACACCCGTATAAAATCCATTATACTTATTTAATCGTTGTCCTTATCAGCTGTTCAGTTTTGCTTTATGCTATCAGGCAGGCACTGTATTCCAGCCCACATAGGGCAACATATTAATCTCAGCTGAAAAAAAAAAAAGCTATAATTTTCCAGTGCTTTCATACTAAAAGTTGTTGGTAACAGTAATAAAAATTATTTTATGCTTAATACTTTTTGATTTAGTAATATTTTGAAAGTCCAGCTAACAGCTTATTTTTCATTCCCACATTATCCATAGAAATTGCTTTATTCCTTTCATTTTCTTAACACTAAAATATATATGAAGTGAAACCAAATAGCATATTTGTTATTTCAAAATATTTTCACTGTAAACTATTTTCCATGATGTGCAATAACATATTTAATAACAGAGAATGTGATTACTTTCTTAGATAAATGTTACATTATCTTCCAGGCTTCTGTAAACTTCCCCCCCAAGTGATTTCTCTTTTTTTTCCCTCTTCTGTTTTTCATTTTTACTGGAAGCTGTAACAGTATGCATAGATTCAGTGTGGCTACGCAACAGATTTTCACATGAAAAGTACCTTGAAAGAATTTTACTAACATTTTCTTTCTGTCAGGTTACCCTTTCTTTCAAACAGCGCTTTTAGAAATTCTGTTAAAATGCGTGTCTAGTGTCGAGAGCGTCAGATACAGGCAGGGATGGGCAAGCATTCAAAATGACCTGTCATTGCGAGAGGGAAGTGGTAAAGAACATTATGCTGCTTTGAAAGAAACCTATCTGTGCTAAAGACTGTAAGAGGTCCTGTATGGAAAAATGGGGAGAAAAAAATGCACGTCTATAAAATTTTTAAATGCAATTGTGAATTTTATTTTGAATATAGAATATTTTTTGAAATAAAATTAATACTATGGCAATGGTTGTTACAGAAAACTCCCAACCTGGATTTTTCTTTTAAAAGTCCTTCCACATTCTGTTACAGAAATCGAATATTAAACAGAGAACAAAACCTGTCTTGTGTAAGGAAAGATGCCTGCATTATACAGGCACATCAGCTGTCGGTTGAGATGGGGCCCAGGGATTCGGCACTGAGGGCACTAACCTCGTTACTGCAGGCAAAGAGGTAATCACGTAGCTCTACAAAGAACTTATAATTGTTAATGGATTTAATGAACAAAGCTTCTTCCCAAGGCCTCATTGGCATCCTGGTTGCTTTTAGAACAAAATCGTGTTGCAGTTCTAGCAAAACTCATTCTTTGAGAGCCAAGACTGGCTGAATGGAGACATAGATACATGAAGGGGAGAAAGTGTCATACTCTGCTTTTAACAAGGGAAGGGAAATATGATAAACTGAAAATGAGAGCTGGAAAGCACCTGATCCCCATCTTAATTAAACCTCCGGTTGAGGCAGGCTCACCTGGACAGGATGCTCTGCCTGGAGCAGTGACTAGGACAGGCGAGGTGAGAAGCAGCGGGGGGCTGTATGAAATCTCACGGTGATTGTGGTAGGCAATTGGGCTGCGAGGTTTATGGGATGAATTCTGCTGTTGCACTTACTCCTGGTTGTCCTGCTCAAAGCAGATTAGGGTGCTTGCTTAAACCTGGGGGACTTAATGGAAAACTGACCTACATGATGGTCTCCATTTTAGAGCCTGTCAGATACCAAACCATGCTATGGCAAGTAGAAACAGCATAGTAAGAAATTACCTAATAGCATAAACAGCAAATAAAAGAGTACAATAAAGTAAATAGCTGTCATTAAGAGTATTCCAATTTACCTTCCCTTTTTCATTGTTCCTATTGAAGAAAGACCCAGTTCAGAGTTTTAATCTATTTCTTTTCCCTTCTGCTGTTTATCTGGGTTTTGGAAAAGGTGACATTAGAGCAGGAAAGAAAAATCCAGTACCTGCTTGTGCTTGCTATAAACTGTAAGTACCATTTAAGCAAAACTAGTGCTCAGAACACTCTAAATCAAGTCTCTATTCTCCTCCTACATCTTGTCCCTGATTTTCCTTCCCCTTACTGCCACAGAGATGAACACACAAATATTTTTATTAACAGGTCACCAGGTTCAGCTTTCAGCATGCTCAGCCACTTCAAGTGAGTGAATCTAGGTAGAAATTGTAATGTTAAAATAATTAGTTAAAATTTCCAAGATGTTTTTGTCTTTGTTAGAGAAGTAGAGTCTGCTTTTGTCTTTGCATCCTGGTTAGCACTGAACAAGAGAGCTTGGATAGGATTCAATATAACTGTGTCGGCATAGTGCTCTTCCTGGGTTAATTAGTCCTACTAAGCTCTGCAGTGTTTTGTTTTGTACACATTATAGCTTTGCCAGTGCCAACTTAAGTATCTCTTTATGTCAGTCCACTTGCTGTGTAGATATACTATTTACGGTCAATTTTAGAATCTCTCTTTTTTGGCTTTTTTTTGGCATTAAAAATGCCAAACCCTTACCTTAAACTTCTATCAGATTTTTCAGGTATCAGCTTTGTGCTTACCTTGTTTATTATATTTACTTAAGTTTTGCTTAATTTTAGTGGTTTCATCATTGCAAGTAGTGTGGGTTGTGTATTATTGCTTAAATAGATTTCTGAACAAGTCCTATGTGTATAGACTTCCTGCTATAAACTAGCTTACAATGTAAAAGGCTTATCAAGTTTGCTGGTTTTCTTCTCTTTTCACAAAGGAAATATATTTAGTTTATTGATAATCTACCACGGGAATCTAACCACTTACGGTAAAATTTAGTCTGTATGCAAGGAACCCTTACAAGGCCGGTATCTTCAAATTCACTATATGCATCCGTTGTCTGGTACTTCTCCATGAGTATTTTTTCGTCTGCTGTGATAGTGTGTTTACATGCAAGAGCTTTATTTGCCTTTCATTCACTAGCAGTTTTGTAGGCTTTAAGATTTGTGATCCAGTTCCGTATGGACTGTCCAGTTTACAAAAACCTGCCTACCAAAATCTCTGCCTTTGCAGCTGGTTTCAGTAGAGAAGCCAGTGCATGAACGAGCCCAAGACTGAACAATGAACAGTTGAATTCAATGTTTTCCAAATTAGTGAATCGATGCTTTTGTATTCTGGCTGAAGTACATACCTCCTCCTCCATCTCTGGTGAGTAGATAATTCAAAGTTTAGATGCCCTTTACAACACCTCTTTTTGCCACTCCCAGCTATAAATGAATGGGCTAGCATTGGGTGCTTCCCCATGAATGCCCTTTAAATGGTAAATGAGGGGTAAATTAACCTTACATCACCTGTGCACAAGGAGGAATTTTACCTAGTAGATTTGGGAGCAATTAAACTGAGAGGAAAAGATAAAGTTTGGTGGTTTTTTTTAGAAGAGTGATGAAAAAGAAGTTTTGCCACTGATAAGTGTTCTTCTGTCTGTATCTCCAAGGACTATAACGTTATTACTAGATAATTGATCCAAGCCTTTGCACTGCCCATAGTGGATCTGAAGTGCTCACCAGGGAGATGATCTGATTAGAGGCATAGCCCTTTTACTTTTCACAGAACATTCTGCATCCCAAAACAACCTCTTTCCTCCCATTTACATGGCATAGACTGATAGTTAGTGCTGTCTAAATGCTGCAAATGAGCTTCTTGCTACACTAACAGTTTCTAGGAGTCATAGATTATATTCCCAGGCCTAAAGCTGTTTACTGCATCCATCATCAATACTATTAAATGGTGGTTCATCTAATCTGCCTCAAGGGACACAAGTGAATTTTGTCGAGGTACTCTCAGACAAATGATTGTACAATATACGTTATTTCTCCACAACTATTTATAAATACATTTTAAGGAAAAAAAAAGTACTGTGGGAAAACCGATTTGCTTCACAAGAAGTAACAAATGAACATCGCATTAGCTGCAAAACATCACATTCATTCAACAGCTGTGCAAGCAATCAGGCACTGCCAACATGGATGTCACGTTCAAATTTTACTTCTACACCCATGTGTGTCTAAATGCATGCATGATAATGTCTCTAACTGCATGAGCACATGTAAATTTTACTATTTTATAGTCTTAACTCAGAACTAGACATTTATTTCCTCAGCTGAGAAGTTATGGCCGACTCAGATGACTGGGACTGAGCAAGACCTTGTTTCTGAAAGGCACGGGGTAACTCTAGTCAGAGCGAAGAACTGCAGCTCCCTTCAGACGCAGCTTGTCATTTTGCAGGAGGGAACCTCAATGCCTTACACTGAATTACAGAAATCTGTGTCAGGAAAAAAGGCTCTCTTCTCCCATGGGCATGGCAATAAAGTAAATATATCTAAACAAGTTCTTTGAAACATTCCACAGACTTTTCTGCAAGATCATACATTGTTAGATGAAAGAACTGCTCAATGCCAGGTTTTTTCAAAGATTTACTAGTAAGATCAAATCCAAAACCAAATTGCTTTCAATACAAGATAGTGTGATGGATCATTTTCTGGCTTATTTTCTATTTTCAGACCTCAATTTTTCAGCTTTAGTACTGTTCCAAAGAACGAAGCATGCATATAAAAGGAAAGGTGGGATTTTGACTTTCTCTTGAAATGCCAATTAGGATACTGAAATTCTTTTTAGGAAAGAAAAAGAGAATAATCTTAGAACGCCAAACCTAGAAAACATTATTCCAAAGGGAACTGGTATCCTGTGAAATGGGGATAGGGCAAAAGCCCAGAATAGAAATTATTATGTAAGAGTGTATGTGGTTCTGTTTCCTTCTGACTTTTTTTAACTGAGGCAAATTTTTGAGGGCTAAGCACATGGGAAGGAAGGGAAGAAATCCAGAGAAACATTAAGAGTCTGACAGGAATTTAAGCTTCACATTGGTCATTGTTTAAAATTGTCTTTGAAAGTATTTTCCCTGAAATGGATTGTGACTGTCGTATTTGAGTACCCTGTGCATTTACATTGTGATTCACTGGAAAGGCAGTTACAATTCCATTAATATGTTTGGCTGTTTTCTTAAATTTTGAGTAATGTGGCAAAATGTGCCACTTTTTTGTCTTACCTTGGAAGAAATGAATTAAGGAGTATCATAATAGCAGCACTGAGCCAGAGCAAATTGCAGGACAACGGATTTAGAGTAGAACTAATCAAATGTTAGAATTTCTCATAGATGAGAAATTCCGATATTTGAAAGACATTTTCTTGGGGGATATAGATTGATGTATGGAGGGAAATTTTGATCAATCCTAAATAAATTGTATATAACTCATTATTTTAGAACTCCTAGAGGCTTGAGAAGCACCATCTACTTGAAGTCCTCAGAGTTTCAGCTCCCTTGGATTGAAGAATTGCCAGGATTGCCTGGCGTTCTGCTGGCAGGCTGGAGCTCCCCAGGGTTTCTCGTATAGCTTTTCTTCCTAGGCGAATGGGTAGAAAAGCAGGTTGCTGTGAAATATTTTCCAGAATGTTTTCTAAACAGAGTCCCTGTCTCTGAAATGTTCCTAATACAAGATTTAAATCATGCCTCCTTTTGAGTAGTCACTGTTGTCTACTCAAAGCTAACAGCAGTACAATAAAGCTATGGGCTTTACTTTTCCAACTTTTTTTTTTTTCCAGTATGTGGAATTGTCTCATTAGGCATCTTAAAGACCTAAAGCTGAAATATTCTCCAGTAGTGCTGAGGAATTACCCCAGGTATGTTATACCTCCCTGATAGAAAATCACTGCTTCAAATGAGATGGAAAGAGAGATTGTTGATGGAGTGGGGAGAGAAAGAATTTGTGTGAGGGAGCGTTAAACTCTAAATTGCATTAATATTGGTTAAACTATTTTCTCTGGAAATTGAGCAAAACAGATAATGTCCTGTATGGCTTGGGGATGTCATTAGAAAGAATGATTGTACTGTAGTATGGCCAGGATCATCTGGTGATTGCCCTTGTGATTTTCTGGTAAATTTGATGCAGTGCAATTAGATTTTCAGTGACCTGGGTGTCGGTCACGTCTCTGCGGTTATTTGCATCGTCAGAGTTACTCTTACACAGCAGTATTTGACAACAGTTAAACTAGTGCTATGAACTACTATGATTACTCTCTGCCTTTGATTAGAAGGAGGAATGTCTTCCTGTGAAAATATTCAGATATCTACCTGAAATTTAGCATCTTATGGTGATATTTTTCACCACTAAAAAGATTTCATAATCCCCATTGAAACAATACTGATTCCAGAGTTTTGTTTCAGAACCTAAGATACTTAAAAAGAAAAAATGAAAAATCAGCTGTCATTATTCATTATGTAAAGTTGTCATGCAGGTACGTCAATGGAAAATATGTGATTGTGGATTTATTATTTTTTTGAAAGTCAAGAGAACAACAAGGCTAAATAAGATTAAAATCCTCCATTAATTTACAGTGATTCTTACCAGTCTTATCTATTTTCCTATTGAGATGGATAGGAAATGTCTTTGCAAAGAATACGATAAAATAAGCTTACTAGATGATGAAGGAAGCGGCAGCTTCTTTTCCATCGGTGGTTTAGTTGCTACTGTAAATTGTGTTAATCTTTGCATGAAGATGGGACCCCCTTGTGTTAAACATGGTACAAACACATAACGAGAAGATTGTTCCTCCCCCATTGACTGAATCTAAGAAAACTATATAACAAATAATGGTAGAAGTCATAACATTGATGTTCCAAAAGCCCCCAGATACTCAGTGGTGCTATCAGACACACTACCCAGGTCACTAATACCTGTTCAGTGAACAGCAGTGTCCCTCCTGTTAGGCCCTATTTGAGATCTCAATCAGATATTTCATAAAAACACAGCCTGATCACAATCCTGGTTTTGTACTTTCTGCAAAGGTTATGTTCCCAGCTAATAATAGGATGTTCTTTTGATTCCCCAAAGGATAATTGTCATGAGTTCAAGTTGTCAAAACATATTATTGTTGGAGGAAGAATATAAAGCTTTGAATAATCATTAGGTGAAGCTGGCAAAGATACGTACATGGAGACACCTGTTTTAGTGCAGAAGGTGGGAGATGATGGAGAACAGTAGGACAGGACACTTGAGTAAGGCTGTTTGCTATATGCCCCTTTCTAAGGATGCTGTGAATCATCTTAGCACATAATGACCTCTGATCTTGTAACTCATCTCAGCTGTTGCTGTGTGCTGTTGGTGACTTCAGTGCAGTGTAGAGCCAGGCTGGATTACTGTGAGCGATTGAGTTACAGAGGGAACTACTTGATTCGGGTCAAGAATAATAAAAACATAGGAAGACAAAGCTTCTTACCTGCAAATGGGACTTGGAGAGAAACACTGCTTTTGAATTGTTCAGTGGAAAGAATTAGGATTACGGTGGGTTGAATCGCTCTGAGTTTACCATTTGTATGACTAAGGTGGATTGCTTTGTACTGTCAGTGTGCAGAAGATGCTGCTGAACCTGAGACTGGCTAGGTGTTGCTGAATAGTTTACCTTTTGCAATCACTCTGGAATCAATGCACTCTTCAAGTATCGCTACATCCTTGAGTTTCAGTCAAACCATTGGTAATTATTACAGCTCCTCTTCTGATTATCAGCAGTTTTCTTCTGTTGTCTGTTTCCTTTTTGAATGAACTTCTCTGTAGCCATTGTACCAATCAATACTGTGGAGACTTAAAAAAAGGGAAGAAGGACTGAACATAATGCCAGTAATCAGATGGGCTGTTGTATACAAAGGGGATGAAAAATAGGTCTTTCTCCATGATCCATGTGATAGAATCCTCCTTTGTGTTCCTCTGCTTTGATCTTACTATGAACTGGAGAGTTGGAGGTGAGAAGTTAGTGACAAGCATGCTGAGCTACCACACACTGTCCATTACCTTGGTGAAGGAAAAGAAAGCCAAAAAGGCTTTGACCCCAAACTGTAAGATACATTTTCAGACCTGCCAGGCTTTTCTGTTCTGTATTGTTGGGATCATTTCCTACTGAGGCAGATAAAGTCAGAGAAAAGAACAAATGTTTTCAAATATGTTACACTGCCTTTATTGCTTCTTCTATGCATTGAGGTGACTGCTTGGAAGAAATTGTTGATAACTTGAGAAACTTTTACTGGCCTCTTGCTGGGACACACAAAATTCAGTTCCCCTGATCTCTCTGGTTCAAGGCAGTCAGGAAAATAATGCAAAAAATATAGGGCTATTCAAAGGCACAGAGGGGTGACAACTTCAGAAAAGTAACTGAAGTGAACAAGACTATAGTCTAGATTTCATAGTGATAAGTCCTTATAGTATACACAGTTTACTATGTGCATCCTAGATGGTTACATAAAGGCCATCAGATTTACTCTGCAGGGTAAGCACTGTTTATCAAAAGAAAATATGAGCTACTTAGCACAGAAAAGTCATTGAGAATGAGGGAGATGGAGAAACAAAGCAGGGTCTAAAAGTTGTACCACTATGATTTGGAGCAGAATGGCTCTTTTGAGCAGAGTTGTGCCCCAAGCAGAGAATAAAGCAGGCTCTGAGAACAGCACTCTCTTGCACATCTATGAGAAGGAACCTTCAAGATAGGGTGAGGAGAAGACAGTAAAATTTCCTTTGACATGGGAACTGTGATGCGCATTTTGGGCTGAAGGTGTTGGGAAAGGGAGGGGACAGAAGGTTATTCTTTGGGAAACGTTCATTTAACTGGGAGTTAAATGAGAGCCTTATACAGAACCGACATCCTAACCAACCAAATTAAAGGCAATCTGTACATTAAAGAAGTCAAGAATATAAACAGGGGGGAGGGAGAGATAAGATATTTCAAACACTTTAACAATTACCCTGAAACTAGATTAGAGTGGAATCCAAAGAGAGATCTTTTATCCTCTGTGGAACAGTATGAGTAATTCTTGTTTTCATTAAAAGTTTTCATTTTTTTAATGATGTTACATTTGCATTTTTTTTCCCCCTAAAAGATAAGGTTGATTAACAGTGCACTGAGTTTTACTTCTGTCTTCTTACCAAAGTTTGTTCTGGAAGTTTTATGGACTTGTCTCTTCTCTTCAGCCACGTTTGGCTGGTTCAAAGGCCAAGTGCTGTGTTCAGATTGAACAACGGGGAGAAGGATAAAGTGCTGAAGGTAATTCTGTGTCCTTATGTTTGTGCTGGCTGAGTATTTACATCTTCCTTTGTCTGTGGTGTAGCTTAGAGTAGCCTCAGAGCTGCCCCTATTTGTGTCAGCCGAGTGCTATCAACTCACTACACTAATTTTGTATCTTTTTTCATTAATGTGTGCTATCTGAGAAATTTCTGCTAACTGAAAGGAGTCATAACGCAGAAGAGGATTTGTCAGAGAGTTTTAGATAGTTTTGCATCAGACTGGATGAACCATCCAGTCTGTGCTTTTATTATCTTGTTAACCCACCATTAATTTACTATCTAAGCTGGGAAATAAGAAGGAACCAAACAGTTTTGATCTCCACCTTGCTTCCTTTCAACCTTTTTGACCCAATAGAAACCATTTGGAGTTTGAGAACAGACTGGATAACCTTGCTTGCAGCATTAGCAAATACATCAGCAAGTTGTTGTGACATTATATACTTTACTGTCCCTTCAGAAATCAAGTTCAAGTGAAACAAATGTTGGAAAAAGACATTTGGCTTATGGGGACAGGTTTACTCTCTAGTGAAAAGTAAAGTTCTTAAATGAGCAGTGCCTGCCAGTTGCAGAAAAGTTGGCAGGGATATGTTGGCACTGTATTTTTTTATTTATTATTTAAAAGGCCTTATGCAGGACTTCTGAATATGGCCTTAAAATCCTAGGCAGTGTACGAACATACAGGGCCAATGCACAAATTATGTATTGTGTTATCTGCAGGAAGAATATGATACTACAAAAAACCTCTCAGAAAAATCGGTAGATATAGTAATTAAAATATCTCACCTTAATAGATTAAAACCCCCTTTTTTAAAAATAAAAACTGTGTACGAGGAAAGAACTACTTGTCTAACCTTTTCTGAAGCTAAAGCAGAGAGCATTCCTTATTTTTCATGGTAGTTATTGCATAAAGTTTGTTGATTAGCAGGGAAAAACCAAACAAACAGGCAATTGAAATTTTTTATTTTCTTAGGAACTGTTGTCCTAAAAATCTAGAATAATTAAGTTAATTTTGGAATGGTTTTAAGAATCTTAGATTGGTAAAGAAATTCATCACATTTTCAAAGTATGATCTAGCTGCTAGTGCAAAGGAATCCTGACATATATATGACAGCAGGTACTTCAATTAAGAATCTGGCTTATTGTTAACAAGAGTGGGATGTACGTATTTATCCCAGTGAGCTCTTACTTACCAAGATCCAAAATGCTTTCTGACTGATACACTTAAGTAATACTTGATTCTGCTGAATCTCTGGATAAAGCCGATAGAACAAAACCAAATATTCTTTCCAAAAATTAAATGGTTCTGTAGATATATACTCTCTACAATATTAATGGTATAATATGTTTAATATTTTTAACATAATAGTTCACTGAAACTACCATGTCTTCCTGGAAAGCAATTTTCAAGCAGGCAATAACCATAAGTAAAAGCATGGGGAGGCAACACTGCATATGAAAGTTACAACTCGTATCCCACACAGAAAATTCCATGGGCTTGGATTTGCAAGGCTACAGTGTATGTTCAGAACCACTGAGTGATCAAAAGCCAGGCCTGTAGTCACCTACTGGGACATCCAGAACCACTCCGCTAGCATCAGGCCACAGGAGCTGAGGTGATTAAGTATAGTGATCTGAATATGGCTCTCATACTCTTTGAGAAAATGTTGCACTTTGTCTTTTATTTCAATTTGTTGCAAATACTAAACCCTGTATTTTTTTCCTCATATTCATTTGGCTGTATTTTAATCTCTGATAAGCTATTCCCTGATATTTTTGTACCTTGTGAAATATTTATTTTATTTATCATATTTCTATGCTAAAAGTTTTCCAGGAAAAAAAAGAATTATTTTAGTGCTGAGCTTCTGTGTAAAAATAACATGATCATACAGTTTGTAGTTTACTTTTAAACGTGTTGGAAAGGGTTGTCTTTGTACAGGGGAAGCTTCAGCTCTTTTGCAAAACCAGAGCCTTCACTTTCAGTGGAACAAAATGTATCAACACTGGAAGAAACCGAGTCCTATTTAAAGCTGAAAGCCTACTAGATGGGACAAAAACCCTGCGTTTTTAAAGGGGGAAGGAGGGGGGAGAAAGCCATTCATGAGAAGTATAAAATGTAATTTTGTTTTAAAGCTCACTAAAAGCTATATAGGTCATGAAGACAATCAGTCTTTTATTCTTTGAAATAATTCACATTACAGCCCTATGTATTACCACCCTTATCACAGAAAAGCCTTTAGATTTGTGTTGGCAGATAATTACAAATTGATTTCTGGACCCTCATTTTGACAATGGTTTTGAAAACCTTTTCTTTTTTTTCCCCTTTTTAAAAGCCTCTTATGATTTCTCCTGCATCATACTGAAGAAGTACTGTCATGATGAGCTGGCCAGGTGTACTAACCATTTATACAAAAGACCCATGGAGTACAAGACCCAAAATATTCTGGAAATGAACTGTAAAATGCTGCAGGTAACTGCAGTATACTTAATTTAAGTCTGTCTTCATCTTTCATATCATTCAAACTTGAAATAATTTTACAAATAAATGGTAATTTAACAAATGGGTAACCTAAAATTTTACAGCCTGCAGCCTGCTCCTTTCACTAGCATACCAAATCCTGGTTTCCTTATGTTTTTTCAGCATTTAACACTGTCAAAAAGTCTTCAGGAACCAAAGGCCTTAACACTTTATTGCTCATATTTACCCTTATAGAGACAAGTCTGTCTCTGAAGATGCCATTGAGTGATTACCAAAGTCTTGGGCTGAAAACTTAGTTTGCAGTCTAAGACCTGTTCTACATGTAGTAACCAAGTTTAGAGTGATAGTCCCTGCCTTTAGGAGTCTACAGTTTAAAACTCAGCATGTTACAGCTGAAAAACACATTTAGGTAAAGTTGATGAGTAGGAAGGGAGATGAGTAACAAAAATAACTAGATATCTTGGCATAGATTTGCTGTGTGCACAATCTGCAGTCAATCGGTGACAGCAAGTGCAGTAATCACTACTCACCACCTGCTTAGCTGTGCTATTTTTAAAGTATAACTGAATGACAGCAGTAGTGGGTTTTTTTAATTGTTTATTCTTCCAGAGAATTAAATAGCGTTATCTCAGCATTTGGGATACATCTAAAGGATTCACAGCACTAAGAATATCATAGGCACGCAGGTACGTGAAGTAGCCTGTACAACATGCAGTAAACACTGACATAGAGTAACTGGAGGCTAAATTGAAATTTTTTAGTATTACAGATTTTATTGATTTGGTTTTAAATTGTTTTCCTTTCTAACTCAGACTTTATGTATTATTAAAATGTTTGCAGAACGTCAAGTATGATACCATTTTTCTTAGGTTTATTTTTCTTTCAGGGGAAAAAAATAATCTTTCAGATATGTGGGAATGGTGGCCATTAGCTTTAGCTAATAACCCACGTGCATGCCTTTAAAGTACAATCTTTTTTTCTGCAACTCCCAGAAGGATGTGATTTGTAAACAGTATTAAGAAAAGCATATGAAGTGCCACTGTCTTCAATAATCTGTAACTCTCAAGGGAGGATACATTTTGATCACACTTCTTGTTGAGCTTGAACCTGAAACTGAATACTACAAAATTTACTTTTCTTTTGCTGTTCTTTATTTTTTTCCTGTGTATTTGTAAGACATTTCTTCCATTAACCATTTCACCTTCCTTTCACATTTCAACATTCTGTTTCTCTAGTCTCCTTTGGATAAAGAAAATGCTCCAATTTAAAACAAAATAGAAAAGAATTAATTCTTTGCACTGACCAGTGGAATACATGAAATTATATGAAATAAAAATAACAAACCCCGTAACTTTTTGTTACAGGGTTTAATTGCACTTTTTGTGTAATTAAAATAATTCAGGAAAGCAGGATGTGAGCAGGTTGAGAGGCACTTTTCATTTCTCAGGGGCAGATCCTTAACTGGAATTAATTATCAGAGTTTATTTCAATGGGCATTTAACAATTCACACAGCTTGGAATCTGCCTCCTCATTTCCTCCCTTTTTTTAAGAGTATCTGTCACTTTTGTCTGTCCTCCATTCTTTCCTGTGCCAGAACGTGTGTGTTTCTGTGTATGTTTATGTATGTATGAATGATACTTGCTCTAAGCAGTCTTTATTTTTTCTAGACAAGACAGTTTAGGATTCTTCTGGAATATCACTAATTTGTCTCCACGAGGATGTTGCTGTCCTGTTGCCAACATGAACTGCTGCTATAGACATGCCAGTAAAAGTCAAGAATTTATGCCTGCATTTAGAGTATTTAAAATAGGGGAAAGAAATACGAGAGAATGATTGAGGAACGGGGGACAAAGCAATTAGGAATATGTTCTTCCCTTATCCTTCAAATGAGATCAGAAGAGAGATGTTGTAAGTGACGTGGCTTTTTTTAATTAAAGAATTCCATTTGAAATGAACAGGATTCACGTTTTCGAACTCAATTGCGTGTGTTCTGCTGTGGACATGTATCAACAGAGGAGGGATTGTATATACCGCCTAATCCTGCTCAAGTCTCTCTGTCCCTCAGTCAGAGGGAAGAGAACAGTATAGCTCGGGCTGTGCAGAGTGATATTCTTTTGGATCAGTTTCTATGCTCTGGTGATGCAAATGCAAAGATTCATTTCTTCCCTGTAAAGCCAATGCTCAGACAATATTGCAGAACAAACCTTTCCTTCACAAAGGTTATTTTCTCTCTGGAGCATTCCCTTTTTTACTGAAAGGCATTGTAGACTAGAAATTCTCTGAGAGTTCATGACACCCTGAGAGCCTTCCTTTCAGAGACAAGCTGTATAATAATAATGCGGTGACAGAAAAATCGAGGAGAGATGGCTTTCTCTGATAGAGAATTTGCCTTTAATTCTACCCTGAAGAGATTGCAATGGAGCACCAACCTTTGTTCTTACTGTAGTGCTTCACTGCTATACCAACCATTTGTTAAATGGGAAGTAATTGAGGTTGAAAAAGAATTGAATGAATAAAGCTTTTGGCGGGGAAGGGGAGGAGGCAAAGTATGGGTTAAAGGTTATTCCTTGCAGAAATTTCATAAAATGAGAGGTAATGTGGCTTTTGAGTTAGAATTGTTGGTGCCTCTGGAGGGGGCTTGCAGAAGAGAGGGAGGAAAGCAGGTTAGGGGGAGGGAGACCGACCCTGCGGAAGCACAATGAGAATAATAAACTAGCATCAAATATCCAGCTTTGTGGCATCTTATTGATTATATTACAAATTTCACCCTGAGTTGTGCAACTTTGGCCATCTCTCTTGGTGAGCGGAGAGCAAAGGAGGAGGAACTGAGGAGGAGTCAGGAGTAGTAATGCAGGCACCCCTTAGAAACTTTCCTATCCAAGAAATATTTTAGCATTGCTGTAAGCTGCATTTGCTGCTTCCAGAGGAATGAATGGGCTGCACGTTTCAGTGCTTTCCTGAATTCTGGGGTTCTGGTAATTTGAAAAATAATGAAGATTTTTTTTTTTTTCTGTTATTTTTTTTTTTTTTTTTAATTCTGGGGTTCTGGTAATTTGAAAAATAATGAAGATTTTTTTTTTTTTCTGTTATGAACTTCTATCTGCTTTCAGACTTCCTCCTTCACACTGACAATTTTTTTTTTTTCCTTCTGCCTTCCTCCCCTCCCCAAAGAAAAAAAGTCTGTCATGAAAGTTAATCTTGTGCTATTTTGGGTCTGGGGATGGGCAGAAAGGATTTATATCCTTGTTAGAGCCCGTGTTGAATAAATATCACCATTATGGAAGCGTTAATGTACTTCCATCTAGTGTGCTTTCCATATTGTATTGCAGTTATTTGAAATTTTTTGTTAATTCTTGTCTTGTCGTCCAAATGTGTATAAACATATGCATTCTTTATTTTGTACAGTATTATTTTGTTTTCTTCTAAAGCACATTGAATTGTGCAAAATACAAGGTCTAAGGATTTTTGCTCAAAAGAAATTGACTTTTAAGGACTGCTGGTTTTGATACGCGCATGTTATTTTCATACATGGCCTTTACATTTTCACATAATGAAGCCCATCATTTGCTATGCCTTGGAAAGTCTGGCTTTGCATATTTTTTAATATATGAATACTGCTCCTTATTTGGATAGAAGGATGCTTTCCACTCCCGAAATAATAATGAGACTTAAGTAAGATTGTTTTTAGTGAAATTCCTTAGGGATAGATGCTGGCTCAATTCTCATCCACAACTTTGTCAGTGAGTTGGAGATATACACATACTAGCTGCCAGTAAAAAAACTTCCAGAAGACTTATAGACTACTGGAATTGTGAATAGTAATTAAGTCCTACCAGAGAATTTAGGATGATTGCCAACATGGGCCATTCAAAAAAAACATATAAGGAGAATGCAGGCTGGGGGTTGCAATGAAAATATCTGTTCTGTTGAGGGCTTGTACTTGAGAAAGGTGTTAAGGTCATAGCAGACAAGCAGCTCTTTGGGGCTTTCTATGAGAGCTGGGGCAAAGAAGGCTAGTGGGGATCTTGGATATACAGATTAGAATAGTGACTTAGGGAGAGGGAAGTGATTTTCTCTATATATATTGCATTAGTCAGGCAGCTGCTGGAATATCTTGTTCAGTTTTGTGTCCACATTTGTTTAAATTATGTTGGCGAATTGAAGAAGGTAAATGAATGGGCCAGAAAAATAATTGTGAGAGAATGCCTTATAGTGGGAAACTTAGAGCTCCATCTGTTCTGCTTTTCTCAAAGAGAGACGACTTGTTTACGGTGCAGAAGGGCCTTAATGTGTCAAAAATATTGCTTACCAGAAGCCTCTATAATCTAGCAGAGAAAGACAAGATTTGGCTGAAGTAGGCTGGAAGCTGAATCCAGATGAATTCAAATGGGAAAATAGAAACAAATAAACAACAAAAGAAGCAACCTCAATCATGGAGTAATACTTCATGAAAAATGAACGTCAAGATACTGATTTTTTTCCAGCTCAAATAAGGCAGCCCTCAGCACAGTATCACTATTGCCGAACTTGCTAAATAAATGGAGAACAGTGCAAAGGATTATTCTGTGTTGACAGAATATCATCACCAGAAAATTTTGGGAAGATCTAGACTCAAATTTTGAATCTTGTGATAATCAGTCATAATACCGGACTAGCAGCCACTAGCACTGATAAATATGATACTTTCTTGTTTTGTACAAGCAGTATTATAACAACCGGAGTGGACAGCTTACTCCACGCTATTGGAGCTTTGCTGTTCTCTTAAGCAGGAGATGGCCTTTGGATTTAACCACTTGGGACTGTTTGGGAAGGCTTATATTGTCCAGGAAAGGTGTCTGTATTCTTGCAATGGGGCTAGTGCTCCAGTTTGCGTCCAACACTACAGCTTCATCCAGGTAAACAAGAAAGTAATGGTTACTGCAATATCTGCAAGACACTGAACCTAAGATTACCTTAGTGTATCTTGGACTGCCAAAATATTTAATAGAAATATTTTCTTAACGTGTCATGTTCAGGAGTCCCTACATCACGTCACAGTCAGGTCTGAATGTGAACCTTTGCATGAGTCCAGATAGCTGGTTATGTGCCCACTTGAAAATGTTCCGTGCAGGGGCTTGAGCAGCCAAAGCCTGTCATTGCTTCCTGCTGCTTCTGGGAAGGCTGAACTCAGAGGAACTATTATTAAAAAAAAAAAAGTCACGAATCATTTGCAGCTGAAATAACTTTTAAAATTGGGGTTAGCAGATAGATATAAAAAGTGTTAATTCTGTACGTAATGTGTTACAATTAGAAATCATCATTATTTAAACACACTCATTTACAGAATGAGGTATTTTCTTTGTGGCATGTCTGGGTGTTCTCTTTACTTATATTTTTATTACTTGCAATTACAATTTATTACTTTCCATAAAAATTATAATTTTCAGGCATCCTAAGTTAAATGAATGATTCAATAATTTAAATCTGAGTATTTGTTATCTTTGAGGACTGCAAAAATGAATTGCACATTGTTGAATTTAAAATGCCAGTCTTGTGGATAAATCAGTCCCTGGGGAAGCTGTGAGCAGCACTGTCACAAAGATAGAAGGGGAGAAGTTGCAGGGTGCAGATATTTACTTCTCTTATATTTATGGCCCTATAGTCAGAGAGGCTGAGCGTTTGAAGATTCAACTGAAGTGAATCGAGTTGAAGGTGCTTCCTAAAAATCAAATCTTTATATATGTTTGCAGTTGACTGGAGGGAAAGAAAAGTTAAAGCAGAGAAATATGGGCAGGGAAAAGACTCAGTCATGAGAGGAGTCTGAGTTGCGTGAAGTTAAACGCGGGATGATCGTCTGTATCTTGAGAGATGAGAGAGATTCCCTTTTTGTCTGAGTGGAAAATTTCATGTGGGTTTTGGAGAGAAACGATCTGCTGTCCTGGACCAAGGTCAGTGCCAGGAATGCTGTTTGACAGCCTGGATTCCACCCTGTTCATATGACTTTTACTCCTTAGGCAGGAGGTTTAGAGACTTTAGCACCCTTGGGGGTGGCAGGCACTATATAAATGTAGGGTACTGTGTTATTAGCCCCAGTATCACTTCAATTACTCATTTGCAGGGATTGCCCTGCCATTCCTGACCACTTTGCTGATAATTTTAGGAGGTGGGTTAAACAGAGTGCATATAGCACATGGAGCCGTTATGCTGAATTCGGTGGAAACGGGATCAGTTCCTGTGTAATTTCTGCAAATTCATTTTGTCGTTGTCATTTTTTTTCTCAAACCCTTGAACTAACTCAAAACATTACAAATCAGATTCTTTGTCAATATGTTTCATGTAAAAATCAACAATCGTGTATCATATAGGCAATCTGAAGATGTTGTCTGGTGATCTAAACACATGTGCACACATGTATTTAATCTGTGTTGTTTCTCAGTTCAGGATCACATATTCAAGAGTTTTACTTTGATCTTTGAGAAAAAAGGAAAGCTGAGGCTTTTGGCAAGGGATGGGAAGGTAGCAAAACTAATTCAAGGGGCTTGAATATGAAAACTAGCCTTGTGTCTCCACCTTTGTCTAGAAGAGGAAGTGAGGAGATTTTATCATGCATGGATACTGTCGTCTCCTTTGTTGAAAACAGAATAAATATCCTGCCTAAATTAAAAAAAAAAAAAAAAATTACTTCAGCTTTATCTGAAAAATGTACTTTATTCCCTTTTCAAATTAGTCATTTCTGCTGTGCATGGCACCTCCTGCCATTCAGTACCTTAATTGAAACTGTAATAATTGATGCCACCTTTACATATTTATTTCCTGTAGAAATAGTTTACACAGAGTCACAGATTCAGTAGATAAAAATAGCATTCTGGTCATGGACTTCTCTCCTCGACTCGCTGCAATGATAAAAGTGATTTCCTGTTAAACAGACAGACCAGGACCGCAATCACACGTGCATGAATCTTCTGATTTACAGGGGTGCTTAGCACCCTGAACTCCAGTTTAATTCAGTGGGAGCTTTAGCACCAATAAATTAAAGTCAAGTATGTGTTTGAACATATTTTATATACTGTGTGACAGGTTCTGATTACTTTCATTGTTGGATAAACTCAAGCCTGCATTTTTTTTCTCCTTACTAAGTACTTTATGGTGTTTCTCATGCTTATATAAACTATTAGAAAAAAACACAAAAGCAGTTCCCCTTCCCCCAAAGCTCCTGCTCTTCTTATTCGATAGGTGTTTTAGTCTTTGCTTTAACGCAAACAATAGCATAAGATACAGAATATTGTTGAAACCGGTTCAGCAGTGTTTATCAGTGATGCACCATACTTAGCGAAGTGGCACAGGTTTATTGTATTGTGACCAAGCTCAGAAATTGCTTAGAAAGTGTCCTGGTTTCGGCTGGGATAGAGTAAATTTTCTTCCTAGTAGCTGGCACAGTGCTGTGTTTTGGATTTAGGATGAGAACAATGTTGATAACACACTGATGTTTTAGTTGTTGCTAAGCAGTGTTTATACTAAGTCAAGGACTTTTCAGCTTCCCGTGCTCTGCCAGGTGCACAAGAAGCTGGGAGGGGGCACAGCCAGGACAGCTGACCCCAACTGGCCAAAGGGATATTCCATACCGTGTGACGTCATGCTCAGTACAGAAACGGGGGGCAGTTGGCCGGGGGGCAGCAATTGCTGCTCAGGGACGGGCTGGGCATCAGTCAGCGGATGGTGAGCAATTGCATTGTGCGTCCCTTTTTTTATATATTCTTTTATCATTATTATTATTATTATTATTATTATTATTATTATTATTATTATTATTATTATTATTATTATTATTATTATTATTATTATTATTATTATTATTATTATTATTATATTGTTATTATTATTTTAAAAAAGGGGGGGAGACAGTGAGCTGTGTGGTACTTAGTTGCTGACTGGGGTTAAACCATGACAGTCCTTTTTGTTGGTGCGCAAAGTGGGGCACGAAGGGTTGAAATAATGACAGATCTGACCAGAGTGTGTTAAAACAAATTTGTTGAAAGCATTCATTATATTAGTTTAGTAGTCACTGGTCACAACACTGATTTACTTGCTCTCAAAGTTGTTGTATTTGTTCCGAGAGTTGTGTTATGTAACACCTTACTTGTCATATATACTGTTTATCAGTATTTATGTGCTGTTTATC
>NW_008795194.1:11145867-11146703 GCF_000699145.1 Aptenodytes forsteri
GGAGAGCTAACCTATGGGGGGACACCTTCCTCCATCTTCCCCTTCTCCTCCAGGCTAATTACAGTAGCTCTTGAGAATTTTGAATATCCTTGGGATGTTCAAACCAGCATGTTCTTATTGCTATGTCTCCTGAATGTGTGTCAGGTCTTGCTTGGGGTTAAACAACTATTTAAGAATGCTGTGGCTACTCAAATCCTGGCGACAGGCACTGTAGCTGAACCAGAGAAACAACCCATGATAGTATCAGTCGCCCCCATACACAAGAAGAAATCTTGGAAACAAAAGTCAGCTTGTTTAGTAAGGGATGAAGAAGTTCCTCCTAAGAGGCAGCAGGAGGAAGCAGCATAGTGCCCCTCCAGCAAGGAGGCAGACTACTCTAAAGCAGGGCCATCACAAGAACAGGAGGAGGAAGAGAAAGAATTCCCTGCTTCCCCCTGAGGAAGAACTCGGTGAGAAGGTTCCTCCTCTTCCTCAGGGGGAGGGAGAGGAAGAACTCATAAATGAGACGGTAACCACCCGATCCCTATCCCTGAGTAAGCCGCAAAATATGCGAAAGGATTTCAGCCATCGTCCAGGTGAGCACATTGTCACTTGGCTGTTCCGATGCTGGGATAATGGCACCAGTAGCCTGGAATTAGAGGGTAAGGAAGCCAAGCAGCTGGGATTCCTTTCTAGGGAAGGGGGACATTGACAAAGCGATTGGAAAAGAGGCACAAGCCCTCAGCCTCTCGAGGCGACTCCTATCAGGTGTGAAGGAAAGGTATCCCTTCAAGGAAGGTGTTATATGTCACCCAGGCAAGTGGACCACCATGGAGAGGGGTATCCAGTACCTGAGG
>NW_008795194.1:11149982-11185568 GCF_000699145.1 Aptenodytes forsteri
GGGACTCATTTCCGAAACAACCTCATAGACACCTGGGCCAAAGAGCATGGCATTGAGTTATTTTTATTATTATTATTATTATCTTTTCCTTTGCTGTCCTATTAAACTGTCTTTATCTCAACCCATGGGTTTTACTTTTTTTTTCCCTGATTTTCTCCCCCATCCCACCGGCGGCGGAAGGGTGAGTGAGCAGCTGTGTGGTACTTAGCTGGCAACTGGGGTTAAACCACAACAGAGAGTTATGCCTATTTTCAGTAGCGCAGATCTTGGAGTCACAGAAAATTCTTGAAACATCAATGTTTATGATAATTAGGTTAAACAGTGTATGTGAGGCAATCAAGTGGTCATATGCATGAGTGAACTGATATACAGAAGATATAATATCATTAACCACTGGAATTTCCATGTCCAAGTAAGAAAAATACCAGGACAATTAATGAGCAGGAGCTGCACATAAGAGGTCTCATTATTACCCAGTACTGTATCATATTCTCTGTGTGTGTTATACACAATAGTTATGATTAATAAAAATAATAATAATAAAAAAACCCCTTCTGAAGACTGCAAATCAAACATTCAGGAGGTAGACAAATGTGATTCTGACATTTCCTGCACTGCCTTAATTCATCATCTTTATGCTTGTGTGTTACAGTGCAGTGTCTGATTATATGATTGCATGCTATTTTTTTCCACATAATCCCTGCATCGTTTAGTGTATGAGGAGAATCTATTCCTATTCTTTGGATCACCTGGGATCTGGAATAGCTCCATTTGCAAGCTGATAGTTTAAACTCCTAGCAACCCAGACATGCCTACATAACCACCAAGCTTATCTAAGGTCTTCTGTCTCAGGAAATAAATTAACTCATTCAATCCCAATAGCTAACCATGAAGAAGAAAAGAAACAAGTCACACATGATTTTTATTTTAAAGCATTGCAGTTATTTACTGTTTTTCTATAATTTGAAGTCTCATTAATCTCTTAAATATTTATTGGCAGTAGGGTGTAAGCATGAATGAGCAGGATGTCATCATAAACGGATTGCTGTCTTTTGTTTCCTTTGCAAATTGTATTTTATATTTATTGTTATGAAAAAGAAATAATTCCATGTCAGACTTGGACTGCTGTATGGAATACAGGAGCATGACTGCCTTTCTGGGAATGTGTTAAATCAAAGGGGGGGTATATTCCTGAATTAAGATTTTTAATAGGAAATTTAAGTGGTTTTGAAACCCTAGTTACTGTGAACGCTGGAGGGAAGGAATGTGTTACTGTATCTACTTCTGAGCTGTATTTTGAGAGAGAGTCTGCATGAGTCGTCAAAGGTGCCTGTGTGAGATGTGACCTTTTCAGTTCATATTTATTATGTCTTCCCAAATACACACTGTAGCTGTACAGTGCCTGTCAACAGTACATTTGGTGAAACTGGTTATCTGAAGGGAAGAGTTCTCTTTTAATCCTTAAATACTCCCTTTCTGAAGCTGGTCCTGAGAAAGAGAAATACACCTTGAAGAAAATTGTAAGGAGAGTAAGAAATACGTTTAAACCTTCTTCCCCCCCTTTCTTTTCCCAAATCCTTCCTCCTGTTATCTTGTACTTCTCCTTGTGATCTATTCTTTGTTATTTCACTTTGTTCTTCTGAGGGCTTTTTTAATAAATGAAGCGCAAGTATCCCGTCTCCAATAAAACACCGTGCGTTTATACTATGTTGTATATACAGTGTGTAGTGCACCTCCTTTCCCAGAAGTGGCTCAGCCATAGCACCTGATTGTTGCTGCCTGTGCTGATCATGGAAGAAGGTATATAAAACATTTTCAGCCTTTCCAACACTTTTGGTGTCTCCTCCTAACTTGCAAGGCTCTAATTATAGCCCTTAAGCTCTCGCCGGGGTTAGGTGTCTACAGCACGTTGAACATAGAAGGATCAGAGCCATGTACAAGAAATAATGAAATGTATATTAAACGCATTGAAAACATGGAAAATATTCTGTAGTATAACCCTAGCTACCTGATCAGTATGCCACCCTATTTCAACATTACGGGTGAAAACCCTTGTGACATACACTGGTTTGGTGAAGGCTTGTCTCAAAGCTGAATTCAATAGCTTTGTCCCTTCTGAATTAAATGGGGCATTCCCCACTCTATCTGCAATTTAAAAAAAACCCCAAACATTAAGTGTAAATACAGGATATAACATTCTGTGAAGTGAGTAGTTAGGATTGGATTGATTTCGATTCTGAACTGGAACATTTTGGAAACTAGCTTTTAACAAATGCTGGTCAGTAGCGTGAAAGCTTATTACATTTATCTGAATGCCTGAATGGGAATCATATCAGATGGTCTGATTTGTGTCATTGCTGTTTCTCAAATCTTTCAGTTACATCAGGCTATCAAATCTTCAACAACTGTGCAGTTGGTCTTTATAGTAGTATGCCCTTCCTAAATCCCCACTGCGAAAACAGTTGTCCTTGGGTGGGCTGGATCTCATCTTGTCTAGAGCAACCTCATCTATCTTACTGCTTTGTGCTCCTGCAGGCAGGGTGGAACAGCTCTGAGAACAACTGGATTCTGATCAAGGCCTTTGGGCAATCCCATAATGTTTCCAATAAATCAAAACAAACTGGCCACCTGCTCTTTCAGTGTCCTCTCATTGTGCTGTATGTCTTGTTTGAAATGGGAGAAAGTCTTTTATGGATTGAGTATTTTGGCAGGGAAACAAAAATAGCCTCCAGACCCCTCAGGTAGCAAGTTTGGATAATGGGAAAACAGCTGGTAGGGATTAAGCTTGTGGGTGGCTGGGGGAGCTACATGAGTGCTGGGGGAAGAAGGAATTGTAGAGGAACACAAGTTCTTGATCTTGTGATTGCACAGCACATCCTTTACAGTGTGGTGCCAACAGGAGGGCCAGAGCTACCTTTTGTTTTAAGGAACCCTTTTTGCTCTCCACAAACATCGCCGGAGAGTGGGGAGACCAATGTACTGACTAGGATTTACAGCCTGCATGACTTTGGTCTTTTTATTTATCTTTTATTCATCCATGAAAGAGTGACAATTGACCACCTAAAACACCCTTCATAGTCCTCATGGGAGGGCTTCAAATGGGATGTTGGTTCAGATAGGTAAGCAGCAGCATCTGTACATTAAATGCTCTGTGGGCCTCATTGTTCTTTGCTTTGCATAGGCTTCACACTGTTGCAACTATATGGGGTGGAAATTAGACTGCTCTTATTTTCTCATGTATGAATCAGCAGATAATCCTATTTTTTGTCTCTCATTAAGCAACTGGAAAAAAATAAATAAGGTCAACAGTAAACATTCCCAAACTTCTTTTTTGTGTTCTGACTTTCTGCAAAAATTTCTGCAGGTCTAACAGCTGTATAATGTATAAATCATTATAAACAAGGCTTGAAAGGAACTTCACTGTTTATACTATAGCTTCCCTGCCCTTTAGCAGTGATGAAAACTGAAAATACCAGTGCATTTTGAATTCAACGGAGAAAAAAAATAGATGAGAGATCATAAAGGGGTAACGCGGTTCAGCTAGACTCAGCATTTGGAATATTAAGCAGATTTGACCCATGCTGAGAAGAGTCTGAAGAGCAAATTCTTCTCAGTACCATCTCTTATGTCAGGACCCTGATTAACAAAGACATTTAAATAATGTCACTGCATTTCATACAATTTGAGCCTATTTTCTCTTTTGTATAGCTTGTGCATATAGGTTTTTTTTTACTTGCCATATTTGACCTCTGTCTCCTAATAGTGGCAGGCAATGATACTTTGAATTATTATGCTGAATATAAATGTGAGCTTCAAAACTAACAAAGCTTTTGTTTCTTTCCTGATGAAAGCACAATTTTGCAGTTGCTTTAAATATTATAGCTCTAAGTCTGCCATTGCTACTTCTACTAAGGATTTCTCAGTGAATTCATTACAAGTGTCTGTTTTCATAGCCCAGCTTGTACAAATAAGAAGCAGGGATTTGAAAGTTCAGGGTATATCTTGCTGTGCTTAAGCTGCAGCGGTGTTACATATGCTGAACCTGTTTTTATGTTACTAGTGAGGAATAATGCAAGCTGAACTCTGAATTCCCTCATTAGAGGTTTAAGTCTCTAAGGCTAAAACTAAGGCTAAGTTTTGATATTTGTTAATAGAATCCTGTGTGAATTAATGTTTTCCAGGGGGCACACAGAATTTTGAAAGAACCGTTCTAGAAAGATAAAGGTAAGGAAAAGCCACATGTGTTTTCCAGGCATGTGAAAATAATTTCAAGGGTCAGTGGCTTCGCAGTTGGAATTAACAACGTGGTAACAGAAAGAGGAAGAGGAGAAGGTGACTGCAGTTCCATTTTTTTGTGTAATGCAGAGAACAGTGATGTTCAGAGAACGTCCCTAATGAAATAATGATGTTTTGAGAAATACTGGCTTTTTCTCTTCATTACACGGATTTTTTTTTTGTTAAAACCTTCTTAAGTAGATCTGTTTCTAGATGGAGAAGGGATAGAGGAGAAATGAATGGACTAAACCTGTCAGGTCTATTTCAAGCTATATCTAGAGATTCAGGGTACAACAAACTTGCCATGAAGACAATATCTTTCAAGTGGTTTTCTCTCTTTCTGGTTTTGGAAGAATGGAAATGAAACTACTGTTCATTTGATTGATATATCTGAAAATGGAAGTGATTTCAGTGAGAACCTGTTCTTCCCTTACTGAGTATCTAAATCAGAGTTTGCCCAAAGCCTCTGTGCTATGTTTCGAGTTAGTCTGAACTGTAGTGAGTGACTGCCAACTGTCCAGATGGAAACTCTAAAGCAGGCAGCAGATGAATGTGGGATTGCCTCTGCAAAAAATAACATTTTTCAATTGTTTTGCAGATTAGGAACCTGTCATACTTCATCTCCATCATACAACCCTAAACATTTTGTAGGGAGATACAGGGAAGACAGTGAAGAATATGAGATGACTAAACACATTCTTATGTAACAGGAAATTGTATCTTATTTAGATTTCATTGTAATCCATACCATGAACAGGTTGCGTTTCTTCCCTCAAGCCTTATTCTAACTCATTAATTCATTGCATTTAGGGAACAGTAAAAATTCCCCCAAATTATTCCAAATCAAGGCTATCAGTTATAGTTGTATGGGATTAGAGCCACAAAGGCTGAAAAGATACTTATAGAGAACCATTTATTGCTTCCAACAGGTTCTCACTTCATTGTCACATAGCCAAAGAGAGTTGGTGAAAGGGCAGCTTTCCAGCATCTTGACACCTGGCTTTCAGTGGTTTTCAAACAGGGGGGCTGGAATCTTTCCTTTTATGAGTTGAGATATCTTCAGGGTTAGTGGTTGAAATGAAAGACTCTTTGATTACATGTTTGGAAATTTTGTACAATGTGTGACGCTTTTGCTGATATTTAGTGGCTGCCATGTAATCCACCTCTCCTGCAAAGATCCAAAATATCCTGCTATTGTTGCATTAAAATAACCATTTTAACAAAGCATACAGGAATTAGAGAAAAAGAAGTGGTATGTGCTTAAGCATTTTTTATAATCTTTACAAATCACTGCATGCAGATATCAAACCCAAATCTAAATTGTAAGAGCAGTGGGTTTATCTTTTATTTAGAATAAAACAATGCAGTAATGTAATAATCACATTTTCTAAAGTCTCATGGAGCACAATAAACCTCTTCATACCAACCACAACATGCTGTCCCCAGGGATGTTACTAAGTACAGTAAAATTGCTAACAGGTTATTCATCGTACCTGTGTGTCTATCAAATATTACTATGAAGAATGGGAGAAGATTAGAACTACTTCCTTTTTTTTTTTTTTTTTTTTTTTTTGGGGAATGTGTTTTTTGTGCTTTGTTTGACTTGGAAATAAAAAGTAACAAAGTATCTCATAATTTTTTTGTCTTCTGTTTTTCTGGATGTGTGCTTGAAAAGTCATTTTTTGCTCATCATCACCATTTAGGCTGTGGTTTTTTGTTTGCTTTTGAACTATTTCCATTTCAAAGCCAGTTCTCCATTCTGAGGCAATTAGCAGCCTGGCAGCCATCAATAGATGGAGACTAATTTTTTTTTTATTTTCTGTGATGACTTCTTCTAGTAATAAGCAGAAGGTCTTGATTTGAATATTTTTTTTTTCCATTTCACTTCATATTTTATCAATGAATATCTCCCCAAGATTTCATCTACCATTAAAATGTCATTTCTATGACAAGCTCTGCCAATTATTTTGTTTAATTAACATGTTCAACACCATTTGTGAGTGAAACAAGTGTAGGTTTTGCTAAAAAGAAAAGAAATGCCGGTTCTGGTTAGTGAGGGAGGTGCACTGAAGATAGGCGTGGGTCAAGTCAGGAGAACCACATGTCCAGTTTCTCCCCTGAAGAAAAGATCCTTATAAAAGGAGTGAGCGAGGGCTGCTGCGTCCCTGACTCTGTGGCTGGGAGGATATAAGCTGCTGTGGGGATTATAACTCTGAAGGAGACGGACTCTCCGTTGCTGGATCTCCATGGATTCTCTTTATCTGGTCTCTTTCCTTGTACTCTGCTGACAGCATTTCCCCTCAAGGAAATTCCCCTAACTGAGAAATCCACCATGGGCAAAAAGATGATATAGCTGCAGCTCTGCCATAGAAACATGTCATTATACTAAGCCAGTTGACATGCTCTTGAAGAACACTATTTGCTGTGTAATTCAGAGCCCTGAATAGACTAGTCCACACTCTTTTAAACCATGGCTGTTATAAAACCAGCTGGAAAATGAGGACGTTGCAATGCTTTCCTTGGAAAAGCATTTGGGTTGCACCATGCCAGGCATGGCAGCAAATCTGGTCTGTGCTGCTTAGCAGAGCAGCCCTGCTCTTTGGAGATGGGCATCCCGCTGACACTGAGCAGACTGTTCCACAATGTAGAACCTGGTGGCGGCATTCAAGAAGTTAGAGGAGATACGAATTTGTTTACTGTGCTGCTCAGTTTTTGTATTTCATTTCTCTTTTAACTTGAAGATACAATAAAAATTCAGAATTATTGTTCAGTAAATGAAGGATACATACATAGGAAACACAAATAAATATACAGCACGTGATATTGCCTGATGTTATGCCAGAACAGTTTCAAAATTTTGTTAGGTAGAATTAGGTATCTTAAATTTATATTTTTACTTTATTTTATATTGATATTTATTTCAAAAGGTGTTTAATGGGATTCTAAAAATATGTCAGAAGCAACTGATTGCTTTTGGGTAGCATATGGAAGACCACTGCAAAATATTCCAATGCAGAATGGAAGTAAGTTAATGGGCTTTGTAGTAGCGTCTTTCACAGAGCTTACAATGAAAGTCTAGAAAAACAATAGACAAGCTTTCCTGTTTGTATTTAACTTTTGCATTTAGAGTAACTTTTCCTTTCTTTCCTTGGTGCTTCTGGTACATTGCATGTGTGTTTACACTGCGTGTGTTTCTGAACAGGTTTTTAGAATTTGAACTCAGATCCAAACACATGAATTCTTCAAGGGCAAAGGCAGCATCACTTGTCATTGATTCTGCTGAGCATTTAAGAAGAAGTGACATTTACCAGGGCTTGTTTTGAAGATTTATAAATGCAGTATAGATTTGGCAAGAATAGCGGCTTCAATAAATGTTGTGCTGTAGCATGTAAGCATGGGCTTTACCACCAACGGATTCACTAGCACTTTGTCATCCAAGTAAAAATAAATATTCAATAAACAATTTATTAGGATGTGAGTTCACTTCTGCTTCATTCCACTTGGAAAGACTTGACATCTGTTGCCTACATAGTGTTGTTAAGGACACAATGAAATGAAGACAAATTAATTGTGGAATTGTCAAAAATATGTCAGGGAAACTTTCCCTGGCTAACAAAAATAATGCAAAAAATAATAGGAAAAGGGATGTATCTCGGCTGTATACATGAGGGTGTTTGGTATAATAACTAGGGATAACTGAATCATAATACCTGACTAGAAGCTATTCTTTCATGGGCCCCACTTTTGTTTTGACAAAAGTGCTTTGCATTGCTCAGGTGGCATTTGAAGAACTTACACTAAAAGTAAATAGGATTTACAACCTTTAGGATCCTCATTTTGACTACCAGATTTGTGTGACATGGCATTAATGTGAGTGATAACAGGATTAATAAAAAAATTACATACTGCTTCCTCTTCCTGTCAGCAATGCAAGGCCAGGTAGTGTGGGGAGAGTGGGAAAGGGTCTGTTGTAGCTTTGTCAGTACAATAGTTACGTGAGTTCCCATTCAGGAGAGTTTTCTTGCACCCATAACCACATCCTGCAAATCCCCACACCACCAAAGGCTACACAAAGAATCTGAGCAAAACCTGGGCTGGGCAGCTGGCCTGCTAAACTTCATCAGTACTGATGGAGAGAAAGGTTTATTGTAGAGTGTTTATCCACACAGAATAGCCCCCACAAAATAACCTGCTCAGTCTCTAGGAGAACAATGGAAAATAAATAGCCCTGCTTCTGTGTCAGGTACCGCTGGGGGAATCCTGGATAGCATTTGCATCCCCTGACAGCAGTGCGGGAAGTGCTTTGGCAGCAGGGACGCCTGGTGACTGCGGCACGTCTTGCAGCGCTGGTGCTCGGGCAGCTGAAATCTGGTGCTGTTCCTATTTAGCCTCGGCTGTAATGCGGGATCACAGATAAACACAAAACATCACACACACACAAAGTATATAAACATCACAGTCAACGTGACAGATTTTTTCCTAAATACAGAATGGATGAGGAAAGAGGGACTTAATTGTTTTTGACGATATATCAGTGGGGCATAGGAATGTCTTTGCTGTAACCCTGGAAATCTTCACCAATTTTAACGTTCTTTCAAGCAAACAGGACCATCAAAAACTATCCTTCTGAGAAACACTGAATCCATTTAGCTTTGAAAATGTAAAAGTTCCAAGGGCATACCTTGGCACTGCATATAGCAAAATGAATCAAACCTGACTAACTGCTAAATATAATGTAAAGTACAAAAGCTACAGTCTTATTTGGCTGTCAGGACAGACTTTTTCAGTTTATATGTTCAAGCCTCTGACATTTAGTTAAGAAGTAACTGATAGAAGGAAATACTTTCTTTCATATGTCATATAAAGTAAGTAAAGTAAAATCTATATCTATAAATATAGTTTATCTTGAATATAGACATAGAAGTCAATGGTGAGTAGGAATAGCAAATTAACAATCGTTGAATTTGCAACACCCCGTGTTTCTGTTTTATTTGTTGTAGTAAATAAAACAAGTTAATCCCAGGTTCTAGTCTACTCCTTGCAACAAATAGTCCTAAAGTGTAAAATAAAATTATAGTTTCTCTAGAAAAAAAGAGAATATTTTTCCTGTTTGAAAGTGCTAACACTGTGTGAGCTACTGTGAATAGGGAACACCAGATGAAGGCCAGATTTGTAGCATGTAAATGGGTGAAGCACAACATTTTCAATTGTTTATTCACTCATTGCTCTTTCCTTTCCAAGATTTGTGCCTTTTGGGGCCGTGATAGCAAACATTTTCTAGGTAGATTACCTTGCTGGGCTACAGATTTGGGGAACCGAACCACGAGCGTTTTGGAGTGAGAAAAGGACAATTCTTTGTGTTTTCATCCTGATATTAGGAACAGCTAAGGAGGAGTGTATGGAGCTCTTGGACACCTTAGCTCTCGGATACATTTACAGTGACATTTGCTTATAATTTCATTACTAAGGAGCAGAAATCTGGTTAATGAAACAGAGATCTTACATTAAATAACGATATGCTTGTAAAATACATGTGATAGTCTGGCTTTTTAACTTTGTGTCTTTTGTTGTGAATTGGCTTAAACTGCTATCAGAGCAATCTGATTGATTGCTGCAGATTTCGTCTATCGTGACTGTTATAAACAGAGGGGTAACACTGCTGATAATTAAGGCTGCATTACGTTTTTCAGTATTATTTATATGTCTATTGGAGTAGTTTATAGATGAATAGAATAATCAATGTTCCCTTCTTATTACATTTATGCCTCTCTTAAAAAGAATTAATATGCAGGTTTTGTTTTCTTAACATGGGAGAAAAATGCCTGTGACATTTAATGAGGATACCCTGAGGAAGTGGAAAATAAGGCACATGAATGTTCCACCACATCAAAAGTATGGTAATAGGTAGCAGCTGATTTTCTAGAAATATACCACTATTTCTTAAAGCTGGCAACCACTGATCAGAAGAGTTATCGTCTGTAACAATACTAAGTGAAAGAGAGAAATATGAGCTACACCACCAATGTTTTTGAAATGCTTTAACGTTGTTGCTCGTTCACTTCAGTGTTTGCTCCAAAGGAGGTTTGTTGCTTTGTATGCCATTCAAAGTTGCTGATGGACAGATTTCTGGAATGAATGGTATTTTTGAAAATACATTCACTTCCTTGACATTAGTTGCTAATCCTTAAATAGTAGAAATACACTGAAGTTAAGAAAAAAAAGGCACTTAGTTAATGACCCATTGCAGTAGCTCCTGGTGGACTCTGTTTTTGTCACTGTTTCTTGTTTATGCCAGGCCAGTTCTACAATATCTGAATGCCTCACAAAATGCAGTACAACTTTAACCCCTGAAACTGTGTTTTATTATATCCACGTTGCAGATAGAGAAGTGAATTACAGAGTTTGTATCGCATTACAAGTTGAAGGGCAGATTCAAAAGAAGGCAAATGTGCTTTCGGACTCCCCTTCCGGTGCTCGCTCCCCAGTGGCTCAGCCTGCAGGTCCAGGCTACATCTCAAACCATGGTCTTTGCCCAGAGGAAGTTCTCTCTAGCTCATATCGAGCACAGTGGGTATAGCAGGTCTGCGCAGTTAATGTTGGACCTTGTTGGCATGAAGTTAGCGGGGCTATTTCAGAATATTCAGATTTTAGCAGAGCATAGAACACACAAAGGTAAAATTGCTCCCACGAATGACAGGAATTTCATATTCCCTCTGTATGTTTCATTTCAGTGTTATGTCATCATGACATGTTTTGAGGCATTTTGTTAATGTGAGAGTTTTCAGTAAATGACATTTAAACCTAGTATCTTTTGGTGATTATGAGCAAAAAATGATGGAGATTTTTGAATGAAGTGATGTGTTATGAATGGACATCAGCTGGAACTGTGCTCACAAAAACTCAAATTTCAGGGGCTTTCAGTTCATATCTGATTGTTCCAGACCTTCCAGTGTAAACTTTTTAATTCATCGACAATCTTGCTCAAAAACTCATTCAGAGATTCAAAATAAATCTGCTTTTTAGTAGCATTGTGATACATTGTGGTAAAATTGAATCACAGCTCATAGCATGGCATATTTTAAATATTCAGAGACATCAGCCCCAGAAGGCAGTAAAGAAGCTAGAAATAACTAGAAATCAGAGTGTGTGCAGCTGACAAAGCATCAATGGAAATCCATGAATCAGCATTAAATGAATTGTCCCAAAAAGTTATTAAAGCTCACTGAGGTATTAACTCTGTGAAACAAGGGAGGGAATATGAACACCAGGTAGGAAGTCATGTCAATCAAAGCTTCTCTCACTAAATCCTTTTCATTGTTGGCTAAAATAAGTCAAATAATCTCATTTTTACCCATGGACACCAGCTAAATACATGGGCAGATACTGTACCTTAGCTGACATGTGGTACAGTAATTTGTTAATTGTAATTGGCTTGTAAATCAGAACCCTGAGGTGCAAAGACTAAAAATGCTTAAATGAAAAAATATCTGTCGTGCAATGTACAGTAAAGTGTATTGCATCCTCTGTTGCAGTTGTTGGAAGGTCAAAACCCAAAAAGTTTAGGTGCACAAGAGAATAGAAAAAAAGATAACTCAAATATTCCTCCAGCTGAGAATGCTACGTTGCCTTTCAGGTTGCACAAATCCACAATGTGTATTTTCTACACACGGGGTGAATTCAAAATGAAACCTGAAGAGCACTAATCAGCTTTTTGGGGGAGCAGCGTGACCTGCAGATTGTTCATCTTTGCTTCAGGCAAACTGACTTGGCTAACGTACTGCCCTGGAAAACTCCCGGCTTTCAGCCACCAAGATCTTTACGAGGTTCCTAAGGGAATCCTAACTTCTGCAACTGCTGTGTTTTTATTATTAATAATAGCAACAATAACGATTATTGTTATTGTTGTTGTTATTGCTGTAGAAAGAGACTGTACAAATGCATGCAATATATGGTCTCTTCCTGGAGGAATTTACAGTCCGAGAGAAGTGGCTTAAAAGTGGAAAATGGAGGTTATGGTTTCACACAAACTATATATAGAATTTCTGCCTATGATTTAAAATAAAAAAATTACCTTTTTTTCTGCTTTAATTTGTATTGGGCTTGATGCAGGACACAGCACGGTGAGCAGGAGACCAAAGGCCCTTGCTAGAGAAAATGTTTCAAGTATGTCGGATTTCCCCATGTGATACGCTGTGACTGTCCTGCAGAAGCCTTTGCTCTGACTCATTCTAACGTTCCCTCTATACTGCTGGTGCAGTGGTCTGTACATCGGTCTTAAAGACTTACGGTCGGAACCAAATGCGGAGATGCATTTGCATCTGCAGCCTTTGCTGTACTGCCCGGTTTGGCACTCCTGTACATTGACTTTGCATGTGCAATTGAAAGCACTCCTCTGACAGCTGAAAACTGATTTTTCACAAACATCCACGAGAGTTCAGCAGTTACATAAAACAGGGTTGAGAACCACTCTGCGGAGCGGAAAGAACAGTTCTGCTTGTAAGCATTTAAAAATACACGAAGAACTGTAGATCTGAGATGAATTTGCTAAAATATGTATAACCTGTATATACACTTAATTTCCTATACTTATTCGAGTGCTAGGACATTTCTGACCAATTCTACCTTGTTACAGATGATGTTTTAATTCCCACACTGAAGGTGCTTCCGAAGTCCTTTCCCAGGAACTATATTTTTCATGACAATAAGGCTGTCATCCTACTGTTAGCATGAAATGAAATGGACAAAATAAAATGAGAAGGAAGACCTGCTGATTTTACATGCATTGTTAACTACTATTTGGACAATATCTCCATTCTTAGCATTGTACAGTCTAGCATTACAACCAATTTCTGCATATTGAAGAGATCCTGCATTATGAGACGAGTGAATGAAAGTTTAGAGTGGTGTAAGACATCTCAGAAAGGAATAATAAGATAGAAAAGGAAGGGGAAGGGAACAGAAAAATGAAAGATATTTTGACAGAAAACGAAAGATCGCCACTTCTTATTCTAAAAGGAGATCGCAGAGGATTATTGTAGTAGAGAGCTGTTTTGCAGTGTAGAACTAATGTCAGGCTTTTTGGGTTAAATCTGGAATAGTCACGTGCACTTTGATGTGATTGTCAGCTAACACAGGTGGGTACAAAGCTCAGTGAAACAAGCAAAGCAGTCTCTCATCTTTATTTTAGTATCACTATTTTGGGTGCATGTGAATATTTCCTCATGTTCATGAAAACTCCTTGGGCTGACAGCACTGAGGAAATGTCTGTGCGTAGTCCAGGGTCAGAAGGAAATGGAGGAATAGAAGGTGCACTTTTACTCACCATATATTAGATTTGATTGCTTTTTGATAAGTATGTCACAGACTAGACACCACAGAGAGCCATGAATTAAATTAAGGTTGAACATTAATATAAAGTTGTAACCACGCAAGAAGCCCCCTTTTGCATATCTTCTTTCCTAAAAAGCATTTCTGTGAATGGAACCATCTGCTTTCAGATTGAGGGTCATCAATTTGTGAAAAAGATTATATGACATGGTGAATAGCATGGGATTTATCTCAAGGATTTGGGAAGCCTTTTTCTTGTATCCATTCTGTTCTAGTCTTTGGAAAGTAGCTTATTGTAGTTGGAAGTTAGATGATATATTTTACATTATCATATTATTCCCTTATTACTATCAGATCCAGTAGCAGAAAAATCTTAGGTAACGCTTAGAAGCTTTCTCTTGTATAAACCAATTATTTGTAGCTGTCTACAAGAGCTGAAATAAAGGTAAGGAAACATTGCATACTGAGTCCTCTGAGAGTATTTTATAATCTCCTTGGTAAATGAAGCACTCATTTGGTTTTTTCAAATAATAGAAATTCCAAAAAACTGAAGAGAAAAGCCTTCCCTCCACCTTCTGGGATAGTTACTTAGAGTAAATTAAAATCAGGGCTGTAAGAAGATCATGCTGGTAATTTAATTCTATGGAGATTATCACTTTTATGTATAATAAAACAATATATGAAAATTTGAAACTGTAATCCTTAGGCAGCCCTTTCATCTGTTCATTCAAATGGAAGCTCTTTGCCTGTGAGTGTGGGCGAATCGCGAATGCAGCGACTGAAATTCTTGCATATTATAGAGAAGTTCCCACTAGATGCTCCAAAAGAGGGCAATAAACTCACCGATGCAAATCTGGTACTCGGCACTGCTGCCGGGGAATGCAGTGGAAAAGGGAAGGAAACAACAAAAGCTCCTGAGGACTTCCAGGAGAGGATGACCACAGTTCCTGCTGAAATGGATTGAACAAGAGTGGTGATGACTGCTTATAACTCCTAGTCATTTCTTCAAATACAGTCTGTACCAGATATTCTTTTCATCTAGAAGACAACACAATGTTTGACCAGAGCAAGCAAATTTAATTAGAGTAAGTTTTCACTGAAGTGTAGTACAAAACTGTCTTGGCAGTTTTTCCTCCAGTTTTGTAGAAACCATCTTTAGGCACAATTTTCAGAACGAATGAATATTCCAAGCCAAAGATACAGGGAAATTAAAAGGTTGTGGTTTAAGAGGTGGGTTTAACTTCTCTATTACTATTTTTGCCATTAACCTGCCATTGCGAGTTGTATTGCAAAACTGCTTTCGGAAGAAGTTCTAGTTTTCTTTTATTTTAAAAGGAAATGTCAGGATTTTATCTTTTGGCTGCATTCTTAGGTAGAAAATATAGCAATTTAAAGAACTATTTTTATTATACACACAGCAACCTCAGCATTAAAGCTGCAATTTTGACTTAGCCAGTACTGAAATATGTGAACATTATTTGGTATGTCCTTGAGCTCTGAAAATGGAGGTCTGGGATGAGAACAAGTGCAGCTCCTCTGGAGAATGTGGAAAGGCAGCCTGCAGAAAGGCATGTCTATACGTTGACCTGTCTGTTGTGAAAATAGGGAAGAAAGCCAATCATTCCCAATTCTGCAGACATTCTGACAGCTAAAGTAGGCATTAACAATTTGCAACACATGGCATGGGGGAAGAAAGTCTCTGAGCTCTACAACTGAGAGTTTCCTGGCTGAAATGAAGTAGCAGTTGAAGGTAGCTCAGAGAAAAAAAAAAAAATTATCATCCACTGTGTAGGGACAAAATGGATAACATTACCAAAAACTGGGGAAAAAATAATGTCACAACTCAAAAATAGTAACATGTTCTGGCTTCAAGACGGAATACTTCTGAAGTTTTTTGGCCTTTATACAAGGATTTTCCTAACAAAGAAGGATCAAGTTTTAGTATAGAGGTTTCTGCCAATATATCTGCTGTCGCTTTGAATGGACTTGGTACATAAAAATAATTTTGTTGCTAATATATTGATGCAGAACTAACAATTTTGGATTTTGATTGGCACAAGAGCTGGAAGAGTCTCACGGCGTTATCCTGTCAGACACAGGTTTCGCTGGACTTGCCTGCAGAGCCCCGCGCAGCCTCAGCCAGGCTGGTTGGGAAAAGGGTCGGGAGTACGAGCAGGGAGATTTGCACAGCCAAATCTTCGGGTGGTGAGAACTGTTGTTTCTTTAAAGGACTTAAATTGGGCTCTACTGATTTACACCAGAACTCCTTTGCAAAGTTAAAAAGTTGTTTTTCTTGCTTAGGCCTTCAGAGGGAGTGAAGATTATTTGTATGAATAATTCTGAACTAGAATAAGTTGAGACGGGGAAGTAGTAGATGAATGTTTTCAACAGTTGCTAATATAATTTACATGCATTAAAGATGTGGTCAGGTATATTTGGAGAGGCATCAAGTTTCTCTAAGATGAAAACCAGAGACAAAACACAGGAAAGAATGCCATTACTTAGAAATCTGAACAGCCGAGAGAAGGAAATACATATTTGAATTTTGATTATTTTTCAATCATTCTGTGTAATTGGTATAACAGCAAAGCCAATTAAGCAGGTTAAAAGTGAAATTGTATGATAAATGTGAAAACAATTTTGACTTTAATTTTGGAGACAGAAGCTAATATTATCTTCACCACTGCGGATCTGTGAAACGGTTTTCTTCACTATTTACACTGCTTGCTTTTGATTTGATTTCAATTAATAAAATAATTCTTAGTCATATACTCTCTGTTGATATAGTCATTGCTAAGTGTTGAACATAATGGGGACCTAGACAATGATAATTTAATTATAATTTTGGTAGTTGTGGGTAATAATAATAATTAATTGTGCTGTGGAAAGAAAAGATCCAAGGAGATACCTGATGATAATAAGGAAAGACCGCATTGTATCTGCAGCACCTCCATTGGTTTTGATGTGCAGGTTGGGTTTATTAAAGGTATTAATGTCTTGTCTTCGCTGTCTCTACACTAGCATTCCCTTTTCACATACATTTAGGTTATGGAGTTTCAATTAAAATAAAAAAAGAATTAAACCTTGGGCTCTGACACCACTGAAAAGTGCTACTTTTTGGGTGGGAAATTTGTACCAATGGCTATTTTTCATTGGTCTCACTACTATCAATGCTCTTCAACTGAGAGCAATTTTATATGTGCTCCTGCTGCTGTTGTCATAGTGTTTGCATCACTCCAGTGTCTACCGGACTCCTCTCTTTCCTTGGCATTGTCCATCTGTGAGAATTCACGGTTGAGAGACGCAGGTCCTGGGCAGACCTGCAGCAGGGGGGATGGTTAATCAGGGGTTGGGTGTCCCCCTGTACCGTTCCCCGTTAGTGACATGGAAGTAATGTGTGTACAAGAGCACTGCTGTGATCCTGCTCAGCCAGTGGAGATAAATTGTTATAATTGGGTGGTGAGGCAGGAGCTGGCGCTAGGTGTGACGGCAGAGACAAAGGGAACGGGAAATCGCCATACGGCGTCATATGCTCCTTCTCAAACTTAATTTTGATTGCAGCTGTCAGCGTGGCATTATGGTTCTTGAATGTGCTGTTTTATTGAGCTCAGTGTGTGGGAGAGATTTTTTTGAAACTGAAACAATGCTGGAAAATGATTGGCATAAGGTTAGCTTTAGACACATTGCAGTTCCTGAGATAGCTGCATAAGAAACAGCAATATTAACTTATTGACGAGGGGATTTTTGAATTAGTTAAAATTTGCATTTTTCATCCATGTCTTGTTCTAACTCTTATGCGAGTTAGAAGTGCTAGGAGATACAGTTGAGAGGGCATATGCCGTTAACGCTCGTTTCTTAAGCTCTCTAACAAGTACTCTGTTTTTCTCTCATCTGTTTAGTCTCCTTTAATGCCACAGTTGTGTTGTTTTACAGTATTAAGGATATTACAGTATACCAGTATACTTGTACTGGTTTGAAATGCGTTAGGAGAAAATGTTAAAGTAGTGCTGCAGGAGAAAGAAAATATACTGAAGTTAACAAAAGATACACCATTATCATAACCAGTGAGAACGGGGATTGCAATGGTTTCCTATGCTCTTTTACTGAAAACATTGTTTTGTGGAGGCATAAAAACATTACTATTGACCCCTCTGTCTGCAGCCATATATATTGCTCAGGATTGAGAGGGATGAATGTCCTGCCTGTATGCAGGTACCACAGATGAACTCTTCTTGCTTTAATTTGAACAAAACTCTTCAGAGTAATTCTGTGTATTTTTCTTCAAAGTTTATGTTATTTATTGTGTATTCTTTAGCCATTAATAGGGCTAATATTGGCTTAGAGTTACAAAGTGAAACTGTAGTGATTTTGGACACATAGTTCATAAATCAGTAGTTTTATGGCTATGCTAATGATTTTAATATACAAGTCTTTTAGCTGAACTTTTTTTGTTGCACATTCTACTAAACTTGAATGTTACCTTAGTTTTTTCTCTTGCATGAATTTATAAAACAAACAGAAATGTGTTGTGCTAGGCAACAGAGAAGTAAACTCGAACATACACATATATATAAAAACTTTCATGTAAAAATCATTTTAATAACACTACACCAAAATAATCATAGGTGCATGGTGACTCATTTTTGTGTATTCAGATAAGAACATGCTCTGAGCAGCCTTAGATTGAGATTTGTGAAATTATTTGAATCCATCTACTTACACGGCACATTTGAAAAGGTGAGATTTGCATTTGAAAAGGATGAATCAGAACTAAAAATAGATTAGATATAGAGATTCTTCCCCGTCCCAATGGTCTGGAGTCATTTACTGTAGCCATTAACATCTAACATGATTTCAGGTGAAGTGTTTCCTCAATAAACTTCAGTAATTTTTTTATTTAAGAAAAGGAGAAAGTAGGAGCAAAAGTGGAGTGTCAGAGAGGTGTCAGAGAGCTTTTTTGTTTGTTAAAGCCTTCATGCATACTTACACTGGTTCTAGATTGTTTATTATTATTATTATTTGCATTAATGAAAAAAAAAAAGTAGTTTGGGATGCAGTCCACCTAAATCTTGCCCAAATGGGGACTTTATTTCCTAAAACTTGTTTAAATCCCAGACAACAACAGCACAGTTTGAATACTTCCTAGGCCTGTCTAATCTTATTCCCAACTTTTGAAAGTATCTCCTCCTTAGGCTGAAAATTTGGTAACTATTAAAGTAATTTTTAGTTCTGCATGCTCAGAACTGTCTGCTTTCACAGAACGGACAAATCTCCCATTTAGACTTCTTTTTTAATTCTGGGCTTAAGTAAACAGACAATGAACCCCACTTCAATATGGTAGAAAAATCTGAAGAATACAGCCCTTTTTTTAATAGCCCACTGGATAAAGCACTCATCCAAGGAGTGAGGTGACCAAGTTCTGGGTTCTGCTGAGACTGATGATGCTTTAGCTGTATCCTCAGAGACTGCCTATACCAATGAATATGATGTTGACTGCAAATGGTGAAGTTTATAATGTGTGTATGAAATAGGGACTGAACCAGAAATCCCCCTTCCGAGGCTGATTCTAACAACAGATACGTCTCTTTCCATCTGGTGCTAGAGAGGATTTCTCTTTAGGTGGTTTCTTACAGGAAGATATTAGCAGGATAACCATATCTGGAACTTTTATCAGTATTCATTTGAGGGTTTTGTGGCGTTTTACTGCGCATGGCATAAAAGCAGAAATTCTCTTCAATTATGTGATATTTAGTTATTAGATAATTACAGATAATTGCATGGGCAAGTTCTATGAACTAAAGTGTTACTGTAACATCTAAAATCTACAAATCGGGTAACAATTATGTTTGGAGTTATATCATTATTGCAAGCATAATTACCATGAGATTGGCAGTGCATGTAATTAATGAGTAATCACTGGGATTTGCCTTCATAGTTGCACTTCCCCTTTTTGTAAAGTTCTTTGTCACAACATTTACGTATAAAGATAACGTAAATTGACCTCCACATGCGTTGTACTAAGGCTCAAAATACTTATTTCCACTACTGTACTAGCTCCTTAATGTCCTAAAAGTGTAGTTTCATGGAGAAAACAGAGAAGGGACAGTGTGCTGTGAATAGGGAAGAAGTGAAGCAACTTTTCAATAGATACCAGCTAGTGAGATAACTCTTTTCCATAGCTGTCCAAAGTAACCCTTTTTTATCTATTAAAGCTAGTTTGTAACCAGCTAAAATTCTGCTAAGAGTAAAGTCTTTCAAACTCTCCTCACATCATTTACTGTCTTCCTTCCATCGTAAGGAAAGTTTGATTAACAAAATTTCATACAGAAGAGCAGAATGTAGTTCACTCTTGGGTTCCAATTGAACAAGGCTTCTTTTGTCTTTTTTTTTAATATTGTTTATATAGGACACATTTTTGCCAAACTTTCAAGTTATTAAATAGTGGTTTTGCTTCTTTTTTGTTTGTTTGTTTGGTTGTTTTTTTCATTATTTATCAGGTTTTACCTGGCGAGATGATTATACACAGAATGTTATTGGTCAGGAACTCTCAACCATTCACAAAATCCACAACAGACGCCCTGATATATTTGCATCTGAAGGATCTGACACAGGAAGGTAAGTCTTCAATGGTGTTTTTGCCTGGTAAATTTTTGGGAGGTTTTGCAAATGATGAGAAATAGATTGGCACTGAAGCTGAATTAAACACATTACCAAAACCACTATCTATAAGGTAAAGGAAAATCAGTCGTACAACAGCACTGAAAACACCAGTAGGAAAACAGCAGACAGAATGAAAGAAAACCCTCAACCCTGTTCTTCTGATTATCATCAAGTTAAGAAAATATGCCTTCTATTGTTAATGTAGGTGTCAGAATTCAAAAGAACAGGTCTTTTATCCAGTTTATGCAGTGTCTAGTGTCGGTTCAGCCAGCTCTACTTAAGACTGCCTTGAAAAGGCAGACTTATACAGTAGCTCATCCACAGGAGACATTTTGTTCTAGAATAAGCCAACAAAAAGAAACAAAAAGAAGTATCGAATTACATTCTGAGCAACTAATTACATTTTCAAACTCATATTCTTCCAAAACATAGCTGTAACTGATTTGAAGTCCATAGATTCTCAGCTTTAGTTGCAAAATTTGTCCAGGAAGGAGAGATTCATGCAAGTTCCCATGTCAGAGAACAATGTTGGGATGTTTCTATCTATTCTTTGCATTATAGAAGCCATTTTCCTCATGGCTTGAAAGATATTCACAGGTGACTTAGCTGTTATTGGTGGAAAGACACACAACATCTATAATTCTGTAGAGTGATATGAATGTAGGACCTGCAATTATATCATCTTCACATACAGATACACATATAAATATACTCTTTTACCTGGTCTATTCTGTCCTACAGGCTTTTAAGTGCTTTCCAACCACACAAACCCCAGAAGGAAATTTTAAAATGCATAAAATTTTAGGAATGTTAAAAATGGTAAATTTTGCTTTCTCCTACATGATTTTAAGAAATGTAATCTCAAAATTAGTTAAATTGAAAGAAAGTGCTTTTTGTTAGAAAACTTTCTTCATAGCAGGACAAAGCTTGATCTTCTAGCCTTGGTGGGCAAGATATTGAATGTTGGACTTTAGATCTTCATATACGGCAGTATGTGGTTTGCATATACTGCAGAACCATTTTTTTTTCTAGATTGCTCTTTTATGGAAGTAAGTGCTGTGTAATTGATATGGCCCAGTGGCTTCAGCTGTGTTTGCCTGATTGTTTTGGTTTAATTCATAGAATTTGACCCTCTATTTCACATATTTGCTGATTCAAAAGCATTCCTTAAAATCACAGCACCATACATTTCAGGAGTGCAGTAAGGTAGAAGCTTAACTTCTAAAGAAGATACTGATCTATAGATTATCATAAAGGTGATAACAACATGTGGTTGAATCCATAAACATTTTCACTGCTTAGATACACGAAATGCCATTACTGTGTGGATTATTCTCTGTACATGGTATCAGAAGTGATTTTGAATATCTTCTGGGGGATTTTTTTTTTTTTTGGAATGAGTGTATCTAAAACTTTTATTCATGAGACTAAGATAAAATAGGCCAGATGTCCATGAGATCAAGACTGTATTCTGCAGTGTTCCAGATTCATAGTTATATAAAAATAAAATGTATAAGAAGAAATAAGAAATAATTTAGTTTTTAGACTGAGAACAGATGATCACTTTTAGGAGTTCCTGTTGTGATCAGGTTTGAGCTGTTTTGCATTTTTAACTAGAACTATATGGTAAAAAAAATAACCCATTTTGTGTATTGACACTTTAGGAACATCAGAATTTCAAATGTGTTCCACTTATAGCAGTTCCTATTGTGGATAGATTTTCTGAAGTTACCAAGCTGTGCTTCTGAAAGCATTATCTTATGTGCCAACAGTTTAAAGCATTAATTGATTTTTCTGGTTGTCCATTTGCAATATATTCTGTAGGTCAAAGAACAGTAGGAACTTTTTCTCTGGTGTCTTGTAAATTCTGATCAAGTTTGCTATGTGCTTAGTGTGCTCAATGCGCTTGCTAAAATCTTATCAGATAATAATTAAATAATTTAAAAAGCAACTTAGTGTAGGTATCTAATTATCAAAGAAACATTATGGCAGGAAGACCTTTTATTAAGGGTAACGTGTGTAATAAGACAATATGAAGTCATACTAATGAGTCATTAATCCCCACAGAGCTAGCGAGAGCAAGAAAATAGACTCAGACACTTGAAAGGTAAATTGACTTAGGCTAAATTAGTGCGTATGAAATCGGATGGAACAGAAGACATGGATTTCATCTTAAAAAAAATGCTGAAACTGGGAGCTTGATTTCAAGATGAAAGTTCTTTCTTTGGTGGCTAACTGGAGTGTACGTGGTATTTCCTGGGCCCTTATTAAATTTCAAAAAAACCCTACTCTTGAAAGAGGATCCAAGATAAAGGAAAAAAGTCCATTCTGCACACAGGGAATAAATGTCAGTTGTGTTCATTGGTGCAATTAGGCAAAACCACAAACGTTTCCAGCAAACTTCAATGTATGAAATGGGGTATAGCACTATTTCTGTAATAAAGCCATCATTAAGTCGGTAATAAGATTCTCACAGCATTTAAAAGGGAGAAACTTTATTCTAAAAACAGTGGTATCTATTAATTGAGAACATTCTAGAAATATCTGAGGTACAGTGATTTAGATATTTCCACACAAAAGCTTCTAAAACGCTGTTTTTTGCAGGAAATATATAATTATTTCTGTGGATAAAAAATTCTATATGTCATTGTCTTTATACCCTAAAGTTCATTGTATGTAAAGTCCTTTTTCAGAACAAATTAAAACTGAAAATACTTCCAAATAAGTGCACAACAAGAACTCAGCTGACAGTCATTTCTCCTACTCACCAGGTGCTTTTATATATTTGTCTTTCATCCATTTTCCAATATCACTTTGTCAAATTTAAAAGAAATATATTAATTCAGTTGCAATAATAGCTCATTTAATGTATTTTACTCTCTGTGTTAACAAGGTGAACAACAGTGGTATACTGGTGAACTACAAAATTTTAAAAAAGTCTTCCAGATGTATTAATAGGATTTTATTAAAGTTGTCATCAAATGAAATGTAATGCTTTGTTAGACTTTTACATTTTAATTGTTTAAAAGTTTATAGCATAAAATACTACACCTAATGTGGAATTTAAACACAATTTGAGTGCAATTACTGTCTCCATAAGAAAAATGAGAAATCTTAGACCCCAGATTTTGCTTCTATCACCAGTCTGAGTGATTATATACTGTAAGTAATGGCTTGAAAAGCTAACCTAAATACTGTCTTTTATCTGTTCATTCAGTTCCCATTAGCTCCAGTGGAAATCCTCGGGGCAGAATTTGGTCTGGTATTTCCATTTTCCCTTTCTTTTCAAAGTTAGTGAAGAAAGGAGAAGATAGGTGTTGGAATTAATTGATGAATGAAAGATGAGTGTTTGAAACTGGGATACCTTCTATGCTGTGAGCCTCTTTGGATTAGTTCATCTCTATTGAAGCAGAAAGCATACTGCCCAGCTCTTTCTAAAACAGCAGAACAGTTTTTGCTGGCTTCAAGTTGAAAAGGAGTAAATAATGTTACCTGCATGTTCACCCTCCATCATAAGGCAGAATTTAGAGCTCTGGAATAAGAGAAAAATACAAACAGCATGAGGAGGCAGCAAGACTTATGGTGAATTATATCAAGATCGCTATAGTGCTCTGTGCAGTAAACTTTCGTTTTCCTAGAGTTTGTGTGCCTGATGGGTAGCTGGTTGTTTTACACTGGGGAGAGGTGGAGGGTTTTTCTGGTACTTCAAAGTGAGCAACCCTGTGAGCACTATTGGTTGCAACACCACCACAGTAAATTAGATTATTAATTACGTTTATTGGTATTAAATTAGTCGGGACATGCATTTGATACAACTGTGAGCATGGAAGGAAGTCTGTTACTTTGTGCATAAAGTAACGTAATTAAACCCAAGATTTGGAAAACGACATAATGGTACTCTCTCAAGCTGTGCCCTACATAAGCACCATGACATGGGCGGGTAGAATAAAATTTTGCTTACAGTGGCGCGGAGATGTTGAAAGTCAAATGATGCCTCATCTCCCTGAGCTGGAAAGCTCTTCCGCCTGGAATTGTTCTTCACTGAAGAAGTGTGTGGCCATGTGGGTAGGAATTGGTGACCCCCAAAAGCTGATTTCCCTCAAAACAATGTGTCACTCACAGGGAAGGAAGCAGACTGGGAACCCTCTCTGTGCTTTCTTGCAGAAGGAATGAAATAGTTACTGGTGTTGACATTTAAATTATCATCATCATTGACATGTTGTTGAGATAGATGAGGAGAGCCAGTAATAATTCAGATTCATTGCACACAGCGCTCTGAATCCCATATAAACACCTCTACACTGCTGTTGTTTAATCACATTTTTAGCTTTTCTTTGCAAACGTCGCCAAGATCTGTCTAAAACAGTCAAGAAACACTGCTATTCTGTGAATCCCAGGCACATGAGATCAGAAGAGATACTTGTTCCATCTCATTATTCCCTTTTTAAGCCTTTTGCTGGAGCTGACTTGCTCGGTTATTTCTGCACATCCAGTAGTCTCACTGTATTCTGTAAATTGGTGCAGGGTCAGATTGATGTTGAATCTCATCATCATCCAGCAATTTTTTTAAATCTTAGAACCGAATCTCATCAGCAATTTTTTTAAATCTTAGAGCCATCTCGTATTTCTATTTTCTTTTTACAAGCATTTTCTTTTCTTCTGAATATGGCTTTGCCTTGATGTAGGCATTTTATTTGATTAACTGTTGGATCATTAACTTTGATTCATGCAATAAATTGTTAATAGTGCAAGATTTTTTGACTGCTTTTGCTGAAACATTGAATTTTCTATACTTTCATGGTTATTAAGCTTTTGAGTGACTTTTTTGTATTTTCTTTTTACAAGCATTTTCTTTTCTTCTGAATATGGCTTTGCCTTGATGTAGGCATTTTATTTGATTAACTGTTGGATCATTAACTTTGATTCATGCAATAAATTGTTAATAGTGCAAGATTTTTTGACTGCTTTTGCTGAAACATTGAATTTTCTATACTTTCATGGTTATTAAGCTTTTGAGTGACTTTTTTGTTATGTATGGAACTAACTTCAGTGGTTTGTAGTGCCTTTTTAGTCAGGTACTTTGTATGTTGCACAGGCTGGTAACTTTCTCTTCCTTGCTTTTGCTGTGCAGGACTTTGGGACAGAATGCAGATAATGAAAGAAATTACGATCTGGAAAATGATGTGAACTTGGCCAAGTCTCTTCAGCAATATCTTAAATATCTTGGTATTCTCTCCCAGTCTGCAGCTACAAATTTGCATCCAAGGAAGACGAATGATAAAGCTTCTGTCAAGGTAGTATTTTTAATGTGGTTCCTACATTCTGTGATTTTGACTTCCTTCTTCTCTGAATTCTCCTTATTTTTCAATTTTCCCTTCTGTTTCAAGACCAGACATTGTTTCTTACTGCCTCCTCCAATTGATTATCATAACTGCACTAACCAAGTTCTCTCTAAATGAGTTGAGTCAGCTTCAGCATTGTAAATGATAGAGCTCTTCTAATCTGGAGCACTTTAACTTAATTAGGGACAGATTGTATGTGAAGAAAGAGGAAGAGTGGGATAAAGGTGGTAACATCTTCACTGGCTGATCTGAAACCCTTCTTATAGCATCTGAATAGCTCCTCTCCAAAAAGCTGGCTGAAATACCCTGTGAATTCTTGCTGGTGTTTATGGTGCTTAGAGTACAATTAATATAATCTTTGAGCAGATTTTGATACTGGATCTGATGAATTGTGCCTCAACATTTCCTACTTCTCGTTGATCATAAAGGAAGCCTATCGTGACCAATTAAAGTTCATATGTATACATTATAAATATATGGATAGCTAGGAAGATAAATAACAACCATTAAATCCTGAGTATTGGTTATGTTAAAAAAACACACAAATGCCTATTTGAGAACTAAAACAATTTTTTTCTTTCCTAGAGAAAATCTGTCTCGCTCTAAGGTGGAGCTTGATAAATTTATAAAAATGACTGGATGAAGGGGTTGCATATGACAGGCCCTTATAGCCCTATATCTTTTGCTCAAAAAATGTGTTTATCCAAAGCACTCTATTATTTTAAAGAAATAGGCTGCTATAATAGCAATCCTTTAAAAAAAATTGGTATGTGCTATTTGCATGAATTCAGTGTAAATGCAACAACCTTAGCTAAAAAATATACTGAAGTTTTAGGAAAAAAATCAGGTGAAGGAAAGTGTCAAAGCCAAACTGCTAGTTTTTTCCAGGAACTAACTCAGAGACACAGAACTGCTGCAGTGTATCTGCAAGAGGAACTCCCCACAACAGTATCAGTTGTATCAACTATTTAGTCACGGTATAACTGAAATGTTATTACTCTTGTCAGAAGCCGCAAGTTTCCAATTTCACTGATTGGCATATATAATACTTATGATTTGTGACGTATGTCATTAGGTATTAATCTGGGGTAAGAGAAGCTTGCAGGCAGTGGCAAGGCAGCTTTGGGAATGGATGGGTGACCATCTTCGTGGTACCTTTCCTCCACTCTCTACTCATGGGCGCTGACTGCAGTGAGGATGCCTTGCTTTGAAGCACTGCCTTTCAGAGACAAGAAAACTTGCTCAAGAAGTATTTCAGTGGGTCTACTGCTGTCATGCAAGTTCATAAATAATCCATATGGCTGAGACCTTCTGTGGGGAAGCCTGCTGTGATAACACCACCCACCAACCTTATCGAGTGTTGCCATGGAGATGGGTACTCTGAAGCCTGGGGGAGTGAGGAGAAAATCTGGAAATGAAGCACGTATAGGAGCAAACTGTACACTTCTGTTTACTAAGGAGCATTTTAAAACAACAGACATTGAGTCAGATGCGTTACCTATAATTTAAAAGAAAAAAAAAAGGAAAATTATCTTAAAAATTAGTAATCAATCATGAATTTTAAATGATCCTGGAGACGGTTCCCTATCCTCTGCAAATCAAATGCAACATCTATTCTTTATAAAGAAAGAAGAGGGACACTGTATTTGTACCATGATTCATTGAGTCATTAATGAAATAACATTTAAACAAAAGAGAAACCAGGATTTTTGCTATTTCAGGAAGCAGAAAAAACCATAAAATTTAATAATATGAAAAGAGTAGGAGGGAAAGTAACTGCAAGAGCTGCATTTGATATGGTCATACCACTTGAAATTGAAAACAGCTATCTTACGCACTTTAATTGCATGCTTCAACAAAATCTTGGTACCTTATTTTTGTATTTAATATATGGATAAATTATGAACCCACATTAAATAATTGTAGCAAGATCTTATCTTTTTAACTTTCTTGTACTTTTCTGATTAAAAATAAGGGTAAGGCAGAGATACTTTACTTAAACTTAGAATTGCAGCTTTTGGGCCTTTGCCCTTCTTAAAAATAATTTTCTTTCAAGTATCTATTTACCTCTGTCACTTCATTCTTGCTGTCGGGGAGTAGGAGATGTAACACTAATCTGGTTGCTTTGATACCTTACCTGCTATGAAGTATAGCTGAATCTTGCAGAAATGTAGTGCTTCTAGGCAGACTTCCTGAGTGGATTCTGATTTGTTCCAAAACTGTCATCAGAGGACTCTGGCCAAGAATAAAACAAAGGAAGAAAGAAGACAAAGGGGCCTTAAAATATTTGTTATACTCCAAAAGTGTTATTTAGTATCTTAACATATATATTTTTAATCAAACTGGTTGACAAACTTTTGGTCTTTAGTTTTCCTATCTTCCACATGTATTACTAGAATAAAACTACAGAGCTTCAACATTACCAGGTAGACAGCATACATACAGTTATGCATAAAGTTGTAAAATAAGACACGGCAAAACCTGAAGCAGGTAACTCTTTTCCTACTTCCTTTGTTCAAACAACTGTCAGCATGAGGCTTCATGCAACAGTGACAGAAATAACACTATTAAACTTAAATCATGTGATGGACCAAAATTCCTATAATGTCTATCATTTATTGCAAGAGCTTCTTTGAGTGATTTTTGAAGCCCTTGAAGTTCATCACTAACTTAGAATTTTTTCTCAGTATTTAGACAGTATCTACTGCAGGCTGTAATCTAGCCAGTTGATAATGACTCTGCCAGTGGATAAATAGCAGTAAATCAGAAGATTTGGTGGGTCTGTTTCCTGAGGATTACAGTTGTAAAGAACATTTCACTTTAGTTCAGCTGAAAAGAGTTGTTCAGAAAATGGGCGGCATTTGTTACTTCAGAATTAGCTACTGGGTTTTTGTGTTTGGGTTTTTTTCCCCCACTTGGGCTTAATGAAGGTTTTACCATTCAAAAAATGCTGCATTATCGGTCTTTGTGATTCCTTTCTACCAAACCTGGACTTAGTATGGAAAATATCACATAGCCAGGCACAAACACATAATGAGAAAACTTGGTTTATCTGTGGCATTTGTTACTTCAGAATTAGCTACTGGGTTTTTGTGTTTGGGTTTTTTTCCCCCACTTGGGCTTAATGAAGGTTTTACCATTCAAAAAATGCTGCATTATCGGTCTTTGTGATTCCTTTCTACCAAACCTGGACTTAGTATGGAAAATATCACATAGCCAGGCACAAACACATAATGAGAAAACTTGGTTTATCTTATCTACTGAGGCAAGAAATGCAGAGGCTTCAAATCATGTGTGAATTCCCGTGCTCTTCTACCCTCCAGTTAGAGCAAACTCCTCTCATAGAAAAAAAACCAAACCAAACCCAAAACCCTGAAAAAACCACTACACTGTTGACATTCTACAGAAACTGAGCAGCAGAGTTTTGTTGGGTTTGAAGGGACAGCACATAGCTGATATTCCTAAAGCTAGTCAGCTGTAAAAGGCAAGCTTGCTTGCTTTGCTGTTGATGGCCCTGCTGGTGAGCTCTGTATGAGCGTTTGCATAGCAGGGCATGTGGGAAGCCTTGAGGAAATCTTTAAATAAAGGCAGTGGAAAAAGAAAAAAATAGCTATGTCCACAGCGGCTGTTACAACAAAGCAAAAAGAGAGGCAGCAAAAATGATCAGTATGGAAACAAATACTCCTGTTGTCTACTTTTCACCAGCCATTAGCCAAGGCAGTGAGGAATGATCTTACATTATAGTTTTTTAAAAAGTCCAAATGCCTGCAGTTGAATAGTTACAGGAGATTTCAATTATACTGCTTTCATCTGACTGAGAACAATTTGTTAGTCATCACAGAAAGAGAAAAGATTTGAAATGTGATCCAAATGTACTTAAAAGTCTCAAAATCAGGATGAAAATAAAAATAACTCACCTGGAACTGCTTGTTTTTTCATTGAACGAGCTATCATTTTTCGCTGGAACTGCTTGCTTTTTTCTTGCACTAGCTATCATTTTTACATATTCTCTTGCTTTCTGGTAGCCTGACTTGTGAATTTTTTAATGCCTCAAATGCTGGCAGAAGTGCACTGCTTTGGTAACATAGCACTGCGCTGGGCTTATTTCAGACGCAGTGGCTATAACAGGCAGCAATCGTGTCCACTGCGCCACATGGCCAGACAGCCTCTCCCTTGCACTTCTGATCTCCCAGCTCCACTCTGGGGCTGGACGCTCCATCGGCTCCTCTGGGAAACCTTCCGGACTGGATGTAGGGATAAGGAAGTTGCCTGCTACACTTATGCTAGTGCTGCATTCCTTGTTGCGGGGGTCTCTGGTTTATGCTTTAGGTTTTTAGGGCTGGAATATGCGTGTAATTGCTCTTATTCTTTCATCTTGACTTGCCTCTGAGGTTTTCGAACATGGGTGCTACCTGCTACTGAGGTCTTCCTCAGGCTGGTGTGCCTTCAGGCCCTAGTATCTAGTGTAGGGAGGAAGAGGGAAAAACTATTATCTCAGAGTCTTCAGGGAGTTTCATCCATTTTCTGCTTTTTCTGTTTCTCTGGGTTTTACTTACTTGCATTCATTTTTAAGGTAAACTTTATGTATAAATAGCGTGATTGCAGAAATCTCCAAGTCTCGGGTACTCTTATAAGTTTTAAAGCAAAGACTTTGGAAAAAACCAGAATCTTTACATCAAAGCAGTCTCTAATAATGTTAAAGGTCTTTGCAGAACCATGAAGAGAAAAAGAAACAGAGAAAGTGGCCGGTTAGTGGCAGAGGGGTATGGTTGGTTGTTAGATCAGCAGTACAATGGTGCTGAAAGGGGAGAAGGTGCAAATAAAACCTGTTGTGGCAGAGTCAGTTTGCTGGAATGTAGAAGGGTACGAAGGTTAGACAAGGCATTTGATAAAGCTTATATTTTAGTCCTCGATATAAGAGGGAACCTTCCACCTATTTTCCCCTTTCACATTCAGGGATGAGTATTCATAGCTTTGCTGGGTTGAAAATCGGTTGTTTGATGCTTTGTAATTGATCTCCTGAAAGAATTAGGATGTGTGATAATTATTAAAAAGGATTATTATTTATTGTAGAAAATCTGAGTGCACAAGTGCCCAAAGATGTACTCTGAACTTATCTGCAAAGAATAATTACTGTGATTAACTAGTACGAAATTATGCCGTCATTGCTCATTTTAATCTGGAGCTTCAATTCAAAAAGGGACCCTTATTTATCTAACACTGATTAAAATACAGTACTGAATGAAGATGATCAGAAATTGATTTGATGGCTGACTGCTGAAAAGTCAAAAACCTTTCTGCAATGTATACATTTAAATTCTGCTGATATAAATGTAAAATTTAATATTTCATATATGTGGGATTATGTATAAGTAAGAAAAATTTAATTCACCCTGTGCAAAAACACATTCATAAAAATATCAGGAATAATTGATACAGGAGTGTCTCCCTGATGCTACAGAATTGCCCGTCTATCAGCATATCTATACAACAACCAATAGAGTAATATCTGAACGTCTCACAAGTGTCAATGTATTTATTTACCTAATGCCATTATAAAGTAGGGAAGAACTAAGGTCCCTACTTCACAGACAGATTAGATAGCTTTTCTGAGGTCATGCAAGAATTTTTTGGTAGAGTGTAAGCTAAAAGTTAAGCCTCAAATCCCAGAGAAGTATTTCATCTTTTGGATCATTCTCCCCTCCATTGCTCTTTTCAGTAAAATAGAAACATTAAAGTCCTCTTAAAAAAATCCCAACCAACCAACCAACCAACCAACCTACCCTAAAAAACAGCGAAAAAACAAAACCCTGTAAGCACTGGAGCAGAATTCTTTGACAAAATACAGATGTTTGTATTGGTGCATGTCAGCCTAAACTCATTTTATGATCAGTGGAGAGAAAAAAGGAATTTCTAAGTTGTGATCCATCCATTCTAATTTAAATATATAAAATTAGACGTGGTAAATTCTATCCTGCATGAATCTGGTCTAGATAGCAATTTTCTTCTGGGAGGACTGGTACATTTGAAGATCTAACAGAATCATGGCTACAAAGCCTAGTACAGTTACAATCAGTTTGTTTGCAGCATAAATACACAGTTTGGCAATCTAACGTGATCTGTGATTTAATTTTTGAGCTTAATAATTCTGCAAGTGAAGATTCTAGTGCCGGTATCGTGCTCTTCAAGTCTTAGACCTAACACCTACCTTTACCTACAACCTATCAGTTTATGTACAATGTAGTGACAGAATTTACACATCTTAACATAGGAATCATAATTTCCCTTATCACACAGCTTGTAAAGAATTGTAATCTTGTAAAGATTAATTATTTGTACAATGATTTGAAGATACAAGTGCTGTAGAAATGATATTATAAAAGATGCGTGTAGGCCTGGAGGCTTATTTAAAAAGGCCAATTCATTAATTTCTAGTAATTTCCAGATGAAACATAGATTGATAGTTTTAAAATCTCAAATACTGACTGGACAATAAGATTTGCTTCTTTTTCAGATCACTCCCCACCCCTTCAAAATCAACTCTTTTTTGTCAAATGACGTGTGTTTGGAGTTTTTGTTTAATAATTCATAGAATCATAGAATCATTGAGGTTGGAAAAGACCTCTAAGATCATCAAGTCCAACCGTCAACCCAACACCACCACCCACTAAACCATGTCCCTAAGTGCCTCATCTACTCGTCTTTTAAATACCTCCAGGGATGGTGACTCAACCACCTCCCTGGGCAGCCTGGTCCAATGTTTAACCACTCTTTCAGTAAAGACATTTTTCCTCATGTCCAATCTAAACCTCCCCTGGCGCAACTTGAGGCCATTTCCTCTCCTTTCTGTCTTTTCTCCTGCAAGCTTGCTATTTGTCTCGCAAATATTTACTCACTGTACTTCAGTACACTGGGCTCAGTAAATAGAAGATGGTGGAGCTGGTACAAGTTTTAATGTGTATTCCATATTTATTTTTAGATCATACTTATCAAATGAGAGGAGAGAGTTCACAAAAATTTAAACTTATTTGATCTAACCTCTGTGTGAGTGCGCTGGTGTATACATTTCAGGACAATGCAACAACAAATTTTTTTTATGAGAGGAAAAAAACCCTTACCTTACCCCTAGCAGTTGTCCAGGAAATGATTGGTTGCTTTCAATGGGGTTGTAAAGCAATGTTACAGACGTGGATCCTGCAGATCTCTATCCACTTACATTTCTTTGGGTAAAAGCAGTCTCTAGATTCATATGTTAGAGTTATAAATACCTTGAATTGGTGCTAGTGTGCTCAACTTTTGGCAGATGAAGATCTTCATGTTTCTATGTAAATCATCTTTAGATAATGAGTTAGCTCAATATACCAGCATATGCCTACAGAAAATGTGTTTAAACATCATTCACTGAAACCTTAAGTAACAGACTTATTGACATATGAGCAAACTGTTCTCAGACAAGGGAAGCTGATAAACCCTGGTATATCTATCAGCACTGAAGGCCATGCTGCACAATTTCTACCATCCACTGGGGGCTGACTGTCACTTTTTGGTCCCTATTAGTAATGTTAGGGAGCTGCTGAACCTGGTAGCCTGACGGAGGTGAAGCTGCTTCAGCTCCATGTCCTCACATGCCAGGACATGGAGCCAGCCAGTAGCCAGGTGGAGCAGGTACTGCCGATAGGCACCACGGGACCTGTGGTCTGACTCCGGTTGTTGGCACTCAGACCACCACACGCACACACGTACACACAGAATAGAGAGCTTCTCACCCAGAAAAATAGTTAGAAATGGAGTTTATTGAGAAGACAGGACAGACTGTGGTGATCAGACACAAGGCATGGTAAGACAAATATACTGGCCAGCCTGCTTACATGCTACCAGTCCCTTTTACTCCCTTTTCCCGCTGTTTACCACAGCTGTTTCCCAATCCACCTTGATCCTTCCCTCTCTGGTCCTTTCTCTAAACAACCTTGTATAATCATATGCCTTGTACAATGACAAGATGCTTTTCTTGGCATCCCATAAAGAGTCCCACACCCCTGCAGGCAGTAACCCCTTCAATCTGCAGGCTGATCCAGAGAGCTTCTCCCATTGACCCATCTGGTGGGTGGCACTCCTGGACATCATGGCTGATGGCTTGCTGTGATGGCCTGGGGAGGAGCCGGGGCAGGGGCCCCTTGGCCCTGATCAGTTTATTGGGTTTCATCCACCCATCATTCTTCTCTGCTCCTTTATGTGTGGAGACAAACCAGGTTATCATGTAGCTGGATGTGTAAAACTAACATTTCTGTTTGTGGTGAGCTAATGATGAATGCCAAGGAAAGACAATCCAGCACTCCTTTTACACCAAAGGAAATACTTTAGAAACTTTGTTTTAACCCATAGGATGGAGATTTGTCAGAAACAGAGAGGACAACTAGCAGTTAGTTATGAAGACTAAAGCTAGCGAGTTTCTCAGCAGTACAAGAAATGGCAACTAATGATAAAAATTATTCATGCAGGAGAGTCTGTTGGAGAAGGTTGAAGTATAGGCATGTAGCTAAGAGCATCCCAAGGGAGACCAAGAGTGGCTGGGCACATTTGAGGCTTAAAAGTGAATCTCTTAAATAGTAACTTACACATGAAGTAAACCAATGTATTTATCCTCTCTCTTTTTTCTTTTGTTTTGGAACGTTGTTTTGTTTAAGAGTGGTAGAATATGCTTCTCACAGTCAAATCTGTCGACTGAAATGACAGCAACATAGATTATTGCATGATATGCAGCCAGACCCCAGACAATCCTGTTACACTGCAGTTTCACAACCAGAATTAGGAAGCAAAATCATCACTAGTTTTGATCAAAGGAGAGACTGAGGACCCCTTTTGCTTGATCAAGCTTTTGACACTGCAAACTACAGGGTGTTAATTAACAATCTTTGCCATCTTACTTCTCTGATGTAGTTCTTAAATGGTTTCAAAGCCGTTGTAATTCTCAGAAGGAAAATAGGAGATAGTTACAGAAAATTGTAAGTGAGATAATAGGTCAGATGAGATGACTGTAATGGTGCCTGTTGCCTTAAGCCTGTGAATCTGTCAAAAGACCATGGCCTGACGCTATCCCATAGCTGCAGGAGGCACTGGTTTGGCCTCTTTACCAGTTTCTAGATTCTGAATTAGTTTTCCAAGTTCTTGTTTTTTATGCAGTGATTTCTTGCATGGTATAATATCATTATTTATAGTAAGTGAAAAGGTCATTATCAGCTGGTAGAAAAGGCTTTTGCTCCACTATTGCTCAGAAAATTGAATTATTTCATTGGCTTTACCTATTATTTTCAGACAAACCTAACATTGAATTTGGTGCAGATTGTGTGACATCGTGTCTACAGCACACAGAGGTTGTAAAGAGGAGTTCCCCCCGTTCAGCTAGCTTGAAGCTAGCTGGAAGCCTGCTAAGATATCCTCCTGACAGTGCAGCACTGTATGGGAATAGCAGCTCACAGGCTGAAAGAATTAAGGCTTTGTTAGCATAGGTCTGGCTACTTTAGCTGTGATGCTCTAAGGACACAGCTATACTGCTTACTCAGCTCCATCCCAGGGACTTTTGCACTATAATTCGCTCCACGACACCCATTCGGCCCTCAGGTTTCATTGTTGGCTGGACTTCTCTCAAGGTAAAGGTAAACCGAGGTGTAAAAATTCACAGTCCTCACTCCGATCTAGCAATCAGGCAGTGCCACTCGTGCTCCTGTTTAGTTAGGGGTTCACATGAGCACATGGAATTTCCCATGTAGTGAGTTTACACAAGGCAAGTGTGTGTGGTTCGCAAAGGATCTAGACTGCTTCTGGTAGAAAAAGCTAAACTTCGTTCACTCTACACAGTGAGTTAAAGTATGAGATCTTTTAATTTTTCGTAGCCTTTGGAAACTTTTATGTTATCCCACCATTGGTGAGGGAGGGCCTGGTTCCAGTGTTTGTTGTGTTTTTCTTTTCTAATTTTAGAGAGCTT
>NW_008795194.1:11185621-11188466 GCF_000699145.1 Aptenodytes forsteri
TTTTTGTGTTTTTTTTTTTTATTTTTTTAGAGAGCACTGCCACTATCTCAAATAGGCACAGTAAATTAAGCATTGTAGGTGGAATATGGTCCAACCACATTTAGGTGGTAGCAAACATGAATTAATATCTGAAAAAGCATCAAACAAAAAGCTAAATGAAATTGAGGAAGGAAGATTTCTTCTTTATGCATTCCTAAGGGATTTTTTGTTAGCTAAGCATTGTAGGTGGAATCATGGTCCAACCACATTTAGGTGGTAGCAAACATGAATTAATATCTGAAAATGCATCAAACAAAAAGCTAAATGAAATTGAGGAAGGAAGATTTCTTCTTTATGCATTCCTAAGGGATTTTTTGTTAGCTCTATATGCCTTCAAGATTTAGCAAATGTATCCTCAAGAAAGGAATTATTTTCTCATAAATTTAATTCCATTCTTTCTGCACTTGGGCAAAATATTCAAATCAATCTACCCCTTAGTGGATAAACTGAACAGCATTTTTCTGTGCCTTGGGTTGTATGTATCTAATCCTGCCCCCTTTTTTAATTCTTTTTTTTTCAAAGAAAACATGTAGTTCATAGACTATTGCAGAGTGCATCTGCAGGGTGTAATTTAATGTGCCTTTCTATGAACTTTCATGCAGAAAATGTCAGTTACTTACATACCTAAACCATACAAGACATTGCCCTAACAATTCCGTCTTCAGAAAGGTTAGTGTGGGGGTTTTTTTGATAATGTGTGAATTATTGAGATAGCTTATTTGAAAGGTGGTGAAGAAGAGGAAAATCTTGTGCAGATGGAGAAACCGGATTTTTTTAAACTGAGTTTTTTTAGCAATTCAGAGTACTTTTTGAAGATGGTGGCATGAGATAATTGAACAGTATCTTATCCATTAAAAAAATCATTCCTGATAGTAATAGGGACTTTTATTCTACCCCTATTCAGTATAAACGAGTTATATATTAACTAGAGTATTCTTTCTTAGTTCCACACATTGCATTTAGTTTGTCTTTTTTTTTTTGCAATTACTAGCAGTACTTTATAGAAATCCAGTTTAATCAATGTAGAAATTATTTTTCTTAAATTTTTCCTGCTCACTGTTTCCCTCTGCTTCTCCATAATATTAGCAGCTTCTCCAAAGGTACCAACAAAGGAATTTACAGATTCTTCTTTTCACTGACCATGGATTATGTCATTTAACTTTGAAGTAAGTCAAACTAACAATGCCCATGTTCAGGTTAGATTGCAAACACACTTCCAATAAGATTATCACAGTGCTCTGCAATTGTTATTAATAACTTAAGATGTAAATTGTCACTGGATTCTAAACTACATATAACAGATATTTTTCTCCTATGTTTTGCTGTAAAAAATATAAGTTTTTTTTCCCATGCCACTTAGCACAAACCCATAGTCTAGGGTTGTGTTTATCCATGCTGCAATTTTACTTGGATTTCACCTTGCATATTTCAGTTGGCACATATATTTTTGGTGCTGTGTTTTGTTTGAGATGAGGTGGGAGGGCTGAGGAAGGGGATTTTTTCTCATCCACATTGAGGATTGCCATGCCATACAGCTGTGAGACCCCTTTAATTAAGTCAGACTAAGCTACATCAGATGGGCTGGTATCCGAGTGCACTGTGAAGACAGCTGAGCTGTTGGTGCTGTACTTTAATTAGAACTTTTAATATTTCATCCTTTATTACCCAAAGTGTGACCTGTCAAGCTGCTGAGATGCTGCCCCTTCTTGATAGAGATGCAGCTTTGAGCCCAGGACTGGCACTTACTTACATCCAATTTGTGTACGATCACTAAGTGTTTTTGTTGTTTTCTTTCTTGATGTGTTTGTTGTCTGCAAGAGCAGGAAATCACAGATTTGTTGATGTTAAAGGATATTTGGACTTGTTAAATAGCTCACCAAAAGCCAGCCCACATCTCCTGACTCGAATCTTTCACAAGTGGTTTGAGAGTGTCTAGCAGTTTTGCTCCCCCTAAGACTCAATTTATTAGTAAAGCTTTAGAGGCAAAAGAGGCAGCTGGATATAGGACAGAGATCCAAATTAGGTATAGTTACACAAGCTGGATTGAGCTGACTTAATGTCTTTCCATGGCTGAACAGGGAACGTCCTCTGCCCCCTGTCATGTTACTCCCTTTCCCAGCTCCCTGTTCTTCCTGTCATTGTCCCCAGAAGGTCCTCCAAAAGGTGGCAAGGTAGGGAGTACAGGGGTGGGAAAGGCAGACGGCAGTTTATGTGAATTCTCTGTAAACTACTTGGTGTGTCTGTGACTTGTTTTGTGTCATCCTCTGCAGTTCCTTCTAGGGAGTGAGTATCATTAAACAGTTAATTACCCCATGTAAAGACCCGTTGAAATTGAGAGATAAATACATACAACTAGTAGTTTTTCACATCTAGGATTTGCTATTAAGTATGTAAGCAGCGTTCAACTTGAATTTTGACAACTGGCTCCCCTCTTGATGTTGATCAGTGCAGTGCATACCCTGCAGCTGGTGCACTGAACCGCAGCTACATTGCTGTTGTTTGATACAGTTCCCAGGGGACATTAAAATATTTCATACACAAAGCTGCTTGATCTCTTGCTCTATATTCTTTGACACTGTCTTACTCTAGCCCAATTTCTTCGCATTAACAAAACACGTTTCTATGTTAAAGACCACCTGCAGAAGCCAAAGGCCTTGCATTCTCCTAGAGAAGCTGGCAGCTCACGGCTTAGACAGGTGGACTCTGCGCTGGGTCAAAAACTGGCTGGACGGCCGGGCCCAGAGAGTTGTGGTGAATGGAGTTACATCCAGTTGGCGGCCGGTCACGAGCGGTGTTCCCCAAGGCT
>NW_008795194.1:11189393-11196480 GCF_000699145.1 Aptenodytes forsteri
TGGACTCGATGATCTTAGAGGTCTTTTCCAACCTCAATGATTCTATGATTCTATGATTCTATGATTGGTGGATCACAAGCCAAAGAAGCCAAAGGGCCTTGTTTTCTGTAATGAAGTTGCATAAGCCATAAATCTAGAAATCATGATATGGAATCATGGAACGAACCTCTTCAATCATTCCTCAGAGGGAGGATAACCCTCTGGGAAAGCAAGGGTTATGAATATATATTATAAAATCCACTGACTTATCGGAAGAAATAAAATTGTTCAGATGGAGAGCAAAATTATTGTCCATAAATAAAGAACTAGATAAAATCTAAAAGTTCTTATTCACCTCTGGAATAGCTTATCAGCCTTATTTATTTTGCCTTTACCAAGTCCATTAGGAAATGTATAATTAATGATTTTTCTGGTCGAATTCTACCAATTGCTATCCTCTGGGGTGTATAGCCTCTGCACTCTGGGTGTATTTTGCAACTCTTTCTGTCCTAAACCATTCTGCTATCAGTGCACAGGGACAGTAGTGATCCACTATAATTCATAACAGTGAGAGATGAAATAATCCCTGTCCTAAGTTTCCCACATTGCAATGTAGTTTGTATGACAGTTTAATCAAGAAACCACAGCTGAGAAGCAGGACCCATTCTTCAACACACATACAACATGGGATGCAACTTCAGCAAAGTGTCCTGAAGGAATTATAAACAAAGAATCAAATTGGAATAATTTTGAATATAAGTAAATCTCTCAGTTCAAATTTGTATTTAGCAGGTAGTGGAGGAAAAGGCCTTTTTGAAATGATTTGGGAGGGTGGAACCAGTTTGTTAAAAACAAAAAATCCTGCCTTCAGGTTGTGATCATAACAAAAAATGTCTCTAGGATTAAATTATAGTAAATGTAATAGTAAATAATGAGGGGGGTTTTTTTTATGTGCTAGATAGAGATTTAAAGTACTTAAGGGGAATTTAGAATTTTTCCTCAAAACTAAATTTCTTCACAAAAAAAAAAAATCAATGAAAACATTGTCTTGCAATGCTAGATTCCCAACTGATACCTCCTTGAACATCTGAAACTAAAAATAGCAAAACCTAGTGCCAGCCCAAATTTTCCACTTTTTTCCCCAGCAGTTTTTCAATGAAAACATGAAAAATGAAAACATGGTTTTAGCATGATTTAAACATTGTATACATTCTTGTTTAATTTGCTGAGTTGTTTTACCTAAAAATAATCAAGGAATTCAAAACCAATTTATTGGTTGTACATGCATTTCTTTATACTGTCAAAGGACATATGGATTAGAGATTTAATTTAGTGAAAAAATCGAAGATTAATGAAATGATTAATGAAATCTTTGATTTTTTAAATTAGAGAAAGTATTTTATATATACAAAAAAATTGTTTGGTTTTCTCAGTGTTCTTTAAAAAGTGGCATTTTTGTTTTGATTTGCCAGTTTTTGGTAAGTAACCTGAAAAAAAAAGGTATTCTTAGAAGTCTAGTAAAAAACAGAGGGAAAGTGGCTTTACTAAATTTTCTTTGTCCAACTGAATACAAATAGTGCGTACATAGTTAACATCAAGTTTCAATTTTATCATTCTCTCTCTAATCTCCTTCTCTTTCTTTTTAATAATCTAATAAACTGTTTCACAAAATTTGTACTAAAGTGATAGCGCCTCTCTAAAGCCAATGTACCAGTTTGAGGTGTGCAGTCTACCCACGCATTACTGATTCTAATTATTGTTTTCCTGATTGGTAAAACACTAAGGGTTATGCCTGTGATTCCTGCATAACAAAATTGCAAAGCAATAATGATCCAGTCCTTTTTTCCCCACCTTCTACTCTCTCTAGAGCTACATCTATAATGATCCTATCACATACTACATGATGCAAAACCCCAAAGAGCGAGCACCTCCTTTGGCCCATGCATCAACATCCCATCAACAGCACGCTGAAAATCTCCGTGGGAGGACCTTCAGCCAGCCTCAGCCAGACAAGTTCTTGCCAGAGTCAGAAATGGGGCTTGACCAAAAAACTCTGATGGCTGCACTGCATACGTACATCACTCAGAACTTGTCAGCACAAAGCAATGATAAAAGCTCTCACAGCAGGACTAAAGAGTCTCGCATTTATACTTCCCAAGTCAGTCCTTTTGATGGAACTTTTGCCAAAGGAAAAGCAGAAGATTTTAAAATGAAGAAGCTGCTCCAGCCAAGGCCTGTGCCTGGGGTGCTGGGGCCAACCCCTGAAACGCTGAATCATAAATCTGCTTCCCAGGATCATCCAAAGGACCCTCTGAGTGTAGTGGATGGTAAAGTTGATATTTATTTATTTTAACTTATCTAAAGTTTCCCTCATGTTCATTGAGCATTTTTGAGAAAAAATAAAAATAAAAAAATAGACATTCTGATATATCTCCTACTATTGGCGTATTTATATCTACCATAATACTCACAATAATAATGTTCACCATTCTAACTACCCTTTCCCTGCAAACATCTACCCACATTCTTCAACCCACCTTCCATATGCATGCAGAAATATATGGCACTTAGTAAGACGTAGCATTTAACTTTTTATATTTCCAAAGCATTTTACAAACAACACATAATTGTGGGTATATCTTTGCTGTCAAATCTGGTTTTGTGCATGCATCCCACACTATACATAGGTAATATAGAAATGCCTGGTTTTGTTCCATGTCTCTGTATTTAATTGGAAATTCAAAGACCATGGGTAAAATTCAAAGTTAGACACAGAAATTAACACTGAGATAAATTCTGGTGCAGAACACAGAGGGGGGAGGAGTCCTCAATTATGTGGATAGGTGGACACAGAGTAATACAAGAAGGTGGGGTTACAGCTACTTTTGGCTGGACATTCTATAACAAACAACCCATTTGCTGGATTTTCATCTTTTTTTACTAATGCTGCTTAACTGTGACTGGATCCTGATTTCTTTTGTATGTGATAGTTTGACAAATATTTAAATGAAGATGGAATGTAACCTCATGGGATACTGTGATACACTTTAAGCGCTGCTTTGTAAGACAAGATGGGTCTTCACGTCATGGCTGGGGATCAGGTAGAGTTTAGAAAATAATTCTCATTCATTTTGTTGTTTCTCTAAACTAACCTAACTATTGATGTCATTCCAGTGGTTCAGAATGCCTGAAAAATGAAAGAATTGATCCTCAGCCATTGCCAAGCAGTTACATCTGTTACACTGTAGTCACCACTATCCCAATGGATTTTGGTGATATGTAAGAGGGTTCCTTTGAATCCCTTCTGTAGTTATTATCATCCATAATGTTTGACGTTCTTTGATTTTTTTGTGGGTTTTTGTTTTTGTTTTTTAAAACAGAACACACAGAAATGTCAAAGTTGCAGCAGAGGAAAGATAATGCTTGCAATCTAAAGGATGCACAGAAGTGAAAGCATTCTTGGTATGGTGCCCAGAGATAATAGGTTTCAAGGAATGAAATATAATGTAAAATCAAATCCAGGTGGCACTGTAAGTCTCTTGCACAGGTTAGACAATTTTGTTGCTAGACTCAAAACAAACTAGGCACATGCTGGTTTCATTATCCTCCAGCTGTTCCACTTCACCTTTCCTGGTAGGAGCCAACCAGGAAAAAAATGCTTAACACTTAGAGGCAATAACATGTCTCACAATTCATTGCATTGTACTGCTTTGACTTCACATACATAATGTGCCCTGTAGGAACTTCTTCCATTGCATTAGCTTTTAAATGTTGCATAGACATAAAATTATGAATCATTTGAGTAGGAAATAATATGGTTTCCTTTGTATTTTTGAGCCACTAAATAGTCTCATAAGGAAGTGGTGAGGACAGACCCCAGCGTATTCGTTGTTTAAAGTACTCTACGTTGGAGTGATGATGGTTTGGATTCAGATTTGCCAGGCTGACCGTGCCATCCCTTTCTGCTTTTAACCTTTCTCCAATCTCTCTGGTGCTTCGGGATTTTTGTATGCTTGTGGGTTGTTTCTCTCTTGCACTCTCTAAACCATAGAACTGTTCAAAAACTGGAAAGCATGGGGTGCAGTCACATGAGCTCAGTTCTCTGCTGCATCTGATACAGGATTAGACAAAGGACCTTGACCGGGATAACAATCCAGAAGGTACTGAGCAGGTTAGCACTGAGAATTGCTGCAAAACAGTGGCAGGTAAATTAGCTAACAAGGCACCTTGAGGGAGAGATACAAGAGAAGGAAATGAGGAGCTATTTTTCTATCAGATTTGGAAACTATTACCTCTAGGACTAATAGTTTAGTGGGTAAACTAATAGTACCCACACATGATGTGCGTGGGTACTGCCTTTGTAGTCACTGTGCAATAGCGGAATCGTTAATCTGTCTTCTCCACCAGCCATATTTAGAATTTGGCTTAGTTTTAAGTGATTTGTTCTAGTCTACTCATTTTTGGTGTATTAAATATTACAGAATACATCTCTCCGTTACTTTGGAAAGGTCACAAAATTAGTAATTCAGACGTCTTTTTTGAAAAAATAACAAACTTCCGTGTTTATAGAGAAAAGATATTTTCGTATGTCCTGTCTTGCAAAGCTGTGGTCACCAATCTGTATGGTGCTCAGCTGCTGAGGGTAGCTAATATGTGGTCAGTAGGGTGATGGGGTAGAAGAAGGCAGACCACCCTGTGGGACTGCTCGCAAAGTTACTGCTGCCATACCATTCAGTTGTCAGGCAAGCTGGCTTTGGCAGTTGTGTCAATGGAGTACGGAGCATGATTTATGTGCTGTACAATAAAATGCTGTTTTCCCTTGCTAATTGTTATCTACTAGGGGAATTCTACTGGTGAAGCGGATATTAAAAATTGCATCATCTAAGATACATGTGCCTTTACTATCATGGTTCCAAGGCAACTATGAAAGGCAACTTGCCTTTTTCAGTTCAGAAGCTGGAGCTGAGGGAGAAATCTGGTTTGCAGTACAAGCCCTGTGAAACATGGCTGAGCATTGCCGATTCTATTTAGAAGGGGTCATTGGGAGAGTATAAAGGCTGTGCACAGGTACATGCATGTTCGAGTACATGTGCTACGTAAGTGATGTGCCGTTGCAGTATCCATCTGCTTTTTGGTCTTTCTCCAACAATATTTTCTGATTTTAATAAATTCATAATAATTTCTTTAAATTACGCAAAGGTGTTTGTAAGTAGATGCACTGATATGTAGTTGTGTATCAGCCTTATCCAATAATATGCAAATGATAGACAAACATGGACAAGTGCCATGATAAGAAGTGGAAACGTCAATATTTAGCATGGACATGTATTAACATCATATCAGTAACCTCATGAAGTTAGTAAGACTCTATGTCGACTTCCATTTCACCAGGCTGTTATAGACATTTCAATGACTGTTCCTGCGACTATACTGAACACATGGTGCTCCTCATACTTGCTAGCTTTGGTGATTGCCTTTGGTCCTTGACATTTTACATCACACTTGTAGTTGTTCAGTAAAGGTAGCATATAATAGCTAAGTTTTACTCACGTTGACACAAGTCTGTATTTAGGAGTTTGCTTGATAAACTGTGTCCAGGTGGCATTGACCAGGGCAGGAATAGCAGCATCACAGGAGCAGGAGGCTCCTCTATAACAGGTTTATTTAATGAACCAGGAGGACCTGCAGTGAGCCTGTTAGTGTGTCGTGGTTTAATCTCAGTCAGCAATCAAGCACCACGCAGCCGCTCACTCACTCCCCCCGTGGGATGGGGGAGAGAATTGGAAGAGCACAAGTCAGAAAGACTCGCGGGTCGCGGGAAAAACAGTTTAATAATTGAAATAAATCTGAAGTAAGGCCTGTGACCACCCATTTTCTCATGTGATTCCCCGCCCCGTTCCCCCATTTCCATTTTTTTTGAGAGTGAGACTGCTTTGTTATTAACTATGAACCTCTGGAAGTGGACTGGAGAGATAAGACTTGGCTAAGGTAATAGATACAAAGAAAAGTCAGTTTGGAAAAAAATTAAATGGAATGGAAATGACAAGGCTATACTGACTGCATGTTGTTGAGTAGCTCAGTAGTTGGTCTTGACAGCTGGCTGTGAAACAACTGAATAAACAAAAATCTAGTAGTGCTACATTAATATAGCTCTTTTAATTATATATGTCCTGAAATATAATTCTCTTTTAAGATTTGGCTTAAGATATTGATATAATGGCCAGTAACTAGCTTAAATAAAATTTAACAGGCAAATGCAGATGCAAATTATTTTTCTGAGGTTCAAAACTTGCTTTCAGCTTGGAAACCTCAGGTTGCTGATTTTTCAAATCAGAATTTTGAGCTACCTTTGACTTGAATCTGCTGCTGAATTCCTGTAATTTGAACTAGCTTTTTATCATAAATAAATGAACGTTATTTGTACAACTTTTACTCAGTGATGCAATCACTTTTATGCTGTTCCATTTGCTGGAATTTGCTTGAAACACCTCCCTATGCATTTTACTAAAAACTTCATAGTATTAATAACCACTCTTTTGAAGTATTTTAAGAATCTTGGTCCCATATTCAGAAAACAGATAAACTTTCAGGACTCTAAGTAACATTAGCACTGAGTAAGCTTGAGAATCTCAGAGTCTAAATTTTGAAAAAATAGTGCTACTAGGCATGTAAGTGTGTTTGAATTTTTTTCATCAATCCAATTTCTTGGTAAGATGTTTCCTAATAGCTTGAAAACCACGGTAACTGAATGACATTCTTCTCAAAGTGTTATGGCTACAAAGCAGGGGCTCTAAGTCAAGGGAAAAGAGATGTGGTTTCTGTTCTGAAGTTGAACAAATCAAAAATGCTTCAAAAGCATTGTAGGAAAGTGAGCGAGTGATCCTAAAACAGCCAGTATCATTTAATAGCTAGGAAACTCATCTGGATTGTGGGAAACTCATGTTCAAGGCTCTAATCAGCTGGCTGCTCTGGGCATGTTCTCTCTTCTTTTGCCTAAAATTGAATGTTAATGAATGATGTTTGTGTGACTTAGAAACCTCTCATTCTTGACATAGATGTTTTCTAAGACTATTCCATGTTTACAAGGGGTTTAGAAATACAGAGGTGG
>NW_008795194.1:11196867-11199210 GCF_000699145.1 Aptenodytes forsteri
GTGAGCGAGTCACCCCCCCCCCAGCCAGTATATTTAATAGCTAGGAAACTCATCTGGATTGTGGGAAACTCATGTTCAAGGCTCTAATCAGCTGGCTGCTCTGGGCATGTTCTCTCTTCTTTTGCCTAAAATTGAATGTTAATGAATGATGTTTGTGTGACTTAGAAACCTCTCATTCTTGACATAGATGTTTTCTAAGACTATTCCATGTTTACAAGGGGTTTAGAAATACAGAGGTGGATTCTTGACTCATCTGGATTGTGGGAAACTCATGTTCAAGGCTCTAATCAGCTGGCTGCTCTGGGCATGTTCTCTCTTCTTTTGCCTAAAATTGAATGTTAATGAATGATGTTTGTGTGACTTAGAAACCTCTCATTCTTGACATAGATGTTTTCTAAGACTATTCCATGTTTACAAGGGGTTTAGAAATACAGAGGTGGATTCTTGATCTGCACTAAAAATTATTATGAAGATTTGTAAATATTATTCCACATGATTGCAAAAACCTTCAGAATCTCATTCATAGATTGTTAGCTGCTGCACGTCATGGGTTATTCATCTCAATGGATAAATGGCAAAAACTCTTGAAAAAGAGAGTCCCTGAAATCATCACAGTTTTCATTCTTTTGTAGATGCACTGATGTCAGGTAATCAAATGGTGTTCCAAGAACACTTTTTTCCTACTGTGATGTGCCTTGCAATGTGTCTTTTTACATTTAGTTGAAAAGTTTTAGTTTTGATTTGGAACTGACATATATTCTGTCTTTTCTTTGCTGACTTTATTAGCTCTGCTTCAATAATTTAGGTTTTTCTGTCAGGTTATTGTCTGATAGTTCTATAAAACATAAGAACAGAAATTATACTTAAGCAGACACAGGGCTTCTGTGGTAATCTGGCAGTGCTGGTATTTCCTACAGCTTAATTTCCTGCATTGCTGCTGTGTGTAACATCTTCTCCTAATGGCCGTCTTCCAGGTAGCTGTTGTGCTTCTTGAAAAAGTTTCTTGAACTCAGTTTGATCAAGTCTAGAGAAAACTTTTATTGCAGTTTGGATCAATTTGCTTTTGTAGATTACCTTCCTAAACAAAAGCATTTGGTCATGATGTTTTTACTGTATTCTTAAATTCATAACAGGAGATGGATACAACACAAGGAAATGTGGGAAGGCAAGTATTCAACATTTTCTGTGAAGTGTTACTTTCAAAATTTCACAGCATACAACCTCAGCTGAATCTTATAATGAAATCAGTAGAACTTGGGAATGTCATCATGGTGGATTATTGGAAAGATATATCCTTTTAACCTGGAAAAGAAAACACATCAAAGCACCGTCTTCCCCATGTGTCAAACCCCTCTTTGACTCACAGTAAATCTACTATTTAAACTGCTTAAGTTATCTTGGTTTATATTGACTAATTAGTTTAGGGAAAATGGCATTTGTTTAATTGGTGAATTATGGGGCAGGTTGGAGGAAATTAATCTCTGCCTTGAGATGGCATTAAGAAGCTGATGGTCAGCTGCAGGCTGTAACCTCTTCAGCTAACACTGTAGGGGCCAAAAAATGACAGATGTGTCCAAGGTCTTGGCCTCTTTTCCCAATGACAAATAATCCTTAATTCTTGTCTCCCTGCAAAATCACAGATGTTCTGCTGCCTCTTCCCTAGAGCAGAGGAGTCTCTAACTACTTCTTCTTCTTTCCTAGTCTCTAACTACTTCTTCCTCCTTTGTTGCGAGAAGCAAAACCTTCTCTTTAACCCTTTTTCTAGCTGTGTTTTCCCCTTTGCACACCTATTTTTTAATTCACCTTTATGTAAGCCTGGAAGCTGACAGCATGGTCCCAAAGTCTTGTTTACAGATGATGATGAACATGTCCAACCACAGGGCTTAACAGGGAGAACGTTACTGTAAGAAAAAAGGTTGGATGTTGCCTTCAAACTGCTTATATATAAATTCATACATTCAACAGAGATTTAAAAGCAGTCCATATCTTCCTGTTCTTACACAATACTACTTATGTGAAAGAGTTTTCTTGATTGCATGCATATGCGTATGTATGCTAAATTCCTGATCAGCATGAATAAGCAGGACAGAGGCATGACTGAAAATGGTTTTGGTATGCTAGAGTAAGCCCTACATTTAGTGTGTCATACTCCAAGGGACATTAGGCTGAGTTTTGCAGAGTTATACAGAATGGTACTGAAGGACATACGCAGTCAGAAAAGTACCTTCCCTGAAGACCTATTATGCTACATCTTCTAACTCACCTTTAATATCCATTGTCCTTGAATTTCCTCATCTTCAAAACTTTTTTCACATCAAGGTTGGGTCCCCCGCTGCCTCCCCC
>NW_008795194.1:11199260-11295612 GCF_000699145.1 Aptenodytes forsteri
AACTTTCACAGCTGACAAACCAAAACAGTAAAGTTCACTTTTGACAAATATATATTTTCCAAGAGAAATAAATACAATTTAGAAGGTTTGTCCATTACATATCCATGTATGTAATGGACATATATTCATAGCCACTTCTAATTAAGAGGAGCTTTTTGACTGAAAGACAAAATATCTGACTATTTTTTTTCCAGAACTCTATATAGCTATTTACATTGCAAAAAAGAACTCACCAAAGAAAACTGATGTCTAATAAACAGTAGGGTTGTTTGTGCTATCTTAGTGCAGCTAAAAAACGTTAAGCTACCTTAACACTTGTCTTCAGTATTTTGAGTTGGTTTAGACTAGGAAACAATGCTCTTGTAAAGAAAAAGTGACAGTTTTATACCCCTCTCTCTAGAACAACTTGCTGGGTTGTAGTGGCATACGTTCCCCAGTGCCTGGCACGGATTCACCTTGTCATAAACTCCATTTATAATACTGTGTTTTCTGTAAAGATGGCAACATGAATGTGTATGCACTGTTTTGGAAAACAGATGCTCTCCATGAAGGAAAAGCTGTCTTTTAGGAAACATGAAAGATACTTAGTGATACAAGCACATGTGCTTCATGTATGCAGCTAAATCTCGTGCTTATGTTGTTTTGTGATCCAGAGACACTTATTAAAGATGTATTGAAGGACCTAGAGAAACACCAGGTGAATGTGGAGAATCTCAGCTCAACAGAACTGGATGAGATCGCTGATACTATCGCCAATGCAATTCAAACAGTTGGCATTCAGGAAGAAACGGAGGGTGGTGCTGGAAAAACTAGAGAAGACAAAACAGAAGTACAAATGAAAAAAGGAGGTGCTGAAGGAAGGGCAGAGATTCAGACTGGATTAATGGAAAACAGTGTTAACGTACCAGGTATTAATTCTAAGTGTTAAGTACAGCAAAATACAACTACCTTAATTTTCCTTTATTGTTTCACAGTAGTGCTAGACTATTTTTAATCAGTTTTAAGGAGGACAGGAGGGAAAGTTTCTTTATTTTTCCCTGAAGGCTGCACAATTTTAGCTTTGTTGTTTTCTTTTTACGGCAGATACTTTATTTATTGAAAATGCATCTTTTTTGTGAACCCTTGGTCTTCAAGCTTCACAAACAAGATAAACCTACACACCCAATTATATTGAAATACAAATTGCTTTATGCTGTGTGGTCTAATTTCCCTTTCTTGAAAATGAGATATTTAAGCAAAACAATAATGAAAAATTATTATATTCCAATAATATATTTCAAAATATTTGGGGAAAAAAATTATGTTTTACAGATAATTGTTATTTAATGTACCACAATTACTTGCTGAAGAAAGTCTTAGACAGGTACAGGTAGAAAACTACTTGTTCCCTTTCGTGCTTAGGGAAATAAAAGAGTTATTATTGTTATTTGCTTCTGTCTGGACACATATTTTCCTGGTGATGCACATTCAGGAGCTGCAGTAATTGCCATTAATGAGTTGATACCACAGCAGCACATAAGTTACCACTTACCCGTTCTCTGTTTTAGGAGTGTTATGATATCTAGGACACCAAAAACATATGCTATAAGTGAAAAAGTTATTTTGATTTACTGTCTTTTTTCATGGTGAGATATTGAAATTCTTACTAGTTAGGGATATTCTGGTTATTTTAATTGCCAGTTCTTTTTGTAGATTAAAATGAGCAGACGAGGGTTTGTCCCGAATCATGCTGGGAAAGATGAATTAGACTCAGTTCATAAAATAAAAAGCCAACTTTATTTGACTAAGGTTAATGATGTGACTGCATATCATCACTGTAGTTAAACCATAACATGGTTTTGGTAGACGATATCTATTGAAATAAGTCATCTTCTTCCACCAAAATATGTATGAGGGATGTATATGTTTCCTTTTTCCTTAATAGAAATTTCCATTCAGCTAGTTAGAGCCATTTTATTTTTTTTTCTTAGATATTGATAAACTGATATGAAGATTGGACACTTAATTAGCAAAATAACACTATTACATTGGCTCTTGAAGTACCCTGTCTATTGATCTTGCATTAATTTCTTATTGAAGTGGGGTTAGAATAACAATACTAGATTATACAGTGCTCTTTACTCTGCCCTTTCAGCTTTGAAGTCTTAATGTTTAAATTGCATGAGAAGGCCACAACTAGAAAGCAGCCTATAAGCGGTGTTTGTATCATATATGATGTTTTCCCTTCGTAACTATGTATTTGTGCTTTTCATATCCTACAGATAATCGAGTGCATGAAGCCAGCGAGAGAACTGATAAAGAGGTAGAGTACCAGTATTTTAACAAAACGAGTATTCCACCTCAGAATATCAGGTTCATATACCGTGAAGGTCAAAAACACACTTCTGAAACAAGACTTGTTTTGCGTCTTCTGTGGATATAATTCAATACCACAGCACAGGCATATTGTTGTTGATGCATTGAAATATTAAATGAACATTTATTTAAACCTTAACCAAAATGAGTTTTGCAGTTCAAAAAACCAAAATCAAGTCCTGTTATGCCTTTCTTTCATAGAACATTCATAACAGATCCCAAAGCTCAGACAAATTCAGGCTTTTTATTTAGTAAATTTTAAGTATTGAGGTGTTCTTGAAAACACCCTTCTTTCACCTGTCCTTTGGCTCTTAGTTTGGGGGAGTGTAAGCATCCTCGCTCAGATAATCTCTCTGGTTTTCAGAAGCAGAATCACATGTTTGTGGGAGGGTTCAAAATTCCCCCTGCTTTCATGGGATCTGTCATTCTTCACTTTACCATTAATTCTTCCAACTCATTGAATGTCAGAGGTATTTAAAAAACTCTAGGCATTACATCTTGTACCTTAGGTGGTAACATCAAATTTGGGATTTTAATCCAGATTACTTTTACATATTCCTATGAGCTTTGAATCATATCCTATAGACTTATGTCCATATTCAGCCAGTTTTGAGATATATTAATCTTTCTTTTTCTGGGTTGCATGGAGCAGAAAAATCTCAAAGAAATATTTTTAAAAACTGCTGTGAAACTTCTCCTACTATATGCTCTATCAAAAGCTAACACTGCAAGACTCATAAATGGGCAAAGCCTCTTGTGTCCACAGTAAAATGTCTTTAGTAGCTGCCCTTCTACCAAGCAGGGAAAACACACAAGTGGACAATGTAGCAGAAGCTTTAACCACCCACATGAAATTCTTCAAGGAATGAAGCGCTGCATTCACAATAGGCTTACAGAGGATCCCACGTGTAGATTTCTTAGTGACAGTTTGAATAGGGGATGTGATAGGAAAGAATATATTGTGACACAGAGCACAAAGTGCCCATCAGCAGTCATTTCCTCCCAAATGCTTGGCTGCAATAAACTTATATAATGAAACTAGCTAACAAGTTGTTCCAAGCACGTGTTTTGACTTTTGCTCATTTGCTTATTGTTTCGATTTATTAGACAGATTTTTTCTGTGATCATACGTTTAGCTTAGTGGATCACTCACAAACAGTTTGTCACAATTTCTAGAGATGAATAAGTGACATATAATTCATCACATAATATCTGTTCCCTTTCCTGTGTTATGACTTGTGAGACCCAAGAGTTTTGGGTCCCAACACTTAGGCATATTGATGGATATTTCTACTATTTCTCCTTTTCATTAACTTATTTGAGAACAGAGTTTTATTCTCGTCAATACTTAAACAGACAGACACATGAAAATGAACACTATGAAAATACCATCAGCATTTTCTTCTAGCTGTTCAAGACGGAGGAAAGGCTATCTAGATTCTGTGCTATCTGAAGAAGAAAGTAACTGTTAGTTGTAGAATTTCTTTGCGCTTATTAAAACTATTGAAAAATACAGCAGTATAATTTAATGCTCTTTTTGTTATTACTGAATAAACGTTATGTTCTTACATAGTCTGGCAGCATGTAGAAATTAAGAAAATGACCATGCGACATTTGTATGAATAGACTCTACCATATCAGTAAGAGTTTGAAAGATTATATCTAGGTTTGGTTCAGTATAACATTCCTGTGTTTAGTTTTAAAAATAATAATATTCTTTTAATAAAGGAGAGCACTGCAAAACTAGTTAACTTCTTGAATGAGAATGCATTACCTGAAAATATGCCTAAAGACCTTATACCTGAAGAATCTACCAAGACAGAAACCAAGAAATCTGAAGACACCGACTCTTCTTCCTCAGAAGAAATAAATGCTGGTGTGGAAAATGTAAAAAGTGAGACTTTCTCAAGGGAACTGACAGCTGCAAAGAACAGCGAATCTGACTCCAAAGACCAGAACGAGACCCGCTACTGGATTAAGAATACTTTAATGCAGGATGGAAACTCCTATGATGAGCCTTCTGAAAATATGGGACAAGGCTTACAACTTGAAGTGAAGTCTTCCGAGGATAAAGAATACGGCTATATAGTGACAGTGAAAGAGTAAGTACAGCAGCCAATGGCATCTTTAACTGGAGAAAAGATAAAGTCATTGCACCTAATGAAATATGAATGTACAGGAGGAAAATGCCACAGGCCTGATTTTTAATACATCTGAAACTGTTTGGGACCTATTCAGTACTTTGATGAAAATACAAGAATACAGTTCCATTTTCTTACAGTTGCCTTTCCTCCAATGCGGAAGATATTTAGTTTGTAGATCTTTTGCTCAGACCTCTCTCTGTCTTCTCATGTTCCAGTGACCTTCCAATATGTCAGTAAGTGTGCTTATGGTTAGGATGTGGGCTTTAAATATTTGACTTGAAAGTAGCCTAAATATCAATGCCTGAGTCATTCTTTCAAAAAATGACACACAATAATAAAGCACAATATTTTCTCAGTGGTTTCATTTTGATCTGAATATAACACGTATTGGAATCCAAACATCACATATGCAGCTAGTTTAGAAAGAAACACCTAATGATTTCAGGTCATGTCACTAATGAATTTGACATTTAACACTATACTTTGAAAAGACAGCTTTTTTCCCTGGTGATACACAGTTTATTTTAGGAACATTTGGGAGTTTAGAACTGTGTGGGCACTTTTACATCCTTCCCCCCCTCCCCGTGAGAACAATGTTATATTTGGTTAACGATCCCGACTCATCTGTGAGAAATTAGGAATTTCTAGGATGGACTTACAAACCTCTGCATAGCATTATAGAGAAACTGAGACTGAAACTTCTGTAGCATGGATTGACTCTTTTGACTGTCTCAAACTTATTAACGGGATTGAAGCGGTAGGATTGTGGAGGATTCTTGTTTTTACCACGTTGTGTTGCTTTGAAATGCCTGTGGCTGGGTATCAGAGGACAGCTTCTTGTTTGCCTTCTCCCAGGGGCTACACTTGAGAAAGATAGGATCACAAAGAAAGAACGCCATTTGGGGGAAGAGATTTTATGTGGTGCATGGAGGGACAGGCAGATGGGAGGAGAGTGAAAGCTGAGGTTCGGCAGCCTGCAAACATCAGAGACAGAGGCAGACAGAGACTTCTCAAAAAGTAGGGAATACCTACTCCTCAGAGATAATATATATTTCATAAGGACTCAGAGGTTACCCTGCAGAAAATAAAAGTTACTTAGTTACTAGAATGAGAGATGCTGAAGGAAAGGGCTCACCTTGTGAGAACATAGTGGGGATGAGAATTACGTTAACAGAACCTTGCATTGTTATCTTGTCTCATTCTGAGTTTTATTTTTACCATTTTAATGTTAAATTTTATTCACTTTATAAAGAAACCCAGCTCTAGAGTTTAGAAAAGATCTTTTGGGAGTTTTGGAGTACTTGCTTTAAGGAAAGTCCCAAATGATTTGAGGTGCTCATAGTTCTGTTAACATGTCTGTGTGTCAATAACTACTGTTAATCATTATTTAATGACCAAGTGCTTTGGATTTAATTAATCAGTTTTAAACTGCTTTTGCAATTACAGTTGTTTTTGTTGACTGGTTCCTGTAGCAGGGTCACTATTCTCAAGAACCTGCTTCAGGAGAAAGCTAGTTATTAGAGTATTCTTCCATTTTTTTGTCTCAGTCATACCTTAGTCCTTCAGATAGGTTACATTTCTGTTTGCTTTTTGTCAAGGGGGCACTCAGGAGTCTCCTTCTGTGTTTTTGAAACCAGTCTACCAGAAATTGATGGTATAGCCTAGTTTAACCACACCTCTTGGTTCCTGCCTATGAATGCGATGTGAAGCAGTAGAAGCCAGTTTTCACCCAGCTCAGTCCTACTTCCCCCAGGGCTTTTAACTCACATCAGTCTGGAAGGCGGCTTTATATCCAACAGTATCTTAATGACACCATCTCCCTTGACCATCCAGACTTATTTGGCTCATAAATTCTCTAAAAGCTTAGAGCTTTCACAGCTCTATGTAAGGGGAGACGTTCTGACTTTCAGTCTTCAGAGCATGTAGATTCTTCACTGTGTCATCTTACCTGGTTTTCTTCCTGGCCAGTCCCCCACTGATGGGTTTTCCCCAAATTGTGTCTATTATTATTCAATGAAACTCACTGAAGAGGGTCGTTTGTCCAAAGGTTCTTGGTCCTAGAGGACTCCATATACACAAATATATTAAGCATAGATTTGTTCAGCTTCTTTACCATTTTCAATACCAGAAAGACAAAAAGGACTTTTCTTATGCACTAGATTATTACAATCTTAGTAACTTTTGGGCAAGATGCTTTTAGATAAACATTGGGATGTTGTTAAAAATACTCAGAAACAATGAAAAAAAATTTGCAATGAGTTAGATGAGACTACTTCAAATGGTTTGAATTCAAAAATATGTTTATCAAAACAATTTTAGCTTTTAATGGTAAACAGCTTATTACACAAAGCACATACTATTTGTATTCAGAAAACTTAACTGATAACTCCTCATTACATTCTTACCACTTCGAGTACAACTAGATGTCATCTTCTCCAAAGTCACTGCAGATAAAAAGAGAATAAGCTTTCATGTGGGTTTTTTTCAGTTCCTAATCTAGAATAAGTTAATTATTAAAGAGAATTAGCTGATTGAGTTGTCCTAAAGCAAAATTCCTTTTGTACCAGGATTATGTTGCATTCGATCTGCAGCAAACAGATTTTGGTTCAGGGTTCTTAGCCAGTGACTTATAACTCTTCAGTGATTTGACCCTCTTCAGCATTTCAAATCCAAAATATACTGGTTTAATTTTTCTCGTTGTTAAACTTGTTTGTTTTGAATAGGTTTATCTGAAATGTAAAAGTAAAATGGAAACCCCATATTTTGCAAAACAAAATTTATATATTCTGGAATTTTATAATAACAACAAAACCTGTTCAGGAAATTCCACATGCTAAAAATGGACTTGTCCACTCTGTAGGAACAGTGAAATACTTTCTACAGCAGTTGAGGGATCTGTTATGTACTAGTATTTCCCACAACCATTTCTTTAGTTCATAAAGTGGCCTTAGAGAGCAATTGGATCAGTGTAGCCGAGAGTTTCAGTAAGGACTTGGTTTCATGAATGTTGCTTTAATTGTATTTTTTCTTGGGGGAGAGAGGATAGAGAAAGGGATGTTTGTTAACTGTCACTGCACAGAAGAGAAATTTTAATGTCCATTTAAGCTACATTTCTTAAGTAAGCTTCCTGTATCATTAAGTATTTGTACTGAAAACCTTACTGGCTGTTTGCAGTAAATAAATAGTATTGATAAATGGCTTAGGTGTATGCTACACATTTATATATAACTGTACATGCATGTTATATTCATACAGTGAAGTAAAGGGTCTGGAACTATTCCTAGTCAGATCTTTAATCTTTGTCAGTCTAAAATCACTCCTGTTTGAGAGGTGATTGTATTCTGTAAATACTCAGGAAATGGATTTCACAAGTGATCTTTGATATTTTGTGTTTAGATCTTTATGCTTTTTAAAAGTTCTCTATTTTAAATAGAGAGGAAGCTGGAGCTAAAGGTAGGCATGAAATTTATCTTTCTAACAGCCTGAGTGTTAGACAAATTCATATGTGAAGTATCTTTCTTGCAGCAATTAGCACATTTAAGATTATAAACGTAAAATTATGATTTAGGTGGGGCTTTTTAATCCACTCTTAACTTGTGCACACAAAATGAAATGCCAAGATATGCCATGAAAGGTACTTATTTATTTTCCAATACTACTATCTTAGTATATTTTTCTTCTTCCTCCACAAAGCAGTAGGTCATAGTTTCAATCCATCAATTTTTATTGGCCATGATTTTTTGGAGCAGCGAAGCTTCATTTTTACAGCTGAAACAGTGGTCTTTTGGTAAGAAAGGGAAGTAGTCCAATATATTTGTACACTGGAGGATATCTTGAATTCTTTTCACCTTCTGATCTCAAAATGGAACTGAAAAGATTATACTTGGTGGTATAGTCGACAGATGTCAGGGGTGATCCATTCACTATTAGATTCTCAGGCTTCCATGCCTTTGCAAGTGTGACCCAAGGAGATATTAAGACTCCTTCAGTGAACTCCTAAGATGCCAGCTTTTAATTGTGCCACAAAGCAAAGATAAACATTTCCATGTAATACTTGAAGAAAAGATTTGTGATAGTTTAAAGACTTGTCAAAACGGCTGTCTGATTGTCAATGGCAAGAACAATAGGTCGCTCCTGCTGTGTTTGTCGAGTGACCTTTCAGATGGTTGGAGCAGTGCAATCCATACCAATCCATAATATCCATCAGTGCTAAGCTTTGGAATGAATTGAGAGTTTCAGTGTAGAAAATTGTCCAGCAAATCCTCCACTGTGCTGCTTCAGCACTTTATTATGCTGAGAAACCAATCAAATTGGGTGATTTACTTTGTTTTCTCTTTTCTCCTTCAAAAAATTGGCATTCTACCACTGTAGGATTTGTGTGAAAGAGGTTTGTTTCTTTCTCAGCGTAACTGTTTTGAACCGTTTCTACTAATTTTAGCTCTGAAATTCTAAAGTAATCTTATAAAACAAAGTTATCTACAGGATGTTATTTTCATTTGTGTGCTACTTTGGCCATAGTTATAAAATGCCTCTCTGTTATAGTGGGGATACATCAATGTGAGCTCTCAAATCAGGGAAGTCCTTGCCTTTGGACCAAAGAATTCTTATTTTCTGAACTTCTAGTTCTTCAAGCATGGAAAACTTTTTTTTTTTAATTTGGAAATAATGCCAACACTCCCATTTTTCTGGCAGGATATGGCCTAAGCTGAGGGCCTAAATCCCACAATCAAAGCATTCAAACAGTGTTTAGCCTCCTGAGTCCCTCATGAGGAAACCCAAAGCCTGACTTTCCAGAACATGTAGCTCTTACCACCTCCAGTAAAACCAAATGCAAACTGCTGCATGCTCAGCAGTTTAAATAGTCAAGCTGGTGTGCAATTTCTTAAATACGAGATTGAGTAGTTATACTTAAATGCACTAAGAAAAATCCTAATTTGAGAGTAGAAAGTTCATCTCTTTTCATTGCTTATCATAGTTTTTCGACCTTCAAAGTCAAGTCATGCTTTTCTGAAGCCATGCTTGGACACCCAATGTGGAGGAACCTGTCCTGTTTTGTGATTTATCAACATGCATGTGCTTGAAGTTTTTTATATAAATACAAAATCACAGACAGCTCATGGCAGCTCTGTTAGCTTGTGAGCCAACTTCTGGCATTGTTGTATTAGTCAATTCCTGGATATTTCGCGTTTTGTCATATGTTAACTCTCAATTCCAGACTGTCTATGTAAAATTATATAGGCAGTAAATCTGTTCACAACATGTTAACTTAATTGGATCATATATGCATTTCAATGCATTTAGTTTGAGGTAGCTGGTATTCTGCTCAGATGCCGTGAAAAAGCTGAAAATGGATCTTGTGTTCATAGTATAAAATTTCTATGGAATATGATTAGTCTGACCCACTTAACATGCTGAAGGGTTAGGTTAATTCCAAATGCTTGATATTATTTCTTCACCTTTACAAAGGTGATAAATGATACTGCTTTGCATGTAATGATTACTTTCCACAGGATGGCGTTCAGGTTAGGACCCTGAAGCTGGGTTGTACAGAACTCTTGGTTTATTCCCCAAGTTTTCTGTTTTCCTAGGCAAGTCATTAATGAATTGTATTCTTATGATCTTCATTATTTGTTTCCCCTACCAGGTTAAAATATTTAGCGCATTTTAATTGCATTTAAAATAAACAGGAGAAAATGAATCACAATATCTACAGCAATGAAACAGGGCTGATAGATTTTATTGTTCTTTGTTGTCTTGGTGTTTCTTGGAAGCTGAGCTTTTGTATTGCATGAGGCTTTTCAGCTATTTTTTAGAAAATAGTAACGAAATGTTCTTGTCCTTTAATACTTATATACAAACAGAAACACTGATTTGACCTTCTCTGCATATCCCAATGTCCTCTGAAATTGTTATTCTACCTACAGGTTCACTTTATCAAGGGAAAAAGATTTGCACATGTTCTTCTTTTAACTTCTACAACTAGCTTTAAGAACTAAAATGAATTATAAACATACATAAAACAGAAAAGCTCTTGCTACTAAAGTCTGTTAAAAACAGCAAAGGATAGCATTGCTCCCATTAAAAAAAGAAGTTAAATATAAAATTTTTATCCCCCACTTTGTCACTTTCCCTAGCAGTCTCTACTCTTGTATAAACAAATTCCATAGACGTCCATCATTGATTTTAAAGCCAAAAGTTTTGCTTCTGATAACATAGCTTGACCCCCTACCTAAATAATACAGATGGAAAATGTTTGCCTATGAAATTATCCAGTAGACACAATTCTGTCATTGTGTCTCAGCACCATAACTGGTGGAAAGACATAAATCTAGAATCTTCCTTGGCTAACTCTTCACATGTAATTATTCACACTCCCTAGAGTTTTCTAGACATAAAATCATTTTTCCCTCTTTAATCCTCCAGTTTCCTTGTGATACTTAGAAAGTGAGAGATCATATCCCCCACATTACTGCTTTGCTGCCTTAATTCTGATATTATATATTCCCATAGGAAAATGATACTTCATCCTTCTTATTCATGCACAAGAAAATAACAGAAAAACAGCAGTTACCGTAGCTTTGCCATAGAGAGCAATAAATACTGGTGGGGTTTTTTCAATACGAGAGTTCAGCTTTGAATATTTTTAATTTCTTCTTATCTGTTGTATGTGCAGAGATAAGACGATAGTCTCCTACTTCTGTTGCCCTTAGCTTTTGTGTTTCCAAAATCTGTTGAAATATATTATCCCAGAACATGATTCTCACCTGCTGATGTAGATCACTTTACAAGACAAGAGTCCCTCCAAAGGTCCATCCTTCCCTCTTCTTAGGGTTTCACTTCCCCAGATGTTTTCTTCTGCTTTCTGTCCTGACCAGCTGTGCATTTTTACCTCTAGAGGAACATCCAGAGCAAAATTTTGAATCGATGTAGCTGGTGACCAGCCGATCTGTCACACTAGCGACAGTAAGGGCAAGGAATCACTCTGGTCCCTTGAGTCGATGAAAAGCACCGGGTAATTGTAGGAGTGCGCCTGGAGTTCCCAGTAGTGCCACAAGGACTAGCTCACATTTGTGTCTCTCCACTTAGCTGAACAGACATGGCTGTTGGCCTGGTTTCCCAGAACAGACATTCCCATGTCTGTCTTTCCATGCTTTCTGTGCCACGTTAGCATCCCTTGTTCGGGTATCAGGTGCCAGCTTTTTTGGGAGAGCAGCCGGTGCAGGTACTCCACAACCTCTCTGTGCGCGGGTTCAGGTTATTCTGCTGTCTCCAGGCTATAGACCTTTAATCACTGAGGCTGCACATCACACATCCCCTAACTAGGGATGGGGCTGTGAGCTGTGCTTGTTTTTATAAACAATGGTAGTCATTAAAACCCTGAGATGCCGCAATATCTCACAATACCATACGGTCAATACTTCTAGTGTATCACAGTGGTTTTGGGGTAATTACCATGTAGTTCATTATAAAAGAGTTGATGAATTTTAAGCTTTTGAAATGAGTGAGAAAGAGAAAGCCCAGGATTCCTGGGAATGCTGCAAACTGAATCTATGATTCTATGATTCTATAATGCAGTCTATTATCTACCGGTACTTTTTCATCAGTGCTGTTCTGCCCAATCCTGGGAAGTTCAGATATAAAAATGCAATAATTTAATTTTCATGCCTGAAAACTTTTTTGGAATTTCTTAACTCAGATAATGAGTACGCAGTGTAAACCCCTGTCCACTACAAATTAGAATGAAGTCATTTTAATCTCACTCTAGATCATTTTTATTTCATGCAAATGAAATTTCATAAGTAGAAAATAAGCGAGGACTAATTCAGAACACAGAGAATAAATCAGAACAGAGAAAATATTTTAATTTTTCCTTCAAGTAGATATTCTGGCTTTCCACTGGCACGTGTTTGAAGAAGGTATGCTACAATCTAATGACTAGGTATATCTGCTATAGAAATACATTTAGAGTTAATTTATTAGTAGTATAGAGATAGTAGTATAGAGAATAATTTTTATAAAAAGTAATTTTAAAAATCTTTAAGGTTTGGATCTCTTACAGGAATTTTTGTGTTTCTTTAACTTCTTTTTTTTGACACTAGGTTGTTGGATATTCTCTGTCATTTGTAATTTGAACCATTTGCACTATAAATTGGTCCGGGCTTTAAGCTGCCTTGAAGGAAGAGGGAAGATATGAAGGAAGGGAAAGAATGAAAAGTCGGAAGTGCATTAAAATGTGTATCATCAGTTGTCCTCAGTCTCATTTATTAATTACTTATATGAAGGAGTAATTTGATATGAAAGAACAATTTTGCATTTTCAAGGCTTTTTTGCATCAGGGATTCAGGGTCCATGACAAGTGGACTCCAGCGCTGTTTCTAACATTCAGCTTAAAATGCATTAGGGAGTACTTTGTTGGGGTCCATTTCAGTCTCAGAAAGAAGGATATCACAATTATGGCACAGATTATTGCCATTATTTCCATGCTTCTGCTAGCGACAAAGCATCTGTATGAACTTGTTGCTATTAACACAGCTGGAGGTAGTGCGCATTTGAAGTAATGCAAGTACAGGCTGGCACAGTGTCATACTTCCATTATAACTCTAGAGAGTTCATCCTTCTCGACTTCTCTATCACTCTCGCGTTTCCATGATGCCATTATCTCCTCTGACCTTCATAGCCTGACCACTGACATTGATTTTTACCAAGTGTCATCTGTGTTACAAATTGGTCTGGACTTGAATCTGTCTGTATTAAGAGGTTTAAATTCACACTTACTGGTGGTGGGAGAAGAGGGAAAAAATTACAGAAAGTGGGAATTTGCTGAGCGGTCAAAACAGAAGTAAGCTTGAAAAGGTTTTATGGCTAATAAAGGCTTTGAGGAAACAAACATAGAAAAAAGAAACTGCAGCCCAATGCAATAAAATTGCAGTGTCCTTAAAATGATTACGATAACAGTGTTGTGAAGTCAGGCAGCTCTCAAACAATCCCATGAGTAGCTCTGTGCTCAGAAGTTATTTGGTTGCTTTCATGAATCCTGAATAAATGTGAACCATTTACAAAATTAATCATTATTTAACTAAATTTAAGGCACAGACCACGTTCAAACCACATTAAATCCATTTAGTGCTGAAATACATTCCTTCTCTAAGTCTTTACTGGGGATGTGTGCTTCAAGATGTATGAAACTACACTGAAACACAGACGAAAGACTCAAACTCAGACAGACAAGGCAGGCTGTTGTAATGCCATGGACTTAAAGCATCAGTGCCCAGGACTTTCATTATAGATTATCAGATGAGTTACTCTCAGGGGCACTTCCAGACAAGAGAAATAAATACAATTTTTGCTGTCTAAATGGGTTTTTTTAGCCTTGGTAGGCTCAGAAAGAATTTAATGGCAACACTATAAATTATTTGATGTTAAAACACTTCCAGTAGTCCTTGCTGTGCCACTTACCTCCTCTGTGACCTGGAGCAAACCACTCTAATGTCTCAGTTTCTTCTCCATTGTATGGATAATATGCATCTTTTTTGTGATGAGTGAGACTTCCTTTGTCTAGAAAAAGAGAAGGAGGAGTTGACGAAGGCTGGATTCAATAGCTTTATACCAGTGGTTGCCAACCTGATGAGAATGGGAGAGTCATGTCACTGTGTTGCCATGTATTCTCTGACACGTCATGTGCTACCTAAGGTGGCAGAAGCACTCAATCCTTCCATGGAGCATGTGTAGCTGACACCATACACCATTTATTCCCTCCTCAGGCAAATGTGACTTCTTTCCTCTGGATTGCAGGGCACGTGGCTCAGATGTTGGTAGCTAGCAGCTAAATGAGCCAGGTTTGGTAAGTGACCTTTCAGGTCAGAGAATAGTGGTGTTGGTGTGCTAGAAAGTGCCATGAAGCCAATTCCCAGGAGATAGGAGTCAGTGGGAAGAGTGGAGTGAAAATCTCTTGAGGAACCTTGGTAAAGCTACGTCTGTTTATTGTGATGGCATCAGCAGCTCTTCCATAGTTCAGTTACTACTGAAATTTGCACACAAAGAGGTTCACATCCTTCTATTTCATACTTCAGTAACTGAGTTTCCCATTATGTTGCTTGTTAAAATATTTACTAATCTTAGCAGAAAAAAAAGAAGGAAAAAAACCAGAAAAGAGAAAAGGAAAAAAATTTAACTCTGTCTGTAAAATAAAAGCTTTCCTAATATTGTTTTCAGCTTCTCTGAGGTGGAGAAGTGCTGTGATCACTGCCTCTGAGACCACATCAATGATAAGCTACTATTCACATTTTAAGTCTTGGCTATTTATATCTGAAGGCCACTGAGCCTCAGCCTCCAGGAGGCAGTGCCAGGGACCCTCTCTTCTCCTTCGCAGCAGCATCACGCCTGGAAGCCCCTCAGGAGCGAAGCCCCTCAGTCTGGTGAGATATATCACTCTCCCAGGAGAAAACCTACTATTGCAGCAAAACCACAAGTTGTACCTACCCTTCAAATCAACAGGAGATAAATGGGATGCTCTTCATACTGACTTTAAGGAGAGTGAGTCACTAGAGCAAGGGCCAGGGTGTCACTGCAGATTAAGAGCTGGTTATGAGATAGGAGAGAAAGATTCGTCATGAACTGCTGCTTCTCAGCGTGTAGAGAGATTAGTGGTACCCCATGGGCAAATTGTCTCTGTTAGGAAGAACTATGGAGGATTTAGAAAAATTCCAGATGGATTTAAATACATTGAGGGATTAAAAAGCACAATGGTAGATGAAATTCAGCTGGAATAAATGTGACAGTAATAGACATTAACAAAAATAGTCCTTTTGGAAAAAAAAAGAAAAAAGTATTCTTAAAACTCCTCATAGTCTGGGCTCTGAGGCTGTGGAAAACTTTGAAGAAAAGATTTGCTGTGTTTAGATACATGAATCCTGCCCTTGGTATGGTGGCACGTATTTTCAGACTTGAAAATTTAAAAGATGGCGTGCAAATCCACTGAGGTCAAGAGTTTAGCAGATTTTTAAAAAAGAGAGAGATTTTTATAAGTAATGAGCATATACATGTTCACATTAACTAATTGTTTGTAGAATTATACCATAATCTTATATATTTATTTTTAGAAGGAATACTCTTGCTGCAGGGTATAAGGCAAGAGGGACTGATTTCTGATCTCTGTCTGTTCTTTGCCTCGGCTGCAGTGCAGTGGGTGTGCATGGAAGCAGAGTGCATGGCTGAGATTATCACCCCAATCTGGAAACACGAGGTTCATGTGTTTCACGAGGTTCATGTAAGGATAAAATGGCACCATTCTTGTATCTGATCACTGGAGTCAGATACTGAATCAGTTGGAATCTGGTCTTTTAATGTATAATATTCTCATTTATTTGGTCAGGTGTCCCTAGTACTCCTGGGATAGAATATGGGTGTTTTGCTAATTTTCGACTGGGCTTTGGGCAACTGCCTGAATACTGGCAATTTCATAGCAACCCCCACACCTTTGAAGTTTTTCCTCAGGGAATTGAGGCCAATGTTGAATACTGTTGCTGGACAACTTTTTTAACATCTTTCTTTCTTGATTTTTAGCAGTGTGAACACAAGAATGCCCAAGAGAAAAAAAATCAAAGAATTAATGGTTTCTGTCTGTCACAACGTTGTTTTTCCCAGGGTAGAGAGCTCCTTAGGTAGTCCTTACAGAGATGTATCTCAGCTGACCACTTCTCTCACTCTCCTTCAGAATTTTTCCAGAATTATCTTGGACTTTATTTTATTTCTTAGGTCTTATTTTTGGACTGTCCTGTATTTACTGCTGGCTTAAGAAAATCAGGCAGTTGCATGTCCAAGGTGGTTTAAAACAACCTCCAGTCTTGTGCTGGTGGCTGCTGCTGAGAACTGAGTCAAGGTCTGGGATTAGTATGTACTGCTGGGGATGTGCTCCCTTCAGCAATTGCTCTTCTCACTTCTTGATCCCAGCAGCAGGAACTGGAAATTGCTTTCCCCCTCTTTATCCTTTTCTCTTGACTGCTTTTAGCAGGCAGAGCAGTCATAGCTGGTATGCACCAGCCCCTTGCCCATGGAGATGCAGTGCTCAAGTCCTGGCATTCTGGCTCCTCTGCTTGTCCTTACCAAGCAATGCACTGAGAGGTACGGGATGAAAGGAGTCAGGCCTGATACTGGCCCATGAAGGCGGGTGGTTAAAAGCGCTGAAGCTACTGTCACCTGTTCAGATAGACCCCCTCTACTGGATTTAATCTTTTGTATTCGTTAGAGCAAATAATAAGCAAAGAGACAGTTCCTAGCATATCTGTAAGTCATTTTAAAGAATCTCTGAAATACCTCCATACACCTCAGAGTCTCATCCCTCAGTCTGAGCCCTGTGACCAATATACCTGCTCTTTTCCAGGCATGGAAGGAGGATGGCAGCTCGTGCTGGAGCTGGCTGGGCTGCTCCTCCCAGCTTCCTGTCAGCAGGGAGTTTGTCTGCAGCCTAGTCAATGCCCATGCTGCTGCCAAATGGTTTTAGCAACCACAGAAAACTAGTCCTCAACTTTATTCATCCTAAAGGTGGACTCTTTATTTGACTATCTGAAGCAGTCCATATGGTATTCCAGTCCCATATTTGTGAACTTTGATTTTTTTTTTAGTTTTAGTTTTCTATCTGAAGTACTAAGGAGATTCTCCTGCATATTAAGAAAGTGATACCATTGCCCTGTCAATGAGAGGAAGCCAATCTGATGACAATGCACAGAGACTTTTTTGAAAAATGGCCAGGTGGAACTTTCTTAAATAATTATTTTAAACTATGGAATGCATGTTTCTTAAAATTCAGTATTAAAAAAGTCTAGAGAAAGAAAAAATGTATCTAAGATCAGTACCAAAAAAAGAAAATCTTCAACATGAAAGATGCTCTTGTGTATGCCTACTAAGTGAACAACTGTTAAAAAATCTTAGATATAAACACTCAAAATAAATACAGAGGTAGATGGGACCAACAAAATTAAGTTTGTCAGCTCAAGCCTCAGATTAGCTTCTAGAGTAAAGTACCACCACTAGAAGACACTGACCTTTGGTGAACCCATGCAGGCAATTGTCAGACTGTGTCTTCTGGTAGATTATTTTTGCTAACGTGAATCTGTGGAGTAAAGACCCAACTGAGAAAGAATCTTACAGGTCTAAACCAACACTTTCACCTGCAGGGCATAATCTGCATGTACCTCTCATTGTTTAATAAAAGTTGATTACTAAAATTAAATTCTTCAACAGATTTGGTCCATTCAGCTTCTGTTTTCAAGAGCGTTGGGTATCTGTCTTGTTATCCATGCCGTTAATACCCTTTTCCTTTAAGGCACATTTCTAGGTTTTAAGCCAAAATGCGGTTATTTCAGAATTTAGGGTGAAAACCAGACTACCTCATTTAGGTGCCAAACTTAGAGCTGCTGAATGCTGCACATCTTCCCCAAGGATGGGGATGTCATCCACTTAATTTGACATCATTGAGCTCCCCGAGAAACAAGGGAAGACATTCCCACACAGGGAGATTCAGGCACCTCCTTTCCTCCACTGATTAGAAAGGACTTTGGGAGACTCCAGAAGACAGCCCAGACTGCTAGGTATCTCCCTGTTTCACTGAGACATGCCAAACAAGCAGAATGTTCTGGGATCCAGTGTGTCTAGTGCTCCTCTGCTGAAAGGCACTTTGTGTAGTGACTTCTGCTTATTATTGCAAGGGTTAGAAAGTGAAGCAGGAGATGGAAGAGATCTTAAAGAAGTCTGAGCAGTTTTAACTCCCACATCCTAGGAGAGTGCTCTGTGTACCAGCCCTGAACAATAGCACTGTCCATCAACCTCTTGATGGCCCAATGGTTCATCTTCAGGCATAAAAGCAACAGAGGAAGATAGACAACATGCAAGAGGGAACATGACTCTTAACTTGCAGCACTCAGGAGGAAGGAAGACTGCTGGTCTAAACTTAGTTTTCCAGCATGTGTGCATTTTACAGTAGTAAATATTGAAAGTGTTTTTAAAGTAAACATTAGTCTAAATAAAAAATGTCTCCCCAAAAAACGTCCTAGGTGCTGGGTTCAGGTTCTAGTTTGCTCTGGTTGAGATGTGAATTCAGTACTATTCAAGCTGAACACAGGTGTAGCCAAACTTTTGAACCTTCTCCAGAGGAAACAGGTGGAGCAGAGATGCCAGTGTACTTGAGTTTGTACAGCAAAAGAGAGGCTGGGTGTGGAAGTGGCACTTACCTCCCCAGAAAATGCTCTTTCTGATACTGCCAGAAGGACTGTAGTTAAGTACTCAGGCAGCTTTCAGGCTGTAGAGAAATGCCTTGCAATTCTAGCGTAGTGCTCAGCACTCTTAAAAATGGACAAACTGGCCTTCATTGCCTGTGTCCCAATTTCAGCAAATTTTAGGTGTATTGAACCTTACCTTACTTAAGATTTCACTGGGGATTAGACCGACATTTAGGTTTAAGGAGTGCAATTCCCAATGTCAGGCCTATTTCTGTACTGTAGATTATTCTTCATCTTTGCAGAAAATGATTCAATTGAACTAATCTGACAGGGCTGACTGAATGTCCATTATAGTGCTGCATTACAATTGCTAAACAGAGTATTGGAAGGGCACTAGGTACAGTCTGGTAAAGACAATACATAATTTGAATGATGGCACTAAGGGAGCATTTCAGAGTTCGGTAAGTGGGTTTCCGAAGACACTTGGCAATTGGGAGGAGGAAAAGCAAATGAGAGCAACTGCTTGTGAGACTGACATAACCTCAGCGTAACATTGAGCTACATGTTGCTCTCCTTGGGCTGGGAGCAGGCTTGGCAAATGCTAGCAATCAAGCCATCTGTATAACTGGATCAGATTTTTCACTAACAAAATGGATCAATTTATGGGATTGTTTTGACAGGCATGTTGGGAAATACAGAACATATAGTTTTCATCATTGTTTACTTCTGTTTTTCCTCTTGTTCCCTTTGATATTGCCCACTGGCTTTTATTAGAGTTTGAACTCCGTTTAGCTCAGCATGCAGAGCTGGCCATGCTGCCAGTGTTGCTCCCCACAGAACCCCTCCTGTTCCTTCATTTACATGTTTCCTTCTTGTTCTTTAACCAGAAGAGGAAACTTTGAGCCTTGAATGCATAAATCATTAGGTCCAGGTCAAAAATAGACAATCCGTTATTCAAAGTGGTTCTCATCAGATCTGTGGTTTATCTTGGGAATTTCTTGGAAACGTGGCATCCATTTGTAGCATTGTTTGGATAATTGCAGCATGAAGCTGAACTGGTCTTGAGAGCAGCATCCAATATACAGCACTACTCTTGTTAGAGTGGTCTAATTGGCCATTCGTGAGGCACGTCTGGCCCATGAGACTCTTGCCTCCTACTCCATTTGTCCACAGCAGGCATTTAGCAAGGCTACTAACTCACCAGTGAAGGAGAAGTTATCTTCACCTGGATCCAGGTGTTGTAAATATGCTCTAAAATCAGTCAGATGTGCTCTAAAACCAGTCAGATGCCCTGTGCTGAAAAAGTTTGGAACAAAATTTTTGGTAGGGGAATTAGGGAAGTTTTTATTATGACTAAAAGTTAATTTTCGGGTTACATGGTCTTTAATACTACATCTTCTCCATATTTGGTAGGGAAAAATATATATAGCCTTTAGGGACAGCCAATAGTGCTGCTCTTTCTATTCTTAGATCTAGAAGGGATGCAAGTCAAATAATAATAGTCTTTTATATAACAATATTAGGCATCTGATGAAAAAAGTCGGTATCATTGTCTTCATTTTACGGATGGTGAAATTGAGGGTCATGATAGGCCTCTTCCAGTTGAAGACATATTCTGTTCCTCATTCATAATTCATTCAGCAACAGATACTTTCTCATTTATGTATAAAACCGCTGAAGACAGTGGGATTGTATAAACAAGTTAAAAAAAAGGCTAGCAAATTCTATACATTTTGTAGCAGTGACTGAGTAGTGCTGCTTTCTATTCTTAGATCTAGAAGGGATGCAAGTCAAATAATAATAGTCTTTTATATAACAATATTAGGCATCTGATGAAAAAAGTCGGTATCATTGTCTTCATTTTACGGATGGTGAAATTGAGGGTCATGATAGGCCTCTTCCAGTTGAAGACATATTCTGTTCCTCATTCATAATTCATTCTGAAACAGATACTTTCTCATTTATGTATAAAACCGCTGAAGACAGTGGGATTGTATAAACAAGTTAAAAAAAAGGCTAGCAAATTCTATACATTTTGTAGCAGTGACTGAGAAGAAAATCACTTAATGTGATTGTTCTACGTTGTGCCAGCTTTCTGGAACCAGATTTTAGAAATGCGTCCTCGTCATTGTATTTTTCTTGTAAACTGAGCAAATGAAAAGTGAAATCTTTAATAGACAATAGCAGAGAAAGATTATAATCCAATGTTCTATTATTTAAATTACCTCTGTAAGTGGATTGTTCCTTAAAATATTTCTGTTTTCAGCTCCCTCACTGGGAGGGATTTAAATATTGGAAGATACAGAATATTATTTTCACCAGGCAGTCTAATTTTCCTGTGTTCAATGTCCAGTACACTTTGTGAAAATGATTTAACAAACAATTACATAAAGTTGGGCTCCTAAATCCACTCCTGAGCATTTAAATGGATTACACTAATTTTCAGAAGTGCTCAGCAGCTCACATTAAACTTAAGAGATTTATTCCTCTACTTTCATTTTGGATTAATCTCTAAATAAAATAGCTTTATAGCCTAGATCTGCTTTTTTTTTTTGTTAGACAAAACTCCTGATGAAGTTATAGGGAGCTGATTGGCTCAGAATTATTTTAGCTCAGACAAGTAGGTATGGATTGGATTATTTATTTTTCACATGGTTAAAATAGATAGGGAAGTTTTCATGGTTATGTCGTGATGTTAAATTATGACATCAGAGTCTTGCACTGAGCTGGGGAGTCATTTAATCTGAAGGGACAATGTAGTACTACCATATAACATTGGCTATTTTTAGCAGACGTGTAAGCCATATGCTCCAGCAGGTATAACCAGTGCAAAAGCTGTGCCTTAAAAGTGAGATTAAACAAAAACAGCAGTGAAAATATTTTGCAGACGACACTCTGCCAGACTTTAAAACTATATATATCTACATAAACTCCAAAGGAAATATTTATATTTCATTCCCCATTTATTTCTTCAGTGTTATTAACCTGTCAAACAAAGTATATTCTACAAATAATATGAGAGAGAGATTGGCATCTGAGCGAGACAGAGTTCTGCTACTCGTTCAGTAGGGTCTGAATCTGTCAACTGAAAAATAATATTTAGGCTAGCACTCACAGATAGACATGGCATTAGAAGATAAAGCAACGGAAGTTAGTTATAGTCATGGTTTAACCCCAGCGGCAACTCAGCCCCACACAGCCGCTCGCTCACTCCCTCCTGGTGGGATGGGGAGAGAATCGGAAGGGCAAAGGTGAGAAAACTCATGGGTTGAGATAAAGACAGTTTAATAGGTAAAGCAAAAGCCGCATGCACAAGCAAAGCAAAACAAGGATTTCATTCACTCCTTCCCATCAGCAGGCAGGTGTTCAGCCATCTCCAGGAAAGCAGGGCTCCATCACACCTAACGGTTACTTGGGAAGACAAATGCCATCACTCCGAATGTCCCCCCCTTCCTTCTTCTTCTTCCCCCAGCTTTATATGCTGAGCATGACGTCATGTGCTGTGGGATATCCCTTTGGTCAGCTGGGGTCAGCTGTCCCGGCTGTGTCCCCTCCCAACTTCTTGTGCACCCCCAGCCTGCTCGCTGGTGGGGTGGGGTGAGAAGCAGAAAAGGCTTTACTCTGTGTAAGCACTGCTCAGCAGTAACTAAAACATCCCTGTATTATCAACACTGTTTTCATCACAAATCCAAAACACAGCCCCATACGAGCTCCTATGAAGAAAATTAACTCTAGCCCAGCCAAAACCAGCACAGTTTTACATGAATTTTCTATACTTTCTAGCTCTCTTTTCATCTTCCAAGCTGTAGAGAACTGGAGCTGGAAACCTAAAAAGGAATTCTCTTGAATTCTTTTAAACTGTGAGATGTATCACATTTTGTTTTAGCTGCTATTATAATATCCTAGCACAGTTAACTTGAAGGAAGATGCAAAGGAGAAATCTACAGCAAGTGAAATGAGAGCAAAGGGAGGAAACCCAAAGTAAGCGCTATCTCATCTATGTCATCTGCAAAAAGGTGCTATGCCATCCAACAATTTATTCTTCCAAAGGCCAAAATCTAGATTGAAGGTGTTCAGCAACCTTCAAGGCAATCAAAAAATGGAGCGGTAAAATCAAGAAGGACTGTTAAAGACACTGCAGGAGCCATTCATTTTCTTTGGCATAGAAAGTGTTAGCTAGCCTCAAGAGAACCTGCAAAGCATAAATAGCATCCATGGGTAGATCTTGTGCTGCTTTTTTTTTTTGCCAGTACATGCTTTGTATGTCTGAGGCCTATGTAAGTTGATATTTCTCTTTTAAGGGATCACCATTACTGGTGTAACTGAAATGTGTTATCACAGGCTCCCAAAAGAAAATGCATATGCGTTGGACCTGTATTGTAGCATGTCTGGAAACTGAGGGGCCGTAGCCCAGAGACTCACTCTGTGCCATGCTGCTCCGAGTGAATTGGAGCCATCAAGAACTGTCACCAGGAAGGGGGGACCCTCTCTCCACCCCCACTATAAGGAGCTGAAATGACCAAGTGGAAAGGGAGGTACTGATCTCTTCTCCCTGGCATCCAGTGATAGGATGCGTGGGAATGGTTCAAAGCTGCGCCAGGGAAGGATTAGACTGGACATTAGGAAGCATTTCTTTACCGAGAGGGTGGTCAAACAGTGGAACAGGCTTCCTAGAGAGGTGGTCGATGCCCCAAGCCTGGCAGTAATTAAGAGGCATCTAGACAGTGCCCTTAACAACATGCTTTAACTTGGTCAGCCCTTAAGTGGTCAGGCAGTTGGATTAGATGATCATTGTGGGTCCCTTCCGGCTGAACTATTCTATTCTATTCTATTCTATTCTATTCTATATTCTATCTTGGCAGTTCAAATAATGTAGTGAGAACCCTATCCCCACCCTTAGCTTTCCTCCAAGTCTTTGGCCTTGATAAAATAGTTTCATCATCAGGGTTGAGTCTAGAGAGTCTTCTTTCTACTGTTACAATTTGTCTGGAGTATCTCACTATTTGTTCCTTATCTGAAGAACTATTTTTTGTCTTTCTTGGTTTATGTAACAATTTCCTTTGAATTAATTCCATAGTAGTTGAACCCTCACAATCAATCGATGAATCATATTCATAAAAAAAAAAAAACACACCAGTCCATAATACGGCAACTTCTTCCCATGTAGGACTGAATCAAGCAAGCAGAAAACCAAGCATAGTACGTGAAAGATCATGAACAGGGGCTGTTCCACCAGTACTGTATACTTGCACTAGGGACATGTGGGAAGACCACGGGCAGGAGGATAGGTGATGTTTGCAAGTTGTCTTCTGGTAACAGTCCTTGTATAAACCTGAAATCAGATGGGTGATGTGGGCATATGGTGCTGTTGCAATGCAGCATGTAGTTTGCTTAACACTGTGCTGGTGGGAAGGGTGTACTCTCTCTGTGCAAACAAAGCTAAAGGCAATCACTGTACAAACCATGCAACACTGAGCAAAATGCAACACTAAACAAAAGCAAAGCAGAAATAGAGTGTGGAGAACGATGTTCTGGCATTTTTAGAGAAAGGTTTTGAATATTCAACTCTCCTACAATACAGCTGTCACAGAACAGTAATAAACAGCACTAGTATGTATCGATGTTAAGAAGTAGAAAAAATTGTATTGGAAAATATTGTGATACAAATTAATCATTCTTAATATGAATCCTCAAATGTATGATCTGTAATAGTACTGGTACCAAAGAGGACAATAGATAGCATCGTGCTTTTGAAAAGTACACAGGTACTGGTTCTGCAGCTTTCCTGTGCTGTTATGAATGACAATTTCTTGACTTAACAAACTGCATGCGAGTTTGTGAACCTATGTGTTTTAGTTTGTTATTGGATAAGAGTTACTAAGAGTAGTCCTGGATGCTCAGGCTTGCAAAAGAATGGCCTTCCAGACCATTTTATCTCCAATTTTCTCTCCAGCATTCTTGCTGGACTGTAGCATTCAAATGCTCTGAGTACGTCCCCCATTACTGTTACTACGTTGGTTTGTAGCAGCATACCTTGGTTTTGAAGCTGGGGAATGCTTTTTCAGGGGAGGAGAGGTAAGCAGGGAGTAGGAGGTTGAGCTTTTAGAAATGAGACTCCCTTGGTAAAAGAATTACACCAATGTATGCAGCAGACTGCCTGCGCCGCTGCATAGACTTGCTATTACAGTAAAAGCCCACTTGCTGACACCAATCATTTCCATAAAACTTAAGCCAACATCTTTGGGAGAAAAGATTTAATTAACACATAAGCCCCTGAGTCACTATGACAATCTGCTTTCATAGTGATGGGAATAATCACATTTCTATCCACTGTCAGTCCTTGAAATATAGGGGGTTTATGAATAATCTATAGTACATTTTTTTCCTTACAGAAACAGTCAGATTCTTTTGTTACTTTCACACAAGAACATTTTTGTCTTAGGCACCTAGAAAAACTCTAAATTTATCTGGTGCCTTGAGGGGCTACCTCTGCTTGTGTGACAGGAGGTCTCTAGAGCATTTTGGGTTAGTAGCATGAAGGGAGGCTGAGCAATTCCATCCTAACCGAGATCCACATGAGACATCCCATTATTTAAATAGAGGTGCCCTTAGGGCAGTGTATGCAGAACCCACTGCAATAAATAAATAAATAAACAGTGCTCATTGCAGACAATAAATAAAATTGTGGCAATGGTTACCGTGATATAAAATTAGATTCAAAAACTTTCACTGTGAAGCAGAAATAATAACCTGGGTACAGAGCTTTGAAAAAATCTTTTTTTCCCCTTAGTCCAGTTGAAAAGATCATGTCTAATAGTACATACTTTTTTTGACACCTCCTTCTCCTACTTATTATAAATCCTTGAAGGAAAAAATACAGAACCTTTTTTCCCCTGGGGTAGTCTCATCAAACTTGTTTCTGATTTACTGTGGCATAAGTTAGATAAGTATCAAGCTTGTAGGGTTTAATTTTATGATCTTTGCGGCTTTAACAGTGTTGAGAATAATTCTATAATCACAATTTAGACAGAGAATGTTGTATGTGTTGTTCTCACTGGACACTGTTATATCATTTCCTTATCTTTTTTACTTTCTTAATACTTTTGTATTTGGTTCCACAGTACTGAACAACAACTAAACAAGGTATGATCTGTATATTAGGGACAGAATGTTCTTAATGCATCTTTAGAGTTGTAACAACTCTAATAACCTGAAATTTTTGCAAATATAAATTTTGCATCTAGATAAGTGCTTTTTTAAATTATAGCAGTCCTCTTGTGTTAGGCTTGATTGCAACCTGTTTTCTAAATTAAAAAATGTAAATGTGGCATTGACAAAGGTTAAAAAGATTTAAAGTGGGTTCTGTCAGCAGTGCATGCAGACACCAAACTAAATCCTGTGTATCTAATCAGTGTCCTCTGGACTGTGTGCCTTGCTCCATTGTTTACTCTCAAACTCATAATAATTTTGTATCCTTTCACTGGGCGGATTCATTTTAAAAACTAATGAATTTACAAAAATGCTTTTCCCTTGTCCATTTGATACTGAGCCTGCAATTTGACTTTCATTGTTTGTTTCCCTCCTTGTCTCGTCAATCCTTTTCTCTCTTTCTGTCCTTTTACTTTATTACATTTTTTATTGAGGACTGAGATGAACTGGTTGCTGCATCATGGGCCCATTACACTTCCTAACAATTCCATTTACACCTTATTGTTTGTCTTATTGCTGGAAAATTCAGGTGATTCATCATGCCTGAAGAAGCACCTGATCCCAATTCCCTTGATATCATGATCACTATGTGACAGGAATACAGTTAGTGGTGGCTTTCAGACTCTAAGAGGCCAAGGTGATAACTCTTTTGGGACTTTTAACCTCTCAAGTATTGATGAGTTCCATTTTCGTAATGGTCTGTTTTCTTGCTCCCTTTCAACAGCCCCCTGAGTGTGGAAAAGGGCTTGGACTTAATAAAGGAAGTGGCAGATCTCCTGAAGCTGCAGATGAGTGTCTTCGATGATGTCAAGTACGTACATGGAATTTGCCCCTTTTTATTTTATTGGATTTCTCATTATTTTTGAATAGTTTGTCTAACAAGGAAATATCTACTCTTTAATGCCAAAATTAATGAGACCGTGTTAGAGACAAAAAAGAATATTGTGATGATCTTTATAACGTCCCCTACACACAGTTAGGAGCAAATTATTTTAAAAAAATTATAAAGACTGAAATTTTCCTATGCTTCCGTAGGGAAAAATAGTCTGTTCAAAGTGCTGTAAAAATATTACCAACCTTATTTAACAGTGTCTAGGTAAGGAAAGACTTGTGAAGTGTCATTATACCCAGCGTTGCTGAGGGGAAAATGACATCAGAGATGGATAAGAACTTGGGTCCCTGGCTTTGAGTCTGGCATGTGGCACACTAGGTCGTGCCGCTTGGTCAACTACTCATTTAACAAGTCACAGGGAGTTCAGCTATGCTGAGCTACTGTTTTTCTTCATATGATTCATACTGATGAATGCTCTGCATGTTAATCTCCTGAATGAGGAGGTTATGATCTGCCGTGTCCGGTAAAAATTTTTAGATTGGGGATTTTCTGAAATCATTTTGGTAGGAACATTTACTTTACAAAACTTAATTCTTCCTTTGTAAAATAGAAAATAAAAATAGTTTGATAGAAAACTAATGGAAAAGAAGGGTCAGCTGTGGGAGGTTTTTGACAGCTTGCTGGAAACAAGTCACATCTTGGTGCACAGAAAATAGCTGATGTCTGGGTAGCATCCAGTTCCTGCCTATGTTTCAGAGGGTTTGGGGTGGCTTGTTTTGGCCCATGAGTCAGGTTGTTGAAGTGCAGCATCTTTCTCAGCCTACTTGTGCGGCCATCAGCTTTTGTTTAACCTTCAGTTCCAGTTAACGTAATTCGTCATTTAATACTGTGTTTTAAGCCATAGTCTGAAGATGTTTCATCTTTAGTGGAAGTGTTTATTATTATTTGGAAAAAAAAAAATCTACCCATTCTATTACTGTATATGTAGGGAGAAATAGACTACTGGTGAGGAAATCTTTTTAGAAATCTGACAAATACCAGGCATATTGGTTTTGTTGTTTAGAAGGAAAATATTCCCATATTTTGTTTGCTAGAACAATTCTTTACATTGCTGAAAGTCTTTTTCCTTGTATTTTATGAAATGTATTTTTTATGAAAACTGAGTTTTGAAATTACAAAAAATGAGAATATTATATGGTCTTCCTTGTAAAGAGAAATTGCAACCTTGACTTTGAATACTAGCAGATAAAGTCTGCTGCACATTTAAAGGGGTAATCCCATGGAACAATTTCTCTGCTGGAATCAATGAGTTCTGCTTCATTAATGTCATTCATTTACGGTACAAGAGCACTTTCACCTACCTTTCTAATTGTTAGCATAAAGCCTTTTGGTTATTTTTTATCATTTGATATATCACAACAACATTACAATTGGCAGGCTGTAGATTCATTCTCTAATGAAAAATATCCCTCCAGTGATATAGCTAGCTATGAACAACCTTTTTTTTTTTTTTTTAATGTGTGACATTAGGAAAGCTGGTTATTTTGTGTCCATTAATATGCAGTCATATGTCTCTACTGAAAGTACTTGTATTGTATGGTCAGTATTTTAAAAGTGCGTTCTGAATGATTGTAACTCCAAACAGGACCAAGTATTCTGTCTATTAACACAAACATGGTCTTTGCCTTTTTAAAAGATCTATAAATCTGTGAAATATTATCCCAAATCTCAAGTTAGAGAAGAATTAATCCATTATAAGTTTTCTTTACTCAAGAAAATGAGATGCTTTGACTCAGGTTAAACCCATGAAACGCTAAAGAAATCTGGAGCTGGCCAGTAGATATAGCAGTAGTAGAGGCTTTAGAAAAAGGCCTTACCAAGCAAAGAATTAATGCTTTTTGGATTTGTTCTTTTGTCATCTTTACACAGCCATTGTTGGAAAACTGTATGAATTTGAAGGCTCTGATTGGCTTCTGAGTAGCATCATGGAGAGGGGTTTCAGGAAAGACTTGATGTCATGGTTATTCTTAATCTACCTTTGACATATCAGTGTGTGAGAATGAGGCATCTCAGAAAATATGCTTTCTACTTGGCCTAAGGCATCATGGGCAATATAAATTATTTTATTTTACTTGCAGCTAAAAGTAGTCTTTTTCTTAGGGATTCAGTTTTTTAAAAAGTCTACTTTGAACGCCAACCTGAGTATTAGCTTGGTGTAAAATTCTCAATTCTCTCTTTTCCTTCCAAGAATTCTGAATGGTAAGAAAGTAACAGTGTAGGCCTGAATTTTTTAGACTATTGCAAAGATTTCAGAGTAAAGACATGTTACTGAGAATCAGGGTTAATTTGAGAGTATAGACAAAGCCATCACATTCAATAGGAATAGTGTAAGAAGAACTGAGGAGAGGGTGAGTGGTGAGTTCTTCTGAAGTTCTTTAAATTCTCAATTAAGAGTTTCTTGTCCTTTTCTCTGAAAAAAAATTAATTTTAAAGGGACTGCTTCACAAATACATTACTACCTTTAGTTAGTTTTGTCTGCAAATATCTTTCGTTCTTTCCTATATTTTTAGTTTTTTCCTGTGCTTTGGAGTTTGGCAAGTGAACAATTGCTTTTGCCGTGGATTCCTACTGATTCCTGGGTTAGTTCTTGATTAGTTGATGCATGGTAGTAATCAGTTTATCTTATCTTCTCTCATTCACAATCCTGCCAACTTTAACCGATGGCCTGCAATTCACAGTATAGCCTCAGGCTTGGCTCCCAGAGCTTTCAGTCCACTTCTACAGTTGGTTTGTTGTCAAGTTTGCATTGACATAAACTTTGCTCGCCCAGTGAAGCAGATGAGTGGGAATAGATTTGGGGAATTCATAATTAGAAATATTTCAATGTGGAAGAAAAGATCCAACATGTTAGCTGTCACTTTTGGATACAGCCTGAATCTTTATGGAAGTAATAGTTATGCTTAATATGTTTTGTTAATGGTTATGTAGCTGTCAAATAAATTCCATTATTTCTTATTACATCATTAGAGACCATTAAAAGGATATTAGCATGCTGATGTAATTATGCAAGCAGACGTAAAATGACTATAGTTATGATTTTATAATCTAATTATGGGTGTCCAATGCCCCTGGTGATTGATTGTTGGACTGGTATCATGGATTGAAGTCAGATGGGTAGTAGTGTTAGGAGGGTTTGATTTTATTTAAAAAAAAATAATTTTACAACTCTGCAATCTGCAACATTGACCTTCTTCATGTAATTACAGTTCTTCACGTTATATAGTAAACTTACAAACATGAGAGATTATCAAGAAACATCCAAATATAATAAAAATACTAAAATCTGTAAGCTAAACTGTGAGGGTAGTGGAAAGGACACTCAGAATCTATAGTCAAAGCCACTGAATTAGAACATACGTGACTTATTTGGTTTCTGATGAGAATACGAATTATTTCTGAATTTTTATTTAATGTTCTCATACTTGGGGTATTTACTGAGAACATTGCTAAAGGGGATTTTGAGCTCTAAGCTTAGCTGAATACCTTTGTATGGAAAGAAAACAGATTATTCTGATTTCATAGTATTTCAGACTGCATATCCTACCATTCTCAGCCTCCAGTCAAGAGTGAGATTTTCAGCTGAAAATTACATTCTCTGATGGATGCTGCAGTAGCACTGATTTTTTTCTTTTCCTTCTTGTTTCTCTCTTTAGCCTTATATGATTTTCCCTATTGCCATTGAAGATCTCTCTCTCTAGGTGTCTCTTTTTTCCCCATTTTTTTCTGCTGCTTTGGCTTCCTCCACCCATTCATCTTAATGGGCATCTTTGTCATTTTTGCCTTCTAACATACCTAAACTCAGTACTCAGAGAACTGTCCTTTCAGGAGACGTGGTAGCTTGACCAACAAGCGTGCCCATTTCCATATCTAATTTTTCAGTGGAAAACCTGTAGCAGTGCACTCTGTATTCATTCCATAAAATGACATTAATCTCTATCTGCTGCTGCTGTTTTGAAGTGTAACAATAATTGCCTATATAAGCATATAATCCATATATATAATGTTGGGGATGAACAGGATACTTATGCTAAATTTCAAATGCTAATATAAATAGATTTTTCAAGTTGAAAAAGCTGATTCTGCTTATCTAATATAATGTCCTGGATTGCAAAGCCATAAAACTTAACCAATATTCCTTTATCATGTACGGTTTGTTGCATCTATGTTTTACATCCAAAGCTAAGTTAAAAGACCAAATCACTGATCTTTCAGAGTCTAAAGGTCAAACTCCCAGGCCTTGGGTTGGTTGTTCAGCTTTCACCTGACTGCTCTCCCTACCCACGCTAAGATTAGAGGTGAATTCAGTGTTTTACTTGAATAGTTTATTATATGAAAAATGAAAATTCAGGTTAACTGAAGGTATGTATGGAAACTGTATGGAGACTTCAGCTGAAAAATACCTTTCAAAATTTGTAGCAGCCACAGCAGTGTGGTTTGACATTTTGAAAATAAAATATTGTAATTTTAAAATTCAAAGTAATGACTAGTTTCAAAATTTAACTGAGTTTGGCTTATAAGGAAAATGCTTTTATTTTGGTGATAAGAATAAACAAAAAATTGATTTTGGACTGAACACAAGCCATTTTTTTCCCCTTTTTGGACTCGATGATCTTAGAGGTCTTTTCCAACCTCAATGATTCTATGATTCTATGATTCTATGATTTTGAGCTCTAAGCTTAGCTGAATACCTTTGTATGGAAAGAAAACAGATTATTCTGATTTCATAGTATTTCAGACTGCATATCCTACCATTCTCAGCCTCCAGTCAAGAGTGAGATTTTCAGCTGAAAATTACATTCTCTGATGGATGCTGCAGTAGCACTGATTTTTTTCTTTTCCTTCTTGTTTCTCTCTTTAGCCTTATATGATTTTCCCTATTGCCATTGAAGATCTCTCTCTCTAGGTGTCTCTTTTTTCCCCATTTTTTTCTGCTGCTTTGGCTTCCTCCACCCATTCATCTTAATGGGCATCTTTGTCATTTTTGCCTTCTAACATACCTAAACTCAGTACTCAGAGAACTGTCCTTTCAGGAGACGTGGTAGCTTGACCAACAAGCGTGCCCATTTCCATATCTAATTTTTCAGTGGAAAACCTGTAGCAGTGCACTCTGTATTCATTCCATAAAATGACATTAATCTCTATCTGCTGCTGCTGTTTTGAAGTGTAACAATAATTGCCTATATAAGCATATAATCCATATATATAATGTTGGGGATGAACAGGATACTTATGCTAAATTTCAAATGCTAATATAAATAGATTTTTCAAGTTGAAAAAGCTGATTCTGCTTATCTAATATAATGTCCTGGATTGCAAAGCCATAAAACTTAACCAATATTCCTTTATCATGTACGGTTTGTTGCATCTATGTTTTACATCCAAAGCTAAGTTAAAAGACCAAATCACTGATCTTTCAGAGTCTAAAGGTCAAACTCCCAGGCCTTGGGTTGGTTGTTCAGCTTTCACCTGACTGCTCTCCCTACCCACGCTAAGATTAGAGGTGAATTCAGTGTTTTACTTGAATAGTTTATTATATGAAAAATGAAAATTCAGGTTAACTGAAGGTATGTATGGAAACTGTATGGAGACTTCAGCTGAAAAATACCTTTCAAAATTTGTAGCAGCCACAGCAGTGTGGTTTGACATTTTGAAAATAAAATATTGTAATTTTAAAATTCAAAGTAATGACTAGTTTCAAAATTTAACTGAGTTTGGCTTATAAGGAAAATGCTTTTATTTTGGTGATAAGAATAAACAAAAAATTGATTTTGGACTGAACACAAGCCATTTTTTTCCCTTTTTTTTTTGTTCAGCTGACCAAAAAATATCAATCTTTTGATAAAGACTAATTATGATATAGTCTTGAAATATTTGATCATATCTATGCATTTTTCTACAGCCCTCTGTCTTATTCCATATGCAGGAAATAAAATGTTCAGTGAATGAGCAGCTTTTCAATGTTTCATTTTATTCTCATTGTTCAGTGTGAAGCTTCAGGATCTATTTATTGCACATTATTCAAATCCTGCTTTGAGGTCAGAAAACCCATTTCCTCTTGTTTTGTTTTGTTGGGGTTTTTTTCCCTATGGTGCTCTTCACTACACTATCAAAATGCTCAACAAACATGAATTGATATACTTAACTCACATGATGAGGTATTATTAGGACCATACAGAGCTGGAGTTATGCATGAAGAGATTAATATCAAAGCATTTGCTAAATATGGGGTGGCCAGTCTGATGTCTCAGAGTATACCTTATTCAACCTCTTCTGTAAAGAACTTCACTTATTGAGACAGAGATTTCATTGGCTTCAGTTACCATTCTGAGTGTTCAGCAGTCCCAGAAGTCAGCTCTCAGTTTAGACAGTGCCACTAGGTCTGTAAAAAAAATTGCCTGACTTGGCTTCAAATGACCTGAATCTGAATCTGAGGCAGAACTGGATGGTACCAGCAGAATTCAAAGTAACAGTAGGACCTTTACATTTTTATAGTTCCATACCTTATTTGCCATATACTTCCTGAGGTCTGATAAAAATGAAGTTGGGGGCCCCGAAAATATTGGTCTTCTCTACTGCTTGACCACCATTCATCCTTGGATGTCAGGCATCCTATTGAAAAAACACTTTGAAAAGAAAGACTGCATAGCTAGATATGAAGTAAGTCAAGATTGATTTTTCCTGTTATACTGTAGTAGGTCCTTAGTGTCAACTATGTTTTTTACATATTTTTATGTAAACAGTTATCTAACGAAAGCTTGAATTTGGAAAGCTTATCAAGAGGACAGCTACAAGCACATTCTTGCCATACTTCAAATCTCTGTTTTCAAGTAGTGGGTTTAGAGACACTTTCCACCTCCTTTTCAAAGAAAAGGCCTTACACAACCAGAAAATACCTACCATTATCCTTGTTATTAGGAAGGGCTGAAACGGTTGGGCTGGAAAAAATACAATTTGAAAAGCCAGCCAACCATCCCAGTGAAAAGAACTTGAATTGAGGAAGATCAAACCAAGTGGTTAAAGTTTGGAGAAGCTTTAAATGTGTTCAAATCGGACGTGTTGGGCAAGCAGACTGATGAGTGGAGCTCCCAGCCTCACCTATTATGAACACGTGCATTGGCTGTAGTGTCCTAATCATGCTATATAGGTTTTGTTCATTGTTTGTCATGTTATTTTTCTAACACCTGAAAAACTCAATCAGCCAGTTAATCATAGTCAGTCATCCAGAACCTAAACACTGGAACGGTACTTGGTATTTTCACTTCATCATGCTGATGGATTATGACATGTGGTATATGTATTCTCTAAATGTGAACACCTCAGGAAATTATTGGTAGCTTGAGAGGCAGGATAGTGTGAGGGAGGATTATTTAACCACTGAGCAGTAGTGGGACAGGTAGCACAGTGTCTTGTTAGGTTTGTATCTGCAAACTTCCCTCTACTGTACAGATTCTGCATGATTCCTTTCTCCTTGATTCAGTGCAATTAATCTTTTCGTGTCTTGTATGTTGAACACCTGTGGACTAATATTCTTGCAAAGTTTTTTCTAGATTGCTAGGTTGGCAGATTCTGGATTCTGCCATCTATGCCATTTAGATTTACCGAGAGGAATGTTCTCATATTGTGCTTATGAAAAAACATATAGTCCACCCTGCTCTCCTTAAGGTGCTGTAGTACAAACTAGCAATAGATTGAATTTTTATTTCCATTCCATTCATTGTCCAGAAATTAAACATCATTTTTATTTCAATTTGAACTGTGCTATGTTTGGTCTCAATAAAAAGATATACCTTTCAAAAAAGTTGAGCAATATTTGTCATCTGTTCTTTGATTTCAAATAGCAAACCAACAGACTAAGGCTATTTGGCATAATCTTGTTTAAAATGTTATAAAAGCATAATAAAGAAATAATGGAACCACTTTTATTCAAACTTGACTTCTTCCACAGATTTAATGAATCTGGAAAACAAATTGTCTGAAAAATGTACTGCTGTAACTCATTGCATGCAGGCTTTTATAAGAAATTGCATTGTGTTTTCTGGTACATATTGTCTTATTTGACAACTTATTTGTAATATAAAGATACATCAATTTTAAAGGAACGAGGATAAGGAAGCAAAAATAAGGTGAAAGTTTCAAGTATGCATTCCTTTACTTAAAAATGAGTGATTTCTCAACCTTAGCATTACATTAGTCTTGTGGCTTTTTCCCCTGAGGTACAATATATTTTGTGTGCTTTTCTTTAATAAATGTGCATATAACCAAGATCATTTTGCCTTCTCCACTGTAACTTTTCTGCTAGAAAAATATAAAAATACATTAAAATAACAAGAAGGATTTTGGCACGCAGCATTTTATGAATTCTAGGTGACAAAACAGAAAGACCATAAAAATCTACAGAGACTCTTATAAATAAAAATGTACGAAGTTTGGCTTTCCATTACAACATTTCATCTCAATAAATCAGGGGATTTGCACCTTTGTAATCAAAAGCACAATGAAATCCAGTGTTATAGATACATTTCCAGGTACTCATAGGTCCCTACTCAAGAGAAGGTTTTTACAGATAAGTAAGCTTCTGAAGTTTATCTATCTATTTATAATACTTCATATTTCTCTACTGCTCATCCCTCTGTGTGACTGAGAATGCCATCATATTCCTTTTTTAATAAAATTAAAGTTCATAACATTATAGGGTAGGCAGGATATACTCCTTTGTTTCAAACAAGTCACTGAATATGTGCCATTGCATTTAATTTATATAACATTTCACATATTATTAACAGGTAATCATTTCCATTCTACAGATGGGTAAATTGAAACTCAAAAAATAGTTAGCTCAATTTTCCCTAAGATGGTACAGAAATTGGTGACAGATATGAGAACAGAAACAGAGAACTGTGATTCTCACTCTTGAACTAAAGCTTGGTCCACAAATAGAATAACTAATAGTAGAAATGGAAGGAGATTATCATGTAGAGATTTGTTTAAAAGAATAGTCCATTATAAGAAATATACAAAATTCATCTTATGCCTATGTCTTTCCTGATTCTCCTGTCCTTGGCTACCTGATTCTCCTACGTACACAAACACACACTTTTTTTCTCTCTTTGTCACCTGGATTGATGGGTGGATGGATGGATGGACGGACGGATGGATTGCATGCATGTTACAGACCTGCTGACCCAGCTGAAAAAGATAATTCTTCTGCACATTTTTTTTTACACCCTAGCCAGTAAATATTGCATATCCAGGCCTATGAGCTGCACCACAACCTTCCTGTGGAAGGGTTTGTATTCCTTAGGAGCCATAAAGGCAGTCAGAGCAAATATACATCTGTAGGTGCGACCGAAAGAGCCCAAATTCCACTTGCAGTGCCTTCTTTGTGAAGCAAATGCCTCTCCCTCACAGCTGGCAGTGGAAGCTCAAGAACAAATCTCCTAGTTGGTCTCCTCAGAGCTAAAGGAGAAGCCAACAGGTTTTAAGAGGGCAAGCAGGAGGGCTCTGGCTGTAGCACTCAGAGTTTTGTAGCTTTTTGAATTGAGGCTGTAGCAAAGTGTGATTTTTTTGGTCTTTGGTTGTGCTGCCTAATCCTCATCAAAGCATTTTGTGTCCTATCTGGCTCCTGTCAAAGCTATGAGCATGCTGAACCTTTACCTCTGCAAAAGTCCTAACACGAGTCATGCTCTTCATTAAGTCACTTGTGCAAACTGAGCATAAGGTAACTATCATCCCAGTAGACAAATTTTACACATGATTTCAACAAACTCCATTAACAACACAGGTGTGCAGAGGGTAAGTAGACCCGAAGTCAGTAAAATGCATTGAATGCTTACTGGCTAAAAATTAAAACTGTCTGCTGTTTGTGTACCAGGCAGACTACTAAAAGGTGTAAAGAAGAAGAATGGAAATATGAATAGAATGCAATTATCTTTTTTTTTTTTTAAAATGACATAACTTTTTTATCCTTCAGCTTAATCTTTGGGGAATGAAAGAAAAATCACTGTGCATTTAAGCAGCATTTTGAGACCTCTTTCCCCTTCTCTCAGGGTCCAAACACTTTTGCTGTAAAAAGTTATAGCACTTGTATGGTTTGTTCTTTTAAATACTGTAATTAAGAACCTTATTTGCATGGCAGGCAAAGCTGGCAACTTTCATGTACTCAGCGTGGTGAAAATGTCAAGTTTCATGGCTTATGACAGATTAATAGAAAAATTATTTTAAACCTGCAAATTATTCATAGATATTGAGTAATCATCAGAAGTTGCATTTTGTGAAGAATAAAAATAGGACAAACTGAGTGTAGCATCAATCTCTAAATTGAGCGCTGTCTGTTTTTTAAATCATTTAAATTGTAGGCTTAGCGAAATAATCTTCACCTGAGATGAAGTGAGTTGTAAAATCTTTAAAATACTCTTTCATTGTCTTTTGCACTGTAAATTAGTTATCAGTGTACTTAGCACAATTTTGAAGCATATAGATTAAATGATTAATATAAAATCATGTTTAATGTAAAATAATTAAAAGTCCATCATTTAGTATTGGTTGGTATCAGGGACCACCAAACATGGACTGCTGTTGTTGGAAAGCATCGCTTTCTGGGCCCGTCATCCCTTTTCTGTGACTTTACTCTTGAAATTATTCTAATGACAGTAGTGTGTCAGTCAGAATACATTTCATTATTTGGACACCTTGTAGTGCCCTCTTCTCTTCCCCTGAAATGATGCTCCATGATGTCACTCCGCAGCACTGATTGTTTCAGGGGGAGAGAAGAGGGCACTACAAGGTGTCCAAATAATTTCCTGATTTATGAAGGCTGTAGATGTAGCTTGCAGAGGTAAGTCTGAGTTGCAACCATCAAATCCGGACCTAAGCTTTGTTTCCATGTAGTTACATTTGCAAGATGTGATTGCTCTGAAACTGTCAATCTCTCTAATCTTTGTGGTCTGTTACACCTCACCCAGCTGCATGGTGTAAACCACTCTAATGAAATGCAAGTGGTGATAGAAAATCAACCACTAACTGGTGAGCACTGCAATTAATGTCTTTCCCTTAGCAGGGATTTTGCTTTTTCATCTTTAGTACTTGGTCATTGTCAGAGATAAGGTGTGATGTTAGTACAACAAATCTTTGACTTTCTCTCTCCATGCTAGCTATATGTTTAGTACAGGACCACATTTCTGTAGACAATGTTGCAAACAAACAGTTCATGCTTAGTGTATATAAAAATATAAATATGAATAGATAATATATTTTCAGCTGTATTGCAGCATGTTGTGGAACAGTGTGTGTCATTCTGCAGTTTAAGGAGCATGTTAAGAGTTTCCGGAGAAGGGCTCAAGAAGCTTAATTTGCTAAAACAAAAGAAGATTTTTTAATTGATCACTGGCTGTAAGTACATACATGTCAATAGAAATGTGAGAATACATACAGCTCTACATTGACATTTGTTCAGTTCAGGTGCAAAATGAAGCAAATCTTTGAACAGTGAAGATATTAAAGAGTGAAAGATGTGTGCCTTTTTAGCATTAAGTCTGGGTGATGATCAATATTCTCTAGTCAACAGTTCAGGGAAGTTATTTTGTAGTAGGTCACCACAATACATCCTTCACAGGTTTCCTAAATCTTTGAAGTTTAGTCAGGTACGTGCTTATGTAATATAAATAAAGTAGGATGCAATGTTTCACAAAATAAATTTTGGTCAACATTTCTGGTCAAAAATTTTGGTGAAACCTGAATCAAGTGGTCAATGGATTTACAGCTGGTCTGAGAAACAGAAGGAGAACAAAATAGCCAGTGTACGCTTCTTAATCCATTTATGTATGGACATATATGGCAATGACCAGCTGCAATTTTCTGCCTTTGCTTTGCTCTGTAAATCATATCGTATAAACATACTATATTATAAAAATGCCTCTTTTAATCGTGTGCTTTTTCCCATTAATTTGTTTTGACATAAGTATGTTTATATACCTATATATATAATATATAACACATTTACAGCAGTATGAGCATTTTATTTTTTCCAAAATTGAGAAGGTGAAAAGGAGGCTTCAGTCCAATATAAACAATGGACTTATGCTTCAAATTCCTAAACACAGTAAGCACAGAAATGTGTACACATTGCAAGTCATTAGTTCAAGCCCACCAAACATTTCCTGAGACAATTACCTTCGCTGCTATAAAATTTACTTTGCACAATCCTCTGGAGCGTTACTAATTGCTTTTCTTAACCTCCAGAGATTAAAGGATTTTGAAATGAACATATAGAAAAATAGTGACTCTAATTTCAAATCTATGCTTTATTAAGGCAAGCTCTGTTTTACGAAATAGGGTCATTAAGAGAATGTTTGATGTTGGAAATATCCAATCCTGATCTCCTCATCTTCCCCCAATCTTGAGAAATTGCACTCTGCCTGTATTTTTTTAAAAATGCGGTGCAACCTCAACTCATTTCCATCTGGCATCAGCTCTATGTCTCATCTTCAAGAATACACATAACCATGTTGGCACTTGTTTCTCAAATCCTTTTCCACTAGGGGGTATGATAGACTGTGACTGTATTTCACAGTAAACCTTCTGTATGATATTGTAATACTGAAGTATACACACATGAGGGAGAAGAACAGGCATGCAAAGCTTGGTACATAATTTATGGAGATTTAAATCCTGTCATTCATAAATATAATTATAACCTACGGCTTGAAAGTGATATGGACCTTGCCATATTGATCATGCTCCAGCTCTGTTTATTCAGATCATTCATTTGTTGACAGGCAAAATATAATAAGAATATTGTTAGTCAGTAAAACAATTAATGAAAGGAAATACTTCTATTTTACACAAAGAATATTGTTTGTTTCTGTGCATGTTGTGCACCCTCCCGCCTTCAGATGGGAAATATAAACCCAAGGGGAGGGGATATTATTAAATCAGCAATCAACCTTCAAGTCATTTTGGTATAAACACTGTAATTACTTCATCTCTAGTAAACAGAATATAAGACAACAGCACATAAGGGTGACAATTTGCAATATGCTTTGAATGTCTTTGTTAAAAAAAAAAATATTATGGCTGAAGGCAACATTATTGAAATTTTTAAAAAAAGCAGAAATTGTGACAGCCAACAGAGGGGGTAATTAGTCAGTAAATTTCAAGTAATAAATTTAGCAGGTCATTGCAACAGACATTACATTTTGCGTGGGGAGAAGTCACTGTTTATTAGCCTCAAAGCCAGACCTGCTTACCTTTATTCAAAAAAAAGCCATAACAAAGTATTAGAAAAAAATTATAAGTGCCATTATAATAGTGTAGTCCAGATGCCTTCTAAAACTCACAATCTTCTCTTATTTAGGTGGGTGTAAGTTCAGTTACGTCAGAAGGGTCAACTACAAATTTACGTAGGTGTAATTGTAGTAGCATACAGCTTGGGGGGGAAAAATAGACAAAAAATCTGATATAAAGGATTGTCTTTCTAGATTAAAAGGGCTGCTACCTAACATTTTTAATTTCAGTTGCAGCAGATGCATGTCTTCGATGTAGGTTGTGTTTCAGCCTGGACATTGTGGTTTACATTTCTGATTGCTTTCACCTGCACAGCTGGCTGAGTGCTGCTGGCATGATGTAACCAGCCAGCCAGGAGGGATGCCTCTGCTAACCGGCAGCACCCTCCCTGATCTGTGGGAATGGTTTGTCTGCAATTCATCAGGTCATAAACAATCGTGTGCGCTTCAGTGAGCCTCCGTATTTAGAGCGATGTAAAGACAATTGCCATTAATATTAGCTAGGCTTCAGAGGGTTTGACAGCCGCACGAAAAAGCAGTCTCATCTATCTAATTTAAAGTTCCTGGTTAGGAAGTATCAGGGGTGCGTTTTATACATCTTAGAACCTTTTCTCAGGCTGGTTGCCTTCTTGTTAAAAAGACTTTTAAAAAATATTTTGCAGTCAAGTAATTACCGGTTTTGTTTAAATGTTCTCGTCCAACACATAATGAACAGCGAGGAATTCCCCAAAGGGCATCTATTGTTATTGAAATATTTATTTATCGAGTGCTTTTGCCAGAAGCCCCCCATGAGAAAAATCTCATTTTATGAGCTCCTGAAGCTGTCAGTTCCCAAAACATCGGGCAGAAATGCAATTTTGACCAAGTAATCTCAAGGTCTTTTGTTTGCTTTTAAATAAATAGCAGAATACCAATGTGTAAAAAGTTGTGACAAGAGCTGCTTTATTTTCTGTATTTTGTAAATATTCCTAGTGAAGCTGTGTTTATGTGGTGCTCAGGTGATTCCTTACATTCAAGCATTCAATTGCTACAGTACAGAAAAACAATATCCCATATAGCTATATATGAGTGGGTATTTTAAATGATTCTGAGATTTCTTCTTTCCTGCAAAAGAATAGTATTAACCCAATACCATCCCACTTGCATAAGGAATTTTTCTCCCACGATGTTTTTTCCTCTTTATTTAGCTACATTTTCCCATCAGCGGCGAGGAGAAATGACAGTGCTTGTGGCAATGCATACATGGGCACGACTCGGATCCTGTCGTGTTCCTGGATTATCCAGGTGGAGTCACTAGAGAATAGTGCGATGGTCCCTGCCAGGCTTCACTCCTCTGAAATTGCTGCCTCTCACTGCCTGGGCTGGATCACTGAAATGATCCAGTTTTAATCTATATGATTTTAACGATGCCATGAGGCATGCATAGCTGCAGTGAGGGTGGCAGGAGGACAACGGAGCAAGGAGTGAGCTCTGGGCCAGAGGCAGAAGTAAAAGATTCAGGCAAGGGAAGCGGGAAAGGGAACTTTTTATGTCTTTGCTGATAAAGCCGAAGTGTAACTACACTGTGCTTGAAAGTTTGCATTGGTTCCTGGTTCTCAGCTGTAACGGACTATGCAGTGTAGATTTCGGGGCAATATCTAAAGTGGTTTTTTTTCCACCCTATCTTTGTCATGGGACAGCTATATGCTGGGTTGGTGCCTGCTTTTATTTAAAGCAGACTGTTAATTACACTGTAAACGTCTGAGCAGCCAGAGAGGAATCATCATTTCTCTTAGGCTGGCAATGCAGAAAGAAGGACAGTGCAAGATTAGTTATAGTCAGTGTATGGTGTCATGAAACTCCCAGGTGCCTTTTACGGTTGATTATCTCAGTGTTAGTGACAGAATTGGGGAATGGCCTGAATTTTTGTAAAGCAGTTGTCTCAAATAAAATCTACTTTGCAATTGTTGAGTATTATAAACTAAAATATTATTTAAATGATGTTGATAAATGCTTTATAATTACCTAACATTATTAAAATACTTTTCTTGTACATTAATGACCTGGCATCTGGAGTGTCCTGTAGCAATAGAATTTCTCTGTTTTCTTTTTCTCCTCGCCCCCCCGAAGAGTATTTAGAGAAAAATGATTGATTAATGACAGTTCCTATTAACTCCAGAATAAAATGCGTGCACTGCATGCTTTGCTAGTAAAAGATTGAAAGGATGCTTCTTAGTCTTACTCTGATTCCCTTTGTGACCTCGAAGCAAAGTTTTACGGTTAATAATATTTTTTTTTCTTCCTGAAATGGAAAAATTTTAAAGGTATTTCTGTCTAGGATATATGTGATGCAATTAAGCACACTTCATTAAGTGCTCTCCGCTGTATGAATGCAAAATATTAACATGTTAGTAAAAGAATAATTTAATACTTCATCTCAAGCCCTGCAACAAAAATATTTTTCGAGTTATTTCTTTTATGCAGCAATTTTTCAGATTTCATTCTCTCCTAAGCCACAGCTATAGGAGGTCAAAGCATGATACACGTATGGTTCCAGCCAATGTACTTCACCATTTAAGCAGGGTTGTTATTCATAGTATAAATGTAATTCTTCTCACTGGTTGTATGAATAATAAAAGCTTAAGAACTCACATACTACTTAGTATGTAAGTTAACTTTTATAATAGTGCCAATTTTCGCCTTTGTTGAGCCCTTGCGCTCTTTTCCTCTGTAAATTATTACATTATAGTTTCTACGGTCTCATGTTACCTAGAAATTTTCTTCAAAAATACATTTTCTGTATTTGTGTGTGTGTATTCTTCTTATATTTTTCATATATATGTACTTTAGTAGAATTTTAAGGATATCAGAATGGAAATTTCTTTATTCCTTTTATCAGATGTGCATGTAAGTTGGATATTATTGGGATGGGTGGAGAATGAATGCAGCATTACATATACGGATTTATTTTTCTTTAAAAATGCTCAATGAACAAGTTTTGTTAAACCCTGAATACTTTACTCTGCCGTTCTTCATCTGGCTAATCAGTACCTTCCTCTGTAAATGCCTCATAGATTTTAATGCCATAAAGGACCATCAGACTACACCCAAAAAGGTCACCATACGGTCAATCATTTTCCTTCATAAGTTATTCAAAGAGGTGATTACCTCTGGTGTTAAAAGATAAATACTTTGTGGTATCTTTCTGGTCAAAATCAGCCATTGGATCAGATACGTCCAAAATCTTTTCCCCACACATGTTCTTGCAGAATATGATCAAGATAAATATTCTGAGTTTCTTTATTGTCCCTCTGACTTACAGTCGTGACAACAGGACTAAGCTTGTATTGATGTTAGGCATATAAAATTTGAAACTACATGTAATCTTCTTTGGATGCTGATTTCCAGTGATGGTTTATGCTGTACTTGGGAGAATAACAATTTCAGTGCCTCCATTTTGCCATTTTCATAATAGGAATAGTATTTACAGGAGTGTTCTGAAGTTTAGCTAATGTCGTTGAAAATCTTTCAGACAGGCACAAGATACACACAAGAAACCACAAGAGGTATAAAAATGTATGCAAATGTAGCTAATGAAGCAAAAGGAAGAGGGCTAAATGGTGTCTTAATAGTTTCTCCTTAAAAATCTATTTTGATAAGCAATATTATGCCAAATCTCTTGATTATGAATCTTACATTTTTTAATAATCTCTTCCAGTGTGCTGGGACCCGCTGTGACCTTCAGAGTGCACTCAAACCTCCAAAACATTTCAACTGCAGATGTTGCCAAAGCAGCAGGTAAGAGTCTTTGTCCTCCATTCCCAACCTGTGACCTCCCAAGCATCTGTTTAGCGGGCAGTAGCACTACAACCAGCACAAAGACATCCCATTCTCCCAGGAAGATTGACATTTAAAGAGGGAGACAGTCGAGAGGTGAGTGGCACATATGGGAAACTGAAGTGTAACATCTCTGAGTCGATTAGAACTGCCTCAGACTTCCTTGCTTGTTGAGGAAATGGATTAAATAGAGACTTGTAGTCAAGGCCTAGCATGGTGAAAAACTCTTCGGTGTTGTCATGAACTCATAAAAACAGATTGGTTATTTGTAAATGAGGATGTAATACCTTCGCTTTTCCGATACTTTTTTTCAGGGAACAAAAAGGTTATTACATGTTAGCCTTAATTTCTGGATCAAAAGATGGTAGAAATATACCTTTGTTGGTGTGCTGTTTAGGCAATTTCAATGACAAGTTAATCTTGGGAATAAACATTGTATTTCTGGAGCTAAGCTGCTTCTCAATAAGTACCACTGTTCCAAGGACTCCCGTTGGCTTTTTGTCAACTTGGCTACTAACTATATTATGGAGTTGTTGACTGCAAGAAATCATTTCTGCAAAGTAACTGAATTGATAACTGGTTTGCTTCCAAATTACCCAATTGACAGGGTTTAAAGATTATGAATGAGCAAGTTGCAATTTTGCTTGAAAATAGAAACAAAATTTTATTCAGACAAACACTGGGACCCCAAAACTGTCCATTAACTTCTTTTGCTTCACCATGGATGTATTTAGCTGTAGAAGGAACTGGGGTAGTTCCCATGCCAGAACTTTTCTTGTTGGAATGTGGAGGATTCCTCCAATGCAGGACCCACTGGAGGATTGTAAGTGTCTGTAAAAGAGATTATGAAAAACAGTCAAATGAACATTTAGCAGTCACCAGCACCATCTTGTATCCACTCTGAGTTTTAAGGAGCTTAAGAACAAGAAAGGTTAAGCATTATCAGTTGTGTGAAGCCTTTCACTTTAAGCTTTCTTGTTAACTGGTGATTAGAGAGTAGCAAATGGGATACCATTTTTCTTAAAAGGGTTTATCATATCAAAAAGCCATAGATGTGTACTGTCAAAATTAGGAAATTACAATAAAGTAATTATTGAATTATGGGACACTTGAATGTGTATGATTTACCTTGGAAAAATTAATATGGTTTTATAGCAATGCCCTGCCTTGTAAACCTGTTGAATCTCTCTGAAGGGATCAACAGACATGATGCAGCTGGTAGAGCGTGCCTGGGTTGCCAAAGACTTTTGACAAGGTCTTTCACTAGAAGTTTTTAAGGAAACTAATTGTTTCTTAGAATGTGGAATATGGAACACAAAAATGGTGGATCAGTAATTAGTTAAGAGGCAAGAAACAGAGATTAGGAATAAATTATTAGTTTTCTCAAAGGCTAAAGATAGCAGAAAAGTGCAAGGATCTCTGCTGGGACTGTGGCATTCAACATACTTACAAATGAGCTGGAAAAGAGGGTGAGCAGTGTGATGAGAAAGCCTGTTAATAGTACTAAATTATTCACAGTATTAAAGGTGAAAGTTGGTCTTAGAAATGTATAAAAACCTTACCAGACTGAGTGCCCAGACCCAAAATGGCAGACAAAATTCATTGTAAATTAGTGTAAAAAAAAGTATATGGAGAAAAAAAAATAGCTTTACCTATGAAGTTCTAGGTGTAAATGGACCATTACTGGTCTGGAGTAAGAACTTAGTGTGGTAATAGGTAATTTAATGAAAATAACTTTTCAGTCTATATTATGAGTTGAACAAGGAAAGTGTTTTTAAGAATTATTTGGAAAGGAATAGAAAACAGAACAACATCATTTGTTCTCGCATAAATCTATCCCTTGCCTGTATTTAAATATGCCATACAGTTCTGCTTCTTATACCTCAGAGAAGTTGGAAACTCTGGTTGAAATGGAAAGATTCAGAGAAAGGCAGAAGGCATGACTGTAGGTATGGAATATATTCCATATAACAAATGGTGAAATAAGGCAGGAATTTTTATTTTGGAAAAAAAGATGAGTATGGTATGAGAAAGGTCTGTCAAGTCCAGAGTGGCACAGCAAATGTGGATGGGATTGTGCAGTGGCTCTAACAATGCAAGAACAGATGAAACTGGCAGAAGGCAGGTTCAAAATAAATCAGAATGCAGTTTGTAGCTACGCCTGTTGTGAATAATGAAGCTTACATGTGTTCAAACGTTTACAAGTTCATGGAATAGACATGCGCTGAAATTCAGCAAGTCCATAGAAACCTTGTCTAGTTCAGGAGGTTCCTGATGTGCCTTGGCCTGTTCCTAGCAAGTTACTCTGAAATGTATAAATGCTGTGACTAGTTTATTTCAGCAAAACTAAGCAGTAACATAAGGGTTTTTTCTTACCACTGGGATCAAATTAGTTGTTTTCAACTTCTTTAACTTAAATATTGCTGACAAAGTAGGGAGGTTCTGGGGACAAAAAAAGTGACCCCAGAGGAAGTTCTACAGATTCACCAGCTTAAATGAATCTTTTATATTGTAATTTTATATACTGTACATAATCATATCCCAGGCATTTCATAACTTCCATTTTTTTAGTACATTAAAATTTTAAGGTTTTCATGGCTGTAGAAAGAGGTTTGTGGGAGTCTTACATCAGCTCCTCTCGGTATGTCACCATGGCCATAGTATTGTTATAACTAAACCTTGTGTTTGCCTTTTACAAAAAAACCTCTCACAATTCTATCCAGCCGTCAAACATTTTAAATTAAAAAAGTATCGCAGTTTTCTTTTCTAACCAGTAAATAAGGTTGCAGTAGCTTGTCAATGTACTTGCTAATCAGTTCATTTATTTTAAGCAAACTTCTTACTTGCAGATCTCTAAAACCAAAAATAAATCAGTTAAAAGATCAACAGCAGTATATACTTACATAAGAAGTTTTTTCAGTCTTTAGTTGTAATTATAAATTTTAAAAGTCAACAGTGTCTTGAAGAAAAGCATTCCATAAACTTAATTTGCCAAAGGAAACCAAAGCAGAATAAATCTATGCATACTTCAAGGGCAGACACAGGTAAATGGGTTACTCCATGGTGTACTGCTGTTACGTAACTTGACATCCATCCAGGAACTCTGAAAGCAGATCTTGTTTAAAGGAAATGAATAGACCAAACTGACAGAAGAATTTCACTGTCCATCACATCCTTAGAAATGAAAAGAATTTACAAACTGAGGTAATGGGATGCCATAGTAATTATGGGAATGTAAATTATCCAGATTTGCAAAAGGAATCTATTTCTGCAGCTGTTATGTACATGCACATCTCACTGAGATCCACAGGAACAGTTTCTGTGCAGCAGTTTGATTTTATTATTCATGTTGCATATATTTTTGTGACCAAAATGGATAAACTTTCCTTGCATTATTTAGGTTTAAATGTAGGGAACTATATTTAAAGTTTTCCACCCTCCCCTGGGGAGTTTGACAAATGTGCAGGTTAGAGAAGGCATGGGACTCTTTAGCAGCTATGCAAACAGATGATTGACTTGAATATCTACTAAAAAATAGAGATATGGAAGTATGATAATAAAAATTCTTTCCTATGTTTTCTTGGAGTTTGAGATCCATTCTTCTTGGTGTGCATGAGACCCAGCTTGAGGAGAGATAAAGTTCTCTAAAATCCTTCAGCCACGTTCTTGCTGATAAAGCTTGTTTTCTAGTAATCCACAGTTCCAATTCTATGTAAATGTTTTGATTACTTTTTTTGCAGTTTCTAGGGCTAATAATTATATGGGAAAGCTGACAACAAAGTAATTTAAAATTGTGTATAGCTTGCCTTCTCACATTAACAATACCTTTATTTGCTTTTTGACTACAGAGCAGGACAGCCAACGTTTTGCCAGCGTTGCATACTTTGACGTTCATAATATAGAACGTATCTTGCATCAAGTAGCTGTCCTCTGGCCTATTTCTGTTTAATAAGCCAGGCTCAATGGTGCAGTGTAATTTCACCTCAACATTTTGAAGAAATAAACTTTCTCTAGACATAGATGACCTGCTCTAGAAGTAATTACACTTGGCACATGACATCATTTAGACAAATGAATGTGGATTTCATTTCTCTTCAGTTTAAGGGTTAGGAGAAATCTAGCGGAGAACAATTATCAGTAAGATAACTCTATTTATATAAAATTGCAATATAGTCAGTAGAGTAATGAGCAATGAGTTTTATTTCATACAGCTTTATAGATACTCCAGAATCCCACCATTCATACAAAGACATGTAAAGTAGCAGTGATAATTAGAAAAGAGGAACCTTATGATATTCCCAAACATAGAATTTTAGCATCAGATGGCTGTAATGATCACATGTATACCGTGCACATGAAAAAGATGTAGGAGAGGAGTCTTGTGCACAGACACTCAGCGTTGCTGAAATGAAACAAGAGCATTTGCTTATGTGTAGCTTCAGCCTTTCACTGGTTAGAATCATGCTTATGTATTTTTGGTATTGTATTAAAATGCAACACTTTAGGTGTTGTAAAAAATGGGGACAGAAGAGCAAAGAGATGTATGCATAATGTAGGCGTATTAGTGATAGGGGACAGGTAGCACAGCAAAAGGCAATGCATAACCAGATACTAGAGAATTAATAGATCTTGTGTGCGGGTTCTTATGTCTAAGATATATTGTGATATACACCATTATGGCAAGTCAGAAATCCTGATTTCATTTTTTAAAATATGAATTTTGAAGATATATTAGAATATCAAGAACAATTTTCAATTTTTTTTCAGTTCATCTAACTTTTAACTAAGCTATTGATTTGGTTTGGTTTTGGTTTTGGTTTTTGGTTGTTGGGTTTTTTTTACTTTTCTGTTGCCCTGCTGGTGAAACCTACATTTTCACAATGTGCATGGTTTGATAGGGACCATTAATCATAACTTAGACAGTAGGGTGTTGAATCGTATAACCTTCTTGTCTAAAAATTATTTCTCTGCCAGCTTTCTAATTCTGCAAAAAATGCATTGCAAAATTAATTCCACTGAAAAAACCCACAAATGCAAAAATACTATATTATCATTAAAATTTAACTGTATAACAAGCTCATTTGAATAAAGTTACTGCCTCAAAAGTATTGGAATAGATAAAAAAATGCACATAGAATTCTTTAGCAGTTTTAAACAACTGCAAATGGTTAAACTTGTAAACTTACAGATTTTGAGATTTGACACCTACAAATTTCGGTCATCTCCCAGCTGTGATGAAATATCCATGGCAACAAATATTGCAACAGAACTTTTTGACATTGAAACAATATTTTTGCTAAAATTGGCAGCTCTAAACAGACAAAACATGATCCTTAGCTTTTAGCACTAAACAGTCCTATGAGATGAAAAGGATACTTCAAAACCCTTAGAGTTAACTTACCCTGTCTAGTGATTTAAGCTGATGGTGTCTTATTGGTTTGGAGTGGTCCAAGATGTCATAGTTTTAATCCTAATTAGGATGACTAAATGGCCAGTCATATTAGCGATCCTGGATTCAGTTGGTGAAGAAGGTATTTACGCCTTATTCAGCCTCCGATACGTTTCTTTTGCTAGGTAGGTCTGAGCAACCTTTTATAGGTGTCAGAACTTACTCTTCTAAATATGTAGGCTTAAGTGTCTAAATCAGTGGTCTAATTTCAGAGGCTTTTAGATCCCATCACACCCTACAAACCTTTAATGACCTTTGATAATTAGCAGGCTTGAAATACAGAATTTTCTGAAGAATGACTAAGAAATTTAAATTTCAAAGCCATGTCAGACAGTGAAGCACCCCACCTGCATTAGAAAAAATGATTCCAGGTTCTTCTTCAACTTTGGAAATACTGGTAAGGAGTCACTGCAGAAACCTGTCTATTGCTCCCATTTCTTAAGCATGTTCGGCAGAATCACAGTTTTGTCAGACATCCAATCTGGGCCCTGTTAAAAAGGGCTGAGACTCTGACATGAACATATTTTGATTTCCTTATAAATTCAGTGCTACAAATATCCAAATAAATTATGAATATAATTTAAAAAACCTAACTATGAAAGTACAAATGATCGGTTAAAGCTATAACGCTTAGATGCAATGTTTAGCTGTTTGCAGCAATTGTTTGTATTAGCCTTCAGTATAATTGAAATATACATTTCAACTTTTAGCAAATCAGATGTAAGTCTAAAATATTCCAGATGATATATATGATTTTTCTTTTGTATTCATTTTAGACATGACATGTAGTCCTCTTTTTATTGGTCAAAGGGGGTTATCTTTCCAGTTTACCGCATAATAGAAATACATACAATAAAAATCACATTTATGAAATACCTCTATAAAGCTTCCACACCTCTTAATTTCATGGTCTGAAATTTGGCAAAATGAGACACAGAAGGAAAATAATTTACTCAGCATTAGAGAATCAATTGATGAGGATCTGGTACACAACTTAAATTGACTGTTCATTTCTAGGAACGCTGCAGAGGCTCACTCTGCTCTTTAGCCAATAAGTATTGACCATACCAACATTGTTGACAGAAACATGGTAACTCTATACTATTATCCAGTATTAGCAAGAAAAGTTTTCTAGGAGGTTCTCAGGAGAACAAAAGAGAGAGAACTGTCTTCAGATTTACCATCATATAATATAACCCTCTATCTTCATATAATAAGGCTACGTGTAATGTGTATATGTAAAGAATGTATAAATGTAGAAAAGGGAGACTAGGAGAAGGAACAACAGAACAATGAGGAATAAATCATCAACTGCAAGAATAAGATTATGCAAAGTTTTATTTAGCTATCCATGTATTTAGTTAAAAGCATATTTAGAATAATTGATGTTACTGACTCATGTCTTATGAGCATTATGGTCTCATGGAGGAATTTGAGCGAAACCTGGGAAATGCCACTTAATGTAGTGAGTTCAGAATACTGTGATTTTCTCTCTCTGGTTATTTCAGCTTGTGATCAAACACTGTCTGGCCTTTGTTGCTTTTTAGACCATAGTTGCTTAATTCTAACAAGTTCTTTGCATAATATATTTCACTGAACTAAGTGTAATCTAGGAATTATTATTCCTTGTACTGCTTCTGCTGCTGACATAATGAAACTTGGCAACGTCCATTGCATTATTTTGTTAATGGCAACATCCATCTTTTTCATGGTGACCATCAGTGCAGGAGATGAGTTCTATATCATCAGAAGCAGGAAACTCCAATTTCTGGTTAAAAAGTCTTCCTCTTCTCTAAGAAGTCCTTGTTCTTTCTAAATGGCTATAACCAGCCTTTGTTGTCTTGTTGATTTTTGGCATAAGCTTTGCCCATCTTGTGAGAAGTCTCAGAAAGATTAACTCTGTTGCTTCAGTCACAAGCATGTCCATGCTGGCATACTGTCTTGGTTTCCTTTTTCTACCCCACAACTGTGAGCAATAATGGTTGTTTTGAAAATATTCATTGGCCAGTCATAGTCAGATTCGTAATTCAGCTGTGATGAAGTGAACAGAACAAGATGAAAGTCTACAGCTGAATTCCTTCCCTCTATCTAGATTTTTGTAGACCATGCAATTAGATGCCTTTCTCTCTGAGACGATAACAAAGAGTGTGTCTATGAATAATTTGAAGTTCATCTTTGAAGTGAACTGACAGCTTCTGTGTCAGAAACTTTGAACAACGTAGCCAGGAGGCTGCGAGGTCTATCTGATTTCATTTGCTGTTGCCCTGGTTTAAGAAGGATTACAATTCTTTGGTCTATAATGTGAAACATAAAAGTTTGACAGCTCTTTTTCTGTTGCTAGCGCTCTTAAGTCTTTTGGTGCAAATCCTGATTTCTTCTACTCAAGCCTCCTTAGTTCACATTGTCCTTTTTCACCTCTTGACCCCTCTGTAGTAGATCAATTCCCTTTCACCTACTGTATCGTCTAATCTATCTGAAGTGTTTTCCTCAAATCCTTCCATTGCTGAGTAAAGGATGTCATTATATTTTTGAAGTATTATTCAGAATCTGAACTGTCTTCTGCACTACCAAATGTCTGATACAATGATTAATGAATTTTTGAGATGGCATTTCCTTCCTACTTTGTTCTTCTGTTGAAAAATGGAATGAGTTTTAGCAGTTGTGATGGGTGCTACCATTCGGTAAATGTGCCTCAATCCTGAAGAATAGCAAGCATCCTTGGTTATGACTCTTCTCCAGTGACTTCCTTCTAATTATGATATGCATCGCTGTGATTAGTAAGGATGGATTTTTTTTAACATACACCTCTCTCCTCTAAGAATAACTGTGAGGTATCTAATTTTAGAAAGAAATCTTTTTGCTTTAAAACCACTTCCTATTGTAACTGAAAACTTCAGAACTTCCTTCTGTTCACCTTATAAACTGATGTAATCTATTCCAGCATAAACCCCTAAATCAAGTTTAACTATTGGGAACTCTAATGCTAGTTAATCGTTTTCTAGAATTGGGGAGAAAAATAAGAGCTAAGTAGCATTATGTAGCCAATGTTCTTTGATTAAAGCAATGATGGTTCATGTCATTACATTCTGATGCCTCTTATTAAACACCCATTCATAGAAAACCATCAGCATGGTATTAAACTAAAATAAAGATAAGCATACCATTGGTGTATTATATACAATAATATTTTAGAATACAGTAGTTGATACCTGAACCAGACGGTTCTATCAAAGGGTCAACGGAAAGACCAGAATTAACTCTTAGAAAAATATATAGCTGCAAAGATTGATTTGCAGCTACTCATATGTTTCCGTTAGTTGCTTTTTCTGAAATCTATAGGCAGGCCTATGAAGACAGGTAAAAATAAAACCTCTATTAAAGTAATTTATGTCATGGTTTAAAGGTTAATAGTGATTTTAAAGTTGACTTTTTTAAAGAGCCCTCTGGTAATATAACTAAATGCATTGTAATAGTGAGGGTAGAATTCATCTAACCTGGTTGCAGCTGTCTAAAGGTTAGGCATTTGTTCAAAACTAGTTGTCTAGATTTGTCTACATTCAAAGAAAAAAAGATATATTGTATGAACTGGCACTTATCATAGGTGACTAAAGGTAGGTGAGAGAAAGCCATCACTAATATCCACAGAAATGTATAGATATTGTTGATGATAGGACTGCCATACATAAATACTGCAAATAAATCCAGGGAGATTGGTTGAAGTCAGGATTGTAGATTTTAGTGCAGTGGAAAGCTTTCAGGATCTTCCTGTAGTCCCTGCTTGGTGACATATTCAAAAATATTTTTTCTGTTGCTAGATCTCTTAAAATCTTCTGGTGAAAATCCTGATTTCTTCTACTTAGGCCTCCTTCATTCACATTGTCCTTTGGTAACATATTCAAAGCTCTTTAAGAATTCAACATTAATTTAAGATTGAGTAAATACATAAAGATTTCAAGTTTGATAAATATTACCATGTGTAATATTATTAAACAGCCAAATTCCTGCAGTCAGCTTGTTCACACCTACAGCTATACAAGATGAAACTGTCATGTAGTTGAAGTGCAAAGTGGTTTTCTTTCAAGTCCAAGAAATCTTCCAATGCATTTTTGACTGTGGAAGTGAAAAGTCTTTTTCCATATTAAACTTGCTACATATTTCCTTTCATAGATGTTTCAAACTGACCTGTACATTTTAAAAGGATTGTTTTCAGCTGATGTAAACCAACAAACAGCTGCACTGAAGTCCATAGCACTGAGAATGTGTGATTGGAACAAAACAGTATTATTTTTTGTATAGCAGCAGTACTGTGAGGTCCCACTGTGGACACAGTATCAAAAAGTCCCTATACTAAAATATTTGAGAACTAAATTTCATTCTAATTTAAAGCAAAGCAAGCAGAAATCCCCAAACCTAAGACAACCTGCTTAATGTCATATTTCATCATATTATTTATCAAAATTGCTGCTATTTAACATTTTTATGATAAGCAACAGATTTTCCAGGAAAATGCAAATATATATGCAATATGGCATATACAACCATAATACTTACAATTCCAGACATCTTTAAATGTTATAGTCCTTTAGTAAAGCTTTATATATTTTTGTGCAGTAGACTTAAGAGACTATCTCTGTTCACAGCAGATCCTAAGCATATTAAACCAAATTATTTAGGAATGCTACAGTAAGAAGAAATCTGGTAAGGCAGTTACATAAAAGGCAGAATAGGTAAGCTGATCTAATATTTTTTGGTGAGTATGTACCTTTTTAGGTAAGCATAAATAAGGGAATTAAAGAAACCCTAATTTAGGTCAGATAGTATTGTAATCTAACCTTTACCTGGAAAAGAACAGCAAGTACATTTTTTTCCACCCATTAGACAGATTGATTATAACTTTTCAAAATATGGAACAACGAGATAAACCTAACAATTTTAAACTATGCATGCAAATAAACACTAGGCACCATGTGGAACAGGGGATAATGTTCTATTTTAGTTGGTACAAACAGGAAAATGTTCTTTATCTGATGTAACTAAATATCCTATTTTTAATATATGTAATTGGATGATTAGCAATCTTGTGATTGTAAGTGATAGCTTTCATATCAGCCAAATAATAAAAAATTGTGAGGGAGAGTGGTGCTACTTCAGGGATCTATGAAAAATAGCTGTTATTTAAAGCACAAGAAAAAACACAAAATCAATTACAGCCAGAATCGTCTTAGAATCAGACTGTCATCTCTTTTTGCTGGAGAAAAGAAATAACATGAAAAGGCTTCTCCAGAAGCACGGTGTTTTGGTAACAGTGTGTAGGGGCGGCTGACCCGAACCTGGTAGCAATCTGTTCTCTCAGTAGAACACAATTTATGGGATGACATCTTGGGAAGGAGGCACAAACATGATGTGGGATGAAAGGGCAGGTGGAGGGTTTTTGGCTGACAAAGGCTTAGGAGGTCCAGAGGATTCGTGTATCATCCGTCTTGAAAATAGCCACTTGCATGACCTTCTACTGCTGATAGCTCGTGGAGGAATGTATCTGAGACAGGAAATAATGAGCTCTTGACAGTGGGACAAGGAATTATTTGAGGGCTTTGGGAGAGTTTTTGAAGAGAAGTTTGTTGGCAGTACTCACATGGGCACACTTGTCAGCAGTATTCAGTCCTGTATTTTAACATTGCCTTCATTTTGAGCAGTCTTTCTCCTATGGATTGAAGGCTACTTCAGCAGCTGCTGCTGCTACCCGATAGCCTGCACAATTGTTAGGGAATGTTGTGACTACAAGGCAAGTGATTTGATGTTTATGAATTTTGTTTTCTGGACTATCTATGGTCAAAGAAAGGGTTTTTTTTTTCCCTGAGCTTTCCTGAACTCCAGATATCAGTTCTGATATGTAAGAAAAGATGGTCAGATTTATAGACCTTTGGTCCTGTTTTTATTTGGAGATGATGTTTTCCATTGTCTGACAAAAATTGTATGCAGGATTTAGAGATTAATGACCGTTGCAATAATCTGCAAACACTTAATCTTTCTAGCATTATCTAGTCCTCAGGAAAACATGTTAAATCCCTTTGTTCTCTTTGGAAAATATTTTCTATGAATGCGAACATTCCAGATTAAGAGAGATTGTAGGGCTTTATGTTGGCTGAGGTCAAAAGACGTGCTAGATTTAATCTAGCCATAGATTTTCAAGAAGTACCTGTAAATACTCCGTGCCTCTGTTTTCTTAATTGTAAATCTGAAATATGAATAGGAAAAAGCTTTTTATTAAAATAAAAAAAAAGCTATAACATAATGCTTTTTTAAGATAATTCAGAGGATAGACAGTATGGTCTTCTGTAGCATAACTATTATCATTTGTTCCTGTGCTGCTTCTGCTGCTTTTTTAAATTTTTTTTCCTGGTTGCATCAGTGCAACAAAATCAGGATGACAGCAATCGTAAAATCATTTTGGTTGAAAGATCCATCTAGTGGGTTATTTAGCCTGTCCCCCAGAATTGTGATAGGATTGGCTGGCAGGAGATCATATACCTAATATTTGATAGTCTGTTAAAAAAAAGAAAGACAGATGAGAAAAAAATGTGTATGCCAAAATCCAGAGGGTGCCTCTTGGCAAAGTTTTATAGACATTTTAGGTCAGTAACAAGAAAAGGTAGGTAGCTACACCCCATTACTCCATCCTAAACAGCCAGGTAATTACTTTTGGCATTTTGACAAGTGTTTGCTGGAGTGAAGGTCAAAGCTGTCAGCAGAGAAGATCTATGCTAATCTGCCCAGCTGGAGAAGACTCAGGTAGCTAATGTTTTGTAATTAGAAGTTGTGGAAACCAGTTTTCACTGTAGTTTTGTGCTGAGTATAAGTGAACTAATAATACAGAGTAATTTCATTTATCATAGTTTACAAAATTGGCTAAATGGATGCTTAGGAGTAAGCATACAATGTGAAATTGGAGAAATATGGGAAAACTGATATTGTGGTACAAATGAAATATATATTTATATGCACATATATGTATGTGCGGTATTATATATACACGCATATACATTATATGTGTATATTATATATGTGTGTATTTGGCTGTACACATACGCAGGATGAATAATGCTAATGCTTTTAATTTACATTGAAAAAATATTAATGATAAAAAGAAAATCAAAGAAAAGAGAAAGAAAACATGTATTTATTTTCCTTGATAATGCTGCAAAATTTTGCTGGAAATTTCATTTGCAAAAATTCAGTGCATGCAAAAACCTCCCATTTTTCTTGTGGGAGTTACCAATATCACTTCATCCAGCAATACTCTATGAATGGATTCCTATAATGGATTTTAAACTGATAAAGTACTTTAGCAAAATACAAGAAAATAAGCAACCCCCTCCCCCAAATAAATATATTAAAACAATTATGAAAACAATTAAGAGTTTTATAAAAAGTATCATTTGTTTTGTAACATTGCTTGCCTCTTCATGGCATTGTATTCCGGTTTTTATCTGCCTAAACTAAAAATTACTTTTCTCCCTTATTGTGCTATTCTTTGTGCTACAGAAAGTGTGCGCATGTGTATATGTATAAAAGACAGAAAGAGATAAACAGGGAATTTTTCAGAGGAACTCAAGGTGTTCAGCTACGCTCCCAAACCCAAGCTAGGACCTCAAGTCTGCAGTGATTTCACACATATTTAACTGTTCATTCCCTCTGACTTTGCTTCTTGAACTGAAATACCTAATATAGGTATATGGTGACCATCAAATTCTTACCGTGCATGGAGAAAGAATGCAAACCTTCAAAAAGTAATAGTTTTGGACAGACTGGTATGTACCGTGGAAATGCAGGTCAGGATTTGATGGCCTAATCCTAGACCTAAACCTAATAAGAAAAAGTGGCAGTGTTTCCGTGGTTGCAGTTGGAGCTGGACTGGAACCCCATAGTAGCAGCAGTTAAAAAGGACGACTTTTTTGCTGAGTCGTTTTTAACCTTGATCAGCTCTGCCAGACAAACTGTTGAACTGTCACCAACAAAGAGCCACAGGGGTGCAGCACCGATGAAAATATTCCTCTAATTCTTTTTGACTTTACATGTAATGCAGAGCATATAGATAAACAGAAAAAAAAAAAAGAGATAAAGCTTTAAATCTATGTCTGAAGAAGTAGCAGGTCCATCTGAAACATAGACTTTAATTGAGAAAAAGATGCTTTTTTTCTTCTGGATTTCATGACTGGGCTTTTATAGGAGGCTGTTAAGTCTTTTTCAATTGTTATATTGTTGCAGGGAACCCAGAACACGACTGATTTTGGAAAGAGACCAGAAAGTGCTTTCTTTTTTTTCTTACCCCCATCCTTCCTTCTCTGAATGGATTGTGTGTATTATATTATTCTTCCTGACATTTCTTTCCTTGGCATTTTTCCTCTTCAGGGGAATCACCACATATTCATTCTCTTCTTTCACTGCCATTTAACAACTCAAGGGTATATTCTCTACCCATGTGCAGTGATATAGCTGTGAAAGTCACATTAACATTAATGGGAAATGTGCAGCTAAAATCAACCACACTGGGTGTAGTTACTACCCTTGGCTCTAAAATGGATTGGCATCTTCAAACAGGAATTATTTCCACTTAAGAAATCAGTATTCTACTGGGTTATTACATTATTTTATGTTAAATTAAAAGTATTTTAACATTAATTTTTAATGCATTTCAAATTGATAAATCCACCTGCTGTAGAACCTGTTATTTTGTGTTACAACGTAATGTTTGCAAAGTTAGGTAACATTTTAAAAAAGTAAGCTATCTTTCACTTGGCACCTCCCAGTACTCTGCTTTCTATCAGCCTTAGAAAAATATGTTAGCAATTATTATTTGATGGTAAGTTAATATTTCGTTAACTTAACTGTAAAGAATCTGATGCACCTCTCTGGTTTTCTGGTTTAAACATGGATGAATTTGAATGTTTGCGATGGTTTTCTCAGTCATCCTGCGATTCTGCTTTTCCGTTCTGGTCCCTTTTCCTCTCATATTCTATCCATAGCTCTTTTTCCTACTGGCAGCAGGATAACCAAACATCTGAAATCAGCAGAGTGGACAAAAAAGAACTGAAAGCTGGGAGACATGGAAAGCTGAGAATATCAGAGGTATAGGTAACTGTTTCCAGAAGTGACAGTATGGACGAGGAAGCTGATCCTCTTCTGTTGTTATTAAACTGGTGATGAGGCAGAGTTTGCATATTTATCACATTTTTTTCTACATGTTGCTTCAGTTTCTCTGACTCTCTGCCAGAGTGAATAAGTGCATCCATCTTTCACGTTATATTGGTTTCTTGGTGTGTTGCTTGTTGGTAAAGAGTACCAGAGAGTTTAAGAACTCTAATTCAGTGTTTTCTGTTATACTGTTATACTGATATCTGTTATATACTGATATCTGTTACACTGCAAGCAATCATAGATGTTAGAATTGCCATATATTTATGTGTAGAGGCATATGTATCAAAATGAATTGTAACTTGCCCTTAAGAGTTTTAAACAAACTTAGTGGAGTATTGCCATATAGTTAAATAAATCTTTGCTTTAGACAGAAGGCGGTAAGTATCTAAGACTCCTCGTTCCAAAAGATGTTTACATCCCAGATTTCTTCACTAAGAAAAAGAAAAAAGTGTAAATGGAAGCTATCAAGACAGAATGGTTAGTAACACAGCAGACAGTCCACAACGTGTTTTCACTACCACATGCATACTTTCAAGTTCAAATTCTGATACCCCTAGGGATAAGTTCAATTTGGTTCTTAGTGTACATCTAGTAATGGCTATCAGTTTTTCACAGAATGTACTGTTACTGCTGGTGAGCATCCTTCATCCCCCTAGTTCCTCTTCTGTATAAACACAAGCAATTCGCACATGTTCATTAAACCACTGTTAGTGGTTGGTATCACAAGAGGTAAAACTGAGTTTGGGGTAGATCCCTGCAGAGATGTGAATGCTATTGTTGGCGAAGCCCTACCCTCATCCAGGCAATTACGTGGGAGAGGTTGTCTGTGTTGATACTTACACATATTAAAGTTAGATAGTACATTTATACCTTTTATGTTTACAGATACTCTGCACTCCTTTAATGCCTCTGTGTCATTAAAGAGGTAATACCTGGAAGGCAATGTACATATTAAAAAAAAAGAAAAGAAACTAGTTATATCTGATTTCCATAGTCTTTTCCTTTTGAACGCTGTTGGAGATACAATACATGGCTAAAGGAACCAGATATGGCCATTCATATAGAAACCAATTTCAGCAAAACATCACTTTTTACAGATTTTAAATGTACTATGTCTGTCTTTGTATAGTTCCCAAATTCTTTTTTTCATGTCTGAACTTCAGTCATAAGAAAATACAAGGAATTCCATCAGATTTCTGTTCTTCACTATTTTATTCAGAAACAGTTATTGTATCTGGTAGAAATGCAAAAAAGTCACATTGAAATGGTATGATCTTGACTGTTTTTATATTTGTAATAACTTTGTGCATTCTGCACTTTTAACGCACCTTCTATTCGTGTATCTTAAAGAGTTCTTGAATGTGTTCCAAAATGCGCAGACGGGTTCTGCCCTTGCGCTAAGTGAGATGGAGGTCATAGGTCTCCACCGGTGTGCCGTTGAGCCTAAGCTATTGTAGTGACTCTTTCAGCATCACTTTTTAGAGGCTCGTATTTATCATGATAAATCAAAATGTCTATGACTTATGGTGAAATAGTTGTTTTTAATTCTGAAAGTTGTCCAAATTACCTAAAATATTGGCATACAGAATCTCTAACTATAAAAGTGGTAGCACACAGAGGTAGATCATACCTGCTTAAAATACCTTCCATGTTTTATTTCTAAGGATGTTTAAACTTTCAAAATGCCATATATCTATGGGGCTGACAGTTATCTTTTCTCTAGGAAGATTTTTAGGAAGATTATATGAACAAAATTCACTTTAATATTTTAGATTTCTGATGAATCCTGAATGAGGATTGCCAAATTTAGTTATGACATTTATTTTGATTGTTAGCTTAATTCCTATGACAGGATTTTTGTGTATAGAAATGAAAGAGTTTCTCTGCACTTGACATGTCATAAACCAATCAAACTTTTCATAAGTATGTTTGGTTAGTTCATCTTTTATCCTAACCCTGGAATATATCTTTTGAAAACATTGCAAGTGAAAACATGACATTCTAATTTCCTTTTTTATTAATGTTATTATTTTAGTTTATGAACATTCTTTGCTGCTTTCCAACATCTGCTCCATTTTTAATTTTTTAGGGCTTAATTTCCCACATTTTAATAGAAGACAGTTTTTATTATCTGTAATTAAATCTGTAACTTGTTATTCTCAGAAGGTTATTATGGATTGTGGCTTGACTGTTACAAAAAATTAATGACTTAAAGAGGCTCCTAATATCAATTTAGTATAAGGATTTAATTTATTATTCATTAATTTTGTATTCATTGTAATAGCAGTAATCTTTATGAACTCATTGGGTAGGTATGAGAATGTCATGCACACTATATTTCCATAGGAATTCAGTTCGTTAGTCATCTTTAGCAACACATAAAATGCCATTCATGCATTAATGCTGTCACTTGTTTCTCTTTATAATTCTATGCCAGTTATTTTACATAAATATCTTCATATGTATAAGCTGTACTGGAATTTAAAAGTTTCAACACACGGATAAACTCCCTTGTCTGTCCTTATGGCAACAGAAATTTTGCTGGTTTAAATCAAGATAGCTTCACTCAACTTATGACAGTATACAGTCTAATTTCACTTTTTATTTTAAAGAAAAGCTTTTAAAATATTGTTGGTTTACATTGGCAAAATGTGTCAATTTTTTAATTCATACAGTCCTGCTTTTAAAAAAAAAAAATCAGTTTAGCAATGCAGAATTCTAATTTTTATTTCAACACTAATTAATGTGTTCATCAGAACATATGTAATTTCCCATTTTAAAATGGGAATTAATATTTCATATTAATTACTATTTTATATTTTAAAGTGTCCAGAATAGAATTGCAATGTTTTTTTTCCCTATAAATCCCTCAGATACATCATTCTTAACTGTCCCATATTTCTGAGACTGCATCCCTTGACTGGTAAACAGTTCTGCTCACATTAAAAATGAGTTGACTGAACACCTTAGAAAAAAAACGAGTTGTGTTTAGCATCGTGTCAACTAATTACAGTAGCTGCCTTGCAGCTCAATGTTGAATTGGAGTTGTCCTTCTGTGCGTGGACCCAATCAGTCATGGTTGGTATTCTGTCAGCTAACTCAATTCTTTGTAATCAAATTTAAATGTGAGAGTAGATTTAATCTCCTCTAACTCAGGTGTCTGTCTTTTAGATACTTTAAGTGTAAGCTAGTCAACCTCAGCTCCCTTTATAATCAGTTGAATGTAATAAGTGCTTCCAGAGGGTAATTCATTTCATCCCATGAGAGGTGTCTGTCTCATCTGTGTCTCCTATATCTCATCTGTCTCATACATGTCTATCACACTCATGATTGGTGTCTAAGATAGGTTGAGTATATATCATTCCCTTGAGGATCCTGTAATTCTCCATTAACTACAATAGGAGTCTTGCTTAAATTTAGGGACAACCAAGATCTCCCAATAAAAGCAAATCCCTTAGATCTCTCTCAAGCACCTTTAGAGCACATTTCAGAATGAATGTGGGCATAGAAATCTGTTGCTGAGGGACAGGCAGCATGTTATGGAGCAAGGTATTTCTGCCTTCCCATGTGCAAAGAAGATGGGATACAGCTCACTAAACAGCGCGGTCTAGTAGAATTTTGGGCACTGAGCAATATACCCTGTGTGGCTGCCAAATGCTGCTTCAGAAAAGTGCTGTTTTCTCATGGCCCTGTGTCACCTCTGCCAGCCCCATGCTGATATCTTAGGTGCTTGGGTCACCTCAAAGGGCATGTGCTGCTGTATTTAGTCAACAGAATAAATAAGTGGGGGAAAAGGGGAAAGGGTAGCATTTTGTTGGCCGTGGCTTTTTGAAGTTATACCTGCTTCACCTGTACTTCTGTCTATGCACATGACATAAGGTCGAGGATGACTGTGAGGCAGTGTAAATGTTCTTCAATAGCTGTGTAGCCCTATTTATGACGTCAAATTTCTTAACATACGAAAGGGCTTGATCTCAGCTTGCTTGAATCTTAGGAGACTTCCAGCCCTACGTAGTTGAGCTGTGACTCTTTCCTTTCAACTGGGATGTTATTGAATTGTTAATGAAGTTCATAATTGCAAATTCCCTGAAAGACAGTGACTTTCTAAACACCACAACTGTGACATATGTTTTTAACTTTAAACTTAGTTTTTATTTATGGAAGCCCATACTCTTTATTAAGGAAATGTGGGATTCTTCCAGTCCTTTAAAAATTAAATTAAACAGTCTGAGGGTAGAAATAACAGACATAAGTACATACCTGGAAATGACTGTTGGTGGTTAGGTAAGTCATAGTGTTCATCTGCATACATTTGCTTTTATGTTACATCATTAGAGTATTCCTTAGTTTTAATGGCTTTTTAATTCTGAGCACCCTGGATGTTCAATAGGAGATGCATGTAATGGTTTATTCTACTTCAGTGCACATCTAGCTTCTGCTAAGAGCAAATTCCATTCACTTAAGAATAAATAAGTAGTACACTTAATAACAGTTGTCCTTTCAAATTCTAAGAAAAAGCCAAACAAAAACTGAGCTATCCTTACAGAAATGACTGTTGCAGTTTCAGTGCTTCTGTAGCAGTCATTGGCTTTGACTCTACTCCAAGGAGGCTACCATTTTTTGGCAAGAAGTGACAGTATATGATGGAAGTAAAGTCACCAGTTTGCACATCAATGCATGAGAACAGCAGGCCTTTTTGAAAGATGTTTTCTGGTAGGTTGCAATTGATATTGAAATTAATTTCTTTTAAAGGCTAGCTTGGTTCTAATATAAACTGTCACTTCTTTTTACTTTTCTCCCGCACCCTGTCTTCCTCTCCACCTCTGTAGAAGCTCTTTGTATTATTGTGGCCTGGAGCATCTCCGAGTGTTCTTCCAGAAGCCACCGGTTTTATAAAATTGTCTAATATGGATAAATAATGCTGTTTCGTACACAAACTGCACTTGTATAACTAAATCTCTGTCTACCTTGCTGACAAGAACAGCAAAACACAACAGTGAAACTTGAAATCCAAAACACATACGTTCCTAAAATTGGCCTCTCAACCTGCCTCTGATTGCTGGTAAAGGCTCTTGTGGTTTTCAAACAGAAACAATGCTTATTTTGTCTTTTCCTGACAATATTTATAGGAATAAGGCAAGGACATCCTTTCAGGGACTAACTAGACTGTAATTCGAGTCTCTGCTCGTCATCACACTGTAGCCTTCCCATCATGTTTGTTTGTCCTTTTAGAAGAAACTTTGGTTTGCCTATCTCCTTTCCTGGATATTGAAGAAAATTTGGGTACGAAGCATGCTGCCAAAGAAAACTGTTCTTACTTCATTACGAACGTGCTGGAGGAGTGTGTCTAGGCCAGCCTGTGTTAGGGAGACTTTCTGGAGGTCTCATGTAGGCACATGATGGCTAAAAAACCCTTGGAGGTATAATCATTTCAACATTTCCTGCACACAGCCCAGTCCATTTCACCTTGTATTATTAGATACGTGGTCAAATGTATTTTGGCACAAAACGAAGGGAACCATTAGCTTAGGCAATGGGGAAAGTTCCAGCACATCTATTAACAGATTTCTAGTCTTTCTATTGCAAGATACAGTCAGGATGTGTAGCAGTGGAGCTGCTTGAAACAATCATCATTATTCCCTTGTAATTGATTAATTAATTTCTTCCTTGGGAAGCTTATATCCCTCATATGTTCATCTCTGTTAGAAGATTACCAACAGGTTTTAGCCTTGCCTTGCCTTTTGTTGAACCATTACCTCACTGCAGTTTGGACCTGGTAAAAAAAAAAAAAAAAGAAAAAAAAATTATTAAATTTGGGGAGTGAGGGAAAGTTCTATTTCGAAGAGAATATTTCAGCATATGTAATTTTATCAACCATTAAACTTACACCATTAGCCTCCTCAAGCATGCAATCAATGTCTTCTCCTTTTTATTTGTGCCACTTACTAATCAAATAATCCTAATCAAAATCTACTATGTTATTAACCAACCTTTTTCATTATTTTAAGAATAATTTCAATTTTAGTTGTGTTAAAACTTCAAGAAAAACTTCAAGAAATCCCATTTTGGACATATCTTAGTTAGCAGCTTTAAATGTCATTGCCTTTAAAAAATGAGGAAAAAACCATATGCTCCTAAATCACAGATGTGGTTTTTGTCACTTTTACTGAATGTGATTTTCAATTTTTCAGTATTTTCTTGTGATTTTTCTCAGCTTTAATAGGGACAATATTACATGCATTGTTTGTTGAATTGTGACTGAATCGTTTGTGACAGAGTCTGAAAGTCACCGGCTGAAAAATCTATACATTTTCTGAAAAGTACACAGTATGACTTTTATGGCACTGATTGTTAAGAGGAACAAATTAAACAGCTTTATTAACAAGTGAAAGATGTTTTTTCTCTAATGAAGGGGGTTTTTTTGGACATTGTCTTTTACATACAGTAAGCTAAATCTTGATTGTAGATAAACTGAAATGATATATTTTTAAGCCACAGGATATGCAATTTCACACTGCTTTGAAAAAAAATCCCCTCTTGAAAATTGTCTATGTATGCTTCTTTTTCACAGCATATATATGTATTCTTTTATTCTGTATAATAGTGGATTTTTTCTCTCAATAAACCAAAGCAAAATCTTTTTTCATGAAGTATAATTACTGATATATTCCACCATTTTTACAATACCTGATGATACAATCTAAGAGAAGATCAAATACCAACTTTCTCCTGAACAACTTGCATGGGACAAGTTACTTTATTTTCTCAGAATTTTCCATGTAATCACATCTTCTCTAGTTTATAATGTATGTGAATGGTCTCTGGAGCACTGTTTGGCTATCATTAGATGAAGTGTTTAGATGTAACAAATTTTTTTGTTGTGTGATATAATCTGAACAACCAGTTGTACTCAAAGCAACTGTCAACCAAAATGCTAATGATTTGAGAATGTTCTCCTGTCTTTAGACTTCTGTCTCTTCTTTCCACGGGCTTGATCCTGAAGTATCCTATGGGAGGAGAGGAGGGGGCATGTCATGCGGTACTTGGCTCAGAAAGATACATGCTTAGTTGAGGATGTATACATAGAAGTGCCTGCATTTGACCGATGTGTGTAAGCAGTCATTATAGTGATGGTGGGATTCATTTGCCTGACCGAGACATCTGGGGCCACTGGAGGTGCTGTAGTTGTCTAAGATACTTGCCTGGGACTTCACTTACGGGAGGTCCACAACTTTCTGGAGGCCAGGCAGGATAACCAACAGCACTTACAAGGGCACTAAACACTTAGGGATCTAAGTCTTGCTCCAGATTTCTCCTCAATCTGCAGTCAGTAGAGCTGAGAGAGCTATTCAGCTGGACAAGAGTAGGTGGCCGATTCAGGGAGATCTGAATAGCCCTCCTAACTCTATTAGCTTCAGCCTTTATTAACTACATTGGGAGCTTAGGCCACCAACTGATATGTAGGCATGTCTGTGCAGGCACTTAGGTTTAGGTGTCTTAATTTGAGAGCTGAATTCCGCCCATAGCTTACACTGAATTTGATGGCCTCGCACTCTTAATACTTCTCAGTTCTCAGCACCAAAAGAGCTGGCAATGTTTATTAAGTGTAGGTATTGCTTGACTTTTCTGCAGAAACTGTGTGAGACACCCTTCAGATTGCAAGTTAGTCTTAAACAAAACTTGGACAAATAAAGGAATTCTTTTTGTTAAAATAAGAACTTGTCTATAGCTTTCTATTAATAGTTAAAACATCAGTAGTTGCTTGGTGTTACTAATGATAAATTTTCATAAGGGGATATGCTTCATTTTTAGGAAGTAAAAAAGAAGTAAAAAGTTTCCTACGGATGATTTTTTTCTGTGATTGCCCAGTAACAATTTTTTGTACTTTTATTAAGCATCTGTACCTGGCTTCCAGCAAAGATAAAATAAATGGGTAGGCAGTTGATTTGAATTCACTAAAATAATAGTTTTCTCCTTGCTGTAGCATTTGAAAATTTTACATCACTTATCACTGTCAGTATTATAACATCATCCCTTTGACAGCAATTAGAGCTATAACAATAAATTTGTTTTCAATTTCTTTTAGAACATTCACAATTCAAATTGCTATTAATATAGACTGAAGGTTGTGATGTAGATTCAAACTTGTTAAAAACATTTCTTCACTTTTGGGACAAAAATTAAACTGCATTTAATTCTGCTGATATTAAATCTGGCAAAGAAACATTCTAAGTTGCTGATTTTAGATACTGGAAAATGCAGAAACCTGTTCTAAATTTTTTATATATTAAATGAAGTAACAGAACCAGTATATGGATTTAATAACAACCACTGATACATATCAATTATTTTAGATTGAATGAGATCTGTGCTTTTTTTAATGTTAATAATAATATGTCATTTCATTGTCCTGATATTTCTATTATTTCACTATTTCAACATCCTAAATTTATTTTGAAATGCCCCTCAATAACATTTCTTATTTCAGACTCTTACTTGAATTATGTAGTTCATCTTTCTATGCTAGAATATACAGAAGATTGAGGCACTGCAATGGTAATAAGCATATGCGATTTGATAGATTATCTCACCCTTAAGAGACACACCATTACTCTGCAGAAAATATCTCCATGTTATGTATTGTTCCTTCCATTGCTCTTCTGGTTTGTGTGAAATCAGAAGCAGATGATATGGAGCAAATTAACTACATGTTTATTTACATGTGTGACATCATTAAAGTCGAGGCTGAGGTGGCCTCTTGTTTTTCTGCCGTGCTCAGTGGTAGCCTAATCCAATTTTCCATTGAAGTCATTGAAAAGGTTTGACTTCACCTGGAATTGTTTGCAACTGTCGAATGTATCTAGTCATATAGAGGGGGGTTAGTCTTTTGCTCTACAACTACTTGCTGCTTTCCTGACGTGTTGATTCCCTCTGGCTTGTACTACAAACCACAATGCAAATCTGTATAATGAGTCTTCCTGATTAATTTCTACAGATGAAAGCTCAGTTTCCTCTCAGAAATGCACTTGGTCAGGATGACGATATGAATTCAGTTTTCCTTAGGGAGTTTGAACCCATCTCCTCAATCACGATGCTGATAAAGTATTGGGAGGAGATTCTCAACCTTTCCTCTAGATGCTGTTACACTTTGCATGGAATGATTGAACGTTCACTGACCTAGAGAGCACGAGAGCAGAAGGGAACGCTGCACTGCAGCCTAGTATGTGGGCACTCCACAGGAGTTTGGTGACTCGTCTCCAAGTCTTCCTTCATTGCATATTTACTGTAAATTAGTGAACTATTCGTTGGAGAAAGAATTGAAACTGGGGTCTTCCCTTTGCTGATTAAGAACATCCACTTTGTGAATCTAGTCCTTTATGATTGACCTCAATAATTTTTCCACTTTGGGGGGATTAATTCGGTCTAACAGTGTGATTTCTTCTACTGTTTCATAATGTGTGCTAGCATGAATGCGTCTTTAGAGGTTTTGGTTGGAACCACATCATCCATGCTTCACAGGGGGTGAACTTCGCTTGTTTGTTTTTCAGTTGCAAGGAAGGTCAAAAAGTAATGAATAAATGTCAAGAAAGATCACTTATGAGAAGCGGATGCTCTGCATAATAAACATTAGCACACGTTTAACAAAAAATTTCCTCCAGTAGAAGTCATTCCCATTTTAATTTAATCCTGCTGTCTAAGATAATACAATCTCTTTGAAACAGTCTCGATTCTTAGTGCATAGGGACCTTTTCTGGTTCAGAGGCCAAATTTCCATTACCTGATGAGCTAATCTGACGTGACAGCCTCATATGCAGATGGGGAATCTCTTGTCAATAGTTTTCTTCAGAGACAAAGAGAGACAAATGTCTATATTCATTCTCTCACTTCATGCATGAGTAACATTACCTTTCTGTCTCCCTTTCACTCTATCTTTATTCAGGTAGTCACTGAGAATTTAAATATGAGCTTTTGTGTTTCTGAGTTAGCTTATGCATGCAAAGCTGTTTACAGAAGACTGGCATCCTTGTCTGTTTGTTTAAGTACAGTATGTATTTTGACATGTAAATTTACATGAGGCATATTTAATCAGTCACAATGATATGCTAATTGGATTCCTGTATGAATGGCATAAAAACAGCATTTGAAAAAAAAAATTATGAAGGGAACTTATTACCAGCTGAGACACTTTCTAATCAGTATTATGCGTCATCAAAATGCACAAAGATAAAAGTGATAGGTTTTCAGGACTTTTGTAACCAATAAAGACAATATGAACTAAAGAAAATGTGAACCAAAAAAAAAGCCTTTCTCCAAAGGAGCAGCCTGTAAGTTATAAAACAGCAACTGAAATCCATAAATTAGAATGCCAAAAATCTCTGAAATGCCTCTGCAGGTTTTGGATGTTGTTCACTGACATAATTTGTGTTCTGATAAGGTTATAGGTTGATCTTGTCTCCAAAAGAGCAGTGACATTTAGACTTCAGCTCTGTCTGCCCTGGGGATTTGCTCAAGTATTTTGAATTTAGTCTTTTTTAACATATTTTTATAAGCAAATCTCTAACTTGTTCAGGTACAAGTGGTTCACTCTCAAGCAAAAACAAACCATACCACTAAACCAGCTACCATAGATGCATATGTATAAACCTACAACACTCTCCCATTCGTGTTCTGGTTATTTACCACTGATGCCTGAATTTCCTGGTAATGAAAGTTTTAAAGCTGATAAGTCTTTATCCATTTTTTTTTAAATGTACTCTGGGATCTCTTCTCCGGTGATCACGTCGGACTACTTCTCATTCTAATTTCTCTTCTGTGGATGGCTATACTTACATATTTTCTAACATACCACAACATATGAATAAGTTTAGCACACTTAGGTTCCCTGACTGATTCACTACTCATTTCAGGGCTTTACTGAAAATAATCTTAGTTTCTAATATTTTACTTAGATTTTGACTGCACAATAAACAGACAATTACAAACATAGGTAAGGCCATAGTGTCTCCAAATTAAGGGATTTACTCCTGAAGGGAAAGGTAAGCCTTTTCTCTGAATATAGTCAAAGCAGGGAGTGGGGAAGCAGTGAAAATTATGAGCTGGAAACCACCTATAGCTAACCAATGGGGAAAAATGGACAAATAGAGTATCTCAGTTTCCTGCCTCAGTAGCGTTTAGCTAACTGGATTGAGCTGATAATTAGGTTTACTGAGGATCCTGGGAACAAGAGCTCTTTCTGGGGGTAAACAGAAGGGCAGAAGGAAGAAAACATATTGATTCTTCCCCAAGAAGTGGGTTTCTCGGAGTCCACACATATCACACCTCGGGGAGATTGGAAACCACAATTTTCCCAACCTTGAAGCTGACTCTGAAGAGCAGGCTACTGGGCATTTACAGGTGAAAAGAAGGGGAAAGGAAAAGGTCTTTCCTATCCCTGCTGTAGAAACCTGCCCCCACGTGTCAGAGCTGCACAGCGCTGGCTCTAGAAGTGAGCAGCCTGACAGCAACCAGATGCTGGCCCGGTGGTTGGGGCTCTGAGGGTAGAATAGGAAAGACTTCAGAAATTTGATTATTGTATGTACTATTTTTTAATCTTTCAGTGATGATGGAGCGTAACAATATATAGAACTCTGGGAGGAAGGGATCTTTTTTCTCCACTGTTGGGTGTCCTAACTACTAAACTGGGAGGGAACATGAGATTTGAATGTACTTGTGGTTCCTCCCACATCCAGTCTTACATTCATATTGCAAGTAATTTATGTATGTGTATGTTGGAACAGACTTTAATATATATTTCAGTTCAGGTGAACGTATATGTAGCCTTTGTAGTAATGACCCAGTTATAATTGGAGGGACGTTAGGAAGAGCTTTTCCTTATATACTACTAAGAGAGAAGAAGGAAGAGAGTTGGTACATCTGTGCTTTTGTGGTTCAGGGAACCACACTTAATGCTTTCTGGCAATAACACTAATAGCTTGTGCTGATACAAGAATAAATATTTATGTGTATGTTGTAATTTTTCATCATAAAATTTTAATTTTCTTGTTGTTGCCTTAATTTACTTTTTACCCATACATGTGTTAGGAAAATGAAAGACTGTTTGAAATATAAAATAGGCAAGTAATCAGTTTAATTGGTCAAGATGAAGTATTTTAAAAGTTACCTAGTTAAGCTTGTGTGTGAATTGCTCTGTAGACACTATTATTTTGTTTACAGTAGCTCACTTGTTTGCTTTTTTTTGGCTGAGGCCAGACAAGCTGAGAGGACAATAAGTGTACAGTGATCTCCTTACAATCTTCCACACATTGAACTCAATCAGTTTGACACACACCTTTAATTTAACCAGTGCCATTTGTGTGACCTTAGTGAAGTCCCTTAGATCTTCCTTTAGGTGGGAAAAATAACAGAAGGCCTAACATAGAAAGTGTTCTGAGCTTTGATAAAGTTTGCAAAGAGCTGTGAGATCCTCAGAGGAGAAGAGTTCTGAAGCAGAAACCACGTAACACGTGGGGTGATGAAAAACACATCTCCGGTTGCACAGCTGCTTAATATTCACCAGTAATTGGCTTTTATTTCATATTTCTCACTGTCTGTGAGCGATGTTAGTAAATAGTTACATTTCTTTACTCACAGTAGTCTGTATGGTGCTCCTGTACCCTGTGTATCAACCTTCTTAGGAGGCAGGAAAGTATGCACTTCTGCAGGCCACAGAGTGTGAGGAAAGTTTACTGCACAATTTAATATTTTGTGGTGAAGATTCTGGATCTCCTTCAACACAGGCGAAGGCAGAACATGTGTGCATTTTTCCCTTGAAATGTAAGGATGCTTAAGGTGTGGAAAATTGCACAGCATGTGTGCATGTATAATGTATGGAAAATATATTTTACCATTTGGATCTTACTGTGATTTCCACAGCGTGGTAATAGCACAAAATTGCTCAGGCTTCTACGTATTCAACACCTCTGCTTTGACTTCTGCATATTTGTTGCTTGCCTGCAATCTTATTAAAATCTCTGTGTGTATCATGCTATAGTTTTCTGAACTGTAAATAGTATTTTAAATGTTTCCATTGGTGGGTTGTGTCTAGATACATGGCATTGATATGTAACATAGTCTTTTAATGATGTTTGATGTTCTTACTATTCTGTAAATCAATTATTATGTTATCTATAAATGTTGCTCTGTAGAGTCTGCAGTGTCCTTTCACCAAAGGTAGTGATTCCCAATAGCTACACCTCCATGCTAGGTCATAGAGTGCACACAGAATGCTTTGAATTGCAGGCTGCTCCAAAAATGCATCACCAGTTCCCTTCCTTGTGCCTGTAGGAGGTCTATAGTTGGCTTGTGTACAGGCTCCTTGCAATTCGTATTTGCCCAAATGAGAAGCTGGCCTGAGCAGGAAGGCTTTGGGTCACCTAGTCTGGGTTGTCTGCAAGAGCAATGGGAATAGGTGGAATCCCAAGACTCATCCTCAATTTAAGTACAAGCCAGAGTACCTAACTGTTGACATAAGAAATATATTGCAAATTTGGAAGGAAAGCTGTATCAGGATACAAAATGTACAAAGAACAATGTGAGTCCCTTGGTGAATTTTGTGGAGTTTTTATATGTTAAAGAAAGCTGACAATCAAATCAGATTAGCACGTCATGTAAAGCCATGTCAGTGAGTTATGATTGAAATTCTGGTTCTACATAGGAAAAGGAATACAAAATACAGAATAAAACAAACAAACAAAAAAAGATATAAACAAGTAATAAAATATACAATAGGGTATGGGAAATATGATGATAGACTTACAATGGATACTCAGCATGTCAATGGACATGCTGAGTGAGACTAGAAAGGCTGTGTCCTCTCTGGATGAATTGCCACATCTATGTTTTTTGACCCCATTAACGACTGTTTGATGGAACCAGGCAGTCAGGGAACCTGTGAGAAGTAGCAGCTTGGTCCTGAGCACTGGTGAAAGACTTGATTGAAAATGTTTCTGTCAATGAACTGCTCTGTAACAGAAACCATGTCTTACTTAGATTCAGTGTCTCAGCAAATCCACTATTCCTGCGCTTAATTTCAAAAACAAAAAATGTATTTAGTGGGAAGAAATATAGTGTCGTGGTTTAAAATATACTAAAGGGACAGTGAAAAAGGTTACATATGTTTGAGTTCTATGGAGATTATCTAAAGACGTCATATTAGGAACTTAAGCCAAATTCATGCCATGTAGTAAAAAAACTGGAGAAAGACCAAAATCAAGCCAACATGGTAAAACAGAATGAGAATGGAAGTTACTAGAAGATATGTCAAGAAATCTGAGGTATGTTCAAGAGAGAAAAATAGAAAGGATGGTAATGGTAAGTTAAGTATAAATATATGGTAAAGCGGGCATGCAACTTGCAATTTTTAAAAACTAATAATAAATAATTTTCAAATTAATTGGGGGCAGGAAGCCTTTCACAGAGTCTGTAGGATCAAAGATGTTGAACAGCTCTGAGAAAAGGACACCATAAGTGAAAAAAATAAGTTAATTTTATAAAGCTATGTTCACTATTCAATTATTTAGCAAGGTTTCTATGAAAAAATCCTTCTTTATGGAAACTCATCAGACAATGTCTGAAAATGAATCTATGGAACAAATAGACAAAATGAAGATTAATAAATCACCATGGCCAGAGGATACTTGCACAAAATCATTCAAACAACTCTCCGGAATGAAATAGCTGTGGCAGTAGGTGTGATGGGAAAGCCTCATCCTAACAGACTGGAAGATGGTAAACGTAATACTGGTTTGTAGAAAAGGCCACAGAGAAGACTGACAGAAACAACAAATCACTAAACCCGATGTCTATACTGGATAAATTGGTATAAATTATTCTAAATACTAAACTAGTGGACGCATCAGTATGTACGGCATATTAAGGATGGCTCAACTTTTGAAAAGGAAAGTCCTGCCTCCCAACTTCAGGCCCTTGAATTCAGTAACAAGCGGGCGTCGGAGGGAGATACCGTTGATATGGTTCCCATGGAATTCCAAAAGACTTTCAACAATATCTCTGAACAAAGCAGCTAAGTTGCTCTGGGATAAGAGAGAGGTCTTCACATGGATAAATAGTGAAAAGGGAGGCAGAAAAGGGTAGGAATAAATGTTCCATTTTCACAATGCAGAGGTGTCACCAGCTGAATTCCACAGAGGTTTGTGCTCTTCAATAGATTCATAAATGATCTGTAAAAAGGACAAAATAGCTTGCTGAGGATTTTGAGATATTCAAGATATTCAAGACAAGGGCTGACTGTGTAACATTGAAGAAGGACGTATGACTGGACAATAAATTAGCAGATGAAATTCAATTTTATAAATGTTATGTGATACTTAGGGGTGAAAAAACCCTCCGTCCTAATGTTACATATACAGTGATGGACACTGAGCTAACTGTAAGTATTCAGGAATGACATTTGAGGTTATAATATATAGTTCTATGAAAATGCCAGTTCAGTGCTCGATAGCAGCAATGAAAGCAAATTAGATGTTACGGAAGCAAAGAGAAAAAACCAGAAAACATCATTATGTCATTGTTACAAAACCATGTTGTGTCCATGTCCCTAAACACATGAAGCTCTGCTCCCCCTCTCAAAAGGTATATTATTATGGGCAAAGATATAGAGAGGTGTGACAAGGAAGATCAAAGGTATGGAACATCTGGTGTACAGGGAAAGTTCAAATAGAATAGGAGTCTGTTTAAAGTGATATGACTGACGGAAAGATATGATAGAGGTCTGTAAAATCATGACTGTCATGGAGAAGTTGTGTCGTATTTGAATATTTCTTCTGTCTTCTGAACAGGAACAAGGGGCCATCAATTCTATTATGTTTTATATAGCAAACAGTCCTTCTAACATTGCATATACAATGTCCTCAGTGCTAACTATTGGGAGGCAAGCTGACAACAAGCAGAAAAATGTGGCTTTCCAAATAATGCAGTATCAAACTGACAAAGTCCTTGCCAAAGTTTTTTGTGAATACTAAAGTTTATGTGGATTAAAAAAACCTGATGCACAAATTAGTCTAAGAAAAATCCGTTGATTGCTAAAACACAAAACACCACCTCTGGCTCAGAAATATCCTGACTTACTTTACAGCACTGTTCTGGAAAATACTTCCATGAGTCTCCCTTTCTGCATAGGCTTCCCTAAGTATTTAGGATTAGTTATTGTTTGAGACAGGGTTTTAGGCAAATTATTTGTGCCATCAATTGTTTCATCAGGTGGCAGACTTGCTGTATTCTGCCTTTTTTTAGCTTTTTACCACTGTATTATTGTGTTTAGGGCTCTGTATTTAAGGGATGTTTGCATTTGCAGCTTGGTATCATAATAACTATTTAGACTAATTAGTAAGTCCTTAAGTGCTCCTAACAGAATAACGTTATCTTGAACACTAGTGGTCCAGATTTATTTCTACTTGAATTTATCTGAAATCAATGAAGTAACAATGATGGTAAAGTCTGCTTTAGCACTCCATTGGTTTCAAAGACCAAGATGTTACAGAGGTGTGAATGTCAAAGCTACATCAAACAGGGCACAAACACAAGGCAGTTATATATTTCCAAAACATCTGACAAGGCCATGTGACAGAGAAAGAGTATGTGCAGAGAACACATTGGAGGATAAACACCAGCGAGAATTGGAGAGGAAAGAATTTTGGAGCCTTTCAGTTTGTGCTCACAGATGGGGCAGAACTTTTGTCTTAGGAGACAATAAAAAAATAGGCAATAAAATTATGCTGCTTTTCCTACTTAAGAGAAATCATATGTTTTCCAGGGAAAATATCATATGTTGAAGAAAAAGTAGAATAAATTAGTATTTGGATATATGTTTTTTATATGTGTGTTTCCTGGGTATGAAAATTTCATTTACCCTTCTTTAAAAGCATGATAGGGTTTCCTGAGTGCACCAGTCTCAGTCTCCTTAAATTAAAACTTCTTTTGGGCCATATGAAGTGTTTGGTTTAATTGGACCATCAACCAAGGTATTCAGAGAGAAGTGAGATGACAACTGAAAGCAATTGGATACTAGTCAAAGGGAGTAATAAAAAGCCCAAGGGTGTAGCTAGGGTTCTGTGACCCCAAAACTCTGAGTATTAATTGCTGCAATTTTATTTAAAAATAATATTTAGATTTATAATAGATTTATAAATTTTTGAGCTATCGATTATAGTTTTGTTAAGTCTAACACTTGATCTAGTCTGTTTTAAGTGTCAAAATTCTTTGATGCATATAGCTACTACAAATGAGAGGGTATGGGTGAAGAGCATTTTTTCTAAGATCTTTCCCAATTTAAAAAGTATAGAAAGATCACTGAAGGTCCTTTTACACTGGAAACGAAAGGTTTGTCCTGAAATCATTGGTGGAATACTCACTTCTGGACTATACTCTGTTGTCTGAGTGGTGGACAAAGAGGTCACATCTCTCCTTGACACTAAAAATTACAACTCACAAAAAAATTCTGTTCTTTGGCACTGACATAAGGGTGCAGAAAACAGTTGCCACAGGCAGTGGAAAGGTTACCCTAAAGCTGCTGAAGAAAAGCCACAAGAGGCTTCAAAGTAATGTGAAGTTACATGCCATTTTAGCTTACTGAAGGAAGTCACAAACACAGAAAATCTTCCATAAAATCAGGAGTGCCAGAGCTCATGTCTTGGGACTTCCCCTAATGAAAACTGACTACCTCTTTAGACTCTAGAGATATGATTAGTGTTTGCATGAATCAGTGTACTAGCCATAATTATTAATAATATTTAGTATTCAGGCTTGAAGTGGAGTATACATGGATGTAAGAGAGAGTTTAATTAAGTATGATAAATATTAATTTTGGGGAAAGAAGACAACAGCGAGCATTCTTGTATAGTAAAGACTAAATCTTAGTTCAGTTTCTGTTTTTAGGTGTAGAACATTTGGGTTTTATTAACTTTCAGCTAGCTGATTTTATTTTTGCTTATCTTGAGTGAAATACAAACAAAATACACATTTTAGGTGTTTGAGGCACACACCTGTAGAAAATATTGATCCAGGAAAGACACCAGGGACAAGGCATCGTCCCTTCACAGTCACATCCATACAAGAAGCAACAGCTCCTCGGTGCTAACTAATGCAGAGGGCCATGCCCAGGCTCCCTTGTTCTGAGAAGGGGCAAGCCAGGTCTTTCAGGTTTCGTTCTTGAGGCTTACCACAAGCAGAATTGTCCTGTCTAACCTGGCCTTCACATTTAATCCCTCTGTTGGTTCATTTTGTATGTTGGTTCCTGTCTGGACATGGATTAGAGGGCTCTTGGGAAGGTGTTCAAGACCCCGGAATTCAGGCCATCTAGTTCATATGGCTGAATTAGGAGGACAATCTCCTTATGTAGATCTCGGACTGAGGGAAGATTCCCCAGAGGACAATTCAGAGCACCTAAGTTAAGACGTGGCTCTGAATCACCACGGGTGTGATTCAGGGGGAGGGTCTTTCTTTCCATTCTCTCATAGAGGTCTTTGGAAAATTAGCCTCTTCATATAGGCACCGCAAGTTAGATGCCTAAAAGTAATGAGTTATCCAGTGGTGAAATGCAGGTTGTTGACGCATGAGACAGCAGTTCCTTTCTTCTTTTGAATCTGTTTTTTGCTAATGGACACTCAAAACTATTAGCATCTGTTGGCTAATGTTATACAAGAAAATTTGAGGTCTTTATATTATTTCCAACAGATGCATCCACATCCCTCCAATCATTAATACAATGCTGGCGTTGCCAGCAAAGTTAGAGCAGTTAACCTGAGTGTGCGGTTTCTAGCCCATACGAGAGAGTTACAGAAGCACCTCAGCAGGGCAACACAGGATTTTGTGCTGCCCCTGCCTGGACTTATACCTATTCTGTGGTACTTCATTCCTAAGTCTTTGTAAAAGCAATCAATGAACAGACTTGTAAAACTTTTTTTTTTCCTTTTTAACGTAAAGCTACTCTGACCGCATTAATGCAGTATTTCCTGAGTGCTGAAACTGGAAGGCTGCACATTCCCAGTGGTATTGTGTTGTGGCTGGGAACCTGACGTTCCTTCCTTTCATTTATTTTTAAATTAGAGGCAATGCGAGCCAGTTTATGTAAAAATGTTTTAATTAACAGGACCCAGATGCAGCATCAGAAGTTCTAGTGGAATTTAAAAAAATATACCTAGGATTTAGTCCTCTAAATAAGTAGTGGTTCACGGCTATCTAAATTCCTCTAGTGTAATGCAGGCTAGTCCTGTAGTTGCTGCCTTGCTGCCCTTTTTTTTTTTTTTCTTACAGTAAGTTATGCTGGGCCATGATAAAAGGATGCCAGCATTTCAATTTGAAACCATGGCAACTAGAAGTGGCGATTTGCATGTTTGCATGACAATGTGATAGTATTATCTCTGGAGATAATGCACATAATATACATAGTGGAACGGCTCTACCTAAATCTATAAAGTGGGATGGAGGAAGGGGAAGGGGATCACCTCTGTTGCTGCAGGATTCATGTGTAAGATATGAAGTTATTTTTTCCCCTTGTGTGAATTGGAAGGTCAAGAAACCTATAAATGTACGTGAGTTTACCTTTTGATTCAATATATTCAAATACTGAACTCAACAACAGCTTCCATGGACATCATCAGGAAGTAAAAAACTACTCACACTCTTCTCTGGATTCTTCTGCCCTCACACATGAAGAAGGTACCACTAGAAAATGTTTCCTACTATTGATATAACTTTCTGCTAAAATGATTGCCAGAGGATACTTGGAGACAAAATCAAGTAATTGAAGGTGAAACTGAAATTTTTAGTTTCAGTTTTAAAAGCATGTTTGAAACCAGCCCTGGCTTTAGCGTTGCTACCTTTGCCTCCATAGTATAACGGAAGCTGTACTAGGTGACTGCTTTGATTAATTTATGCTCAAGTCTGGCATATATTTGGCACATCTGACTGCAGAGTAACCTTCAATTGATTAAATCAGCCTTCCCAAATAGGAACCAGAAACTCTCACGGCAGCAGTGAATCTCTCTGCCATGAATTCTAAGGACAAATAGCAAGAGCAGGGTATGATTATTTTTTTTTCCTCATTAATGGTGGAACAAACAGAAAAAGGTCCCTTGAAAGTTAAAGCTTAGCTACTGCAGAGTGTCCTCATGTATTATGAGTGAGAAACAAAGGAAACTGAGAAACTTCAAAGCTTCCTGTGGCATTCAGAGCTTTCCATCTTCAAAGCACCTCTCTCTTTTGTAGTTCTGCTCTGGGTTTAATTAATACATTTTAAATATTGTTACTGTAAACAGTGTCATCTTTGTTTTCTACCCAGTTCTTTTTCAGAGTAATTTAAATTATTTTATGAAGCTATCTGTCATCTTTATTTAGTGGCTCTTAACCTCTTTTCTTTTACAAATGAGTAGTCACCTCCAGTTGAGATTAAAACAACATATGAAAGGGGTGTATGTGCATGTGAAGCAGTCCAGGAAAAAAATTGCTTTGCCTGCTTTTTATCTACATTCTCTAAAGTGAAAATAGACATAACCCTCTCAGTTCATGTATTAGCAATATTTTAATATTTTAAGATGGAAAAGAGAGATTTAGAAGTTATAATGTATCTTTTTTTCCTTTACAAAGCTAATTTTAGACAACTGCATGAGAAAAAAAAAAGTGTGAAAATTTCACATCTGCATACTTGGAGTCTTACTTTTTTACTCATGCTGTCATTAAATTTTTTCACATGTATTTTTGGGATTTGGAGATGGGGAGAAAAAGAAGAGAGGTAGACTAGAGAAAGCATAACATTTTGCATCTTATTAAGCTATTTTTGTCAGTGGAGTCTTAAAAACTTTTACCTATTAAAATCCTCTATTTCTTCCCTTACAGTATCTTTTTCGTTCTTTCTTTAAAATATTTATTGATGAGAAAAGGTAGAATGTGATATTGAGGAAATGTCATTTCGCCCATTAGTCAAAATACCGCCTTGTAGTTAACATTACTTAGTTGTATGAGCCTAAACGAGTTGTTACTGTTTTATAGACATATCACAATACTCAGCATTTTAACATTTTTTTCTGTGCTATATTCACTAACAATAGAGAGAAGAGGGAAAAATAACTAGCGAGGTAACTTGAGGAAAAACATGAAAATATTTTTCAGCTCTGGTAAGTGATGTGAACGCAGTCGTGCTCTCAAGACCGGGAGGCTCAGTTTCCAGTCTTATTCCTGCCCCCAGTCAGGAATAAGATCATGCCACACTTGAGGCAGAGAAGAGGCATTTTTAATGCCTGTGTAGCATGATTTCAATCTCTCAGCTTTCCAAAACATAATCCTTCCTGCCCTCCAGAATGCTAAAAGAACTCGAGTCAGAAGGCATTGAAGCTAATGAAAGCTTTCCTTTTGACATCCTTGGCCCTCAGTTCAGGCTTAAAGCACACAATGATTGCTGCTACCTTTAATTCCTTTTTAAGTCCTCTTTTCAAATCATGACTCATCTCTTCCCTCTCCTATCTGAATATCCACCATTATGGCTTAATCTTGCTCCAACGCATGTAAATGGGAGGTTCCCCAGTGCCTGGAAAGGAGCAGGATCAAATTTTAAATGCAGTTTAAGGGTCAGTAGTCATCCCATTGCTGATAGAGGCTCACTGTTGTCTTCCCACGGCAATAATTCATATAATATTAATATTTGTAAAGTTGGGGGGTTTTTGTGTTGTGCAAAAAAACAAACACTTTTGCATTTTGACTGTCTGTGTTTATACATGCATGTAGACATTGAATTTTAACTTTATGTCAACATTACTGCAAAGAATGGAAGAAACACATACCAAAAATGTAATGTATAAATATACAAAAATCAATCATTGTTCACCAGACTTGTGCCAGGCAAGCTGTTATTAGTCCTACCTGCTCCTGCAATGTTTTAGGGAAGATATAAATGGATACCACAAACTCAACACATGTTTCTATTACTAATGGAAAATAAAATAACACACGTATTCTAAGCTGGGCTTGCTTTGTGAATGTCATTTATTCACAATTTGATTATTTTGTCTGTCTAGTTACACAGCATCTGTTTTGTATTCATCTCTTGCGTCTTACTGCAAGTTTCATGCAGGCCTTATTCAGCCCTTCCATTTTAATTCTTCTTCTAAGTTAAGGGGCTTTTTCTTTTTTTTTTGTTTTAATATATGCTGCATTTGTGATGGATGCTCTATTTTCCTTTTTCCTTTCTCTTAAAAACTTCTTTCCTGTAAATCTTTTTCACCTCATTTCTATTTTTGTCTTATTTTCTGGTTCCCCAACTCCTTATTTTTGCTGATATTTTCTGGTCTTTCCTTTTTCGTAATCCATTTTTCCTTATCTTTATTTCTACTTCCCTGTCTCTTTATGACCCCTGTCCCCACTCTTTCCTCTCTTTGGATCTTGTTCTTGTTTTTGCTGGCTGACTGTCATTCAAAGTACTGCAGTAACATAACAAGAAGATCCCCTGAGACTCCATGAAAAATCCTGTGAAAGCAGCTGTTCTTGTGATGTTTTCAGCAGGAAAAGTGCACAGAAAAGACTGGCTGGACCTGGGCCCCAAATTATGATGCTGGTGAAATGTCCCTTGTAGTTGTTGCTCCAAGGTCTAAGGATGGGAAGGGATGTTCCTCCAGTCCTGACTTGCCCATCTCCCTAACTATTATTTAGGGCACTATGTTCAGGACTTTGGCTTGCTATCAGAAATATTCTCCCAGAAAATTTTTGCAACGATCTGGTCTGGGATTATTTGTGTGTGTGGCAGGGGGAAGGTTAGTTTGGTATCTTTTTAGACAAAATGTGATTTAAATAATATGTAAATAATAAAAAAAAAGGATAATAAAAAAGAAGCCACTGTAGCAACATTTTTTGCATGCAATTCCAGGCAAAATATATGCTTTCTCTCTATTAGTGCACTTCTATGTTAGGTTATAAATAAAAACATCTCTAATAAAGAGAGAATCCTAACTTTAAAGATACAAATTTTAATGTGCCCAGAAGGATATCATGTTTCTAAGGTATCATCAGCATTATAAAATGCAATGGTTAGTATTAATTATAACTGGAACTTTTTGTTTTGATTAAATTATGCTTATCCTTATGCCATATGTAATTGGGGTACTGTATCCAGTAGAAAATAATAATAATTCCTATTGTTATCATGTTTACAGATAAATAATTGCCAGTGAAAAAAACAACCTGCCATTACATACATTTTTGGTGGAATTAGTATTGGGCTTTTTTTTTTACCATTCTATGAAATGTAAGTAATCTTTACATTTTTATATGAATGTATGTTATACAGTTGGTGATGATGCTTATGACAGGTGTAGTTGGGTTATTTTCCCTTAAAAGAACAACTTACTTGTCAGGTGAACCTTAACCTAATTTTTAAAGTCTACTAAATCCTTATCTAATGTTTTGGTAGAAAGATACAAGAGGAAGCATTTCATTTGTTTATTTGAAAACAGCTCATGGTTGATAGAAGGTTTCAGCTCTCATAAGCTAGTGTGTAATAATCATCTGCTTGTGTGTGTTTGACTGGAAGTCAATGTTTCTGTGCTACTAAGTCAAATAAGTAAGTGTTTCCATGTGAATTTGGAAACACTTGAATTTATTTGCCAGCTTGTTATCAGAGATTGTGCAGTGTTTCAGTTTGGTCCGTAAGCTCTTATTCACACAATTATCTTTTTGATTTTTTGATACTAATACTGTTAATTAAGAATATTTTTGAACAAATGGCTGGTAGATCAGAACCAGAATGATCAGATGAATGTAAGGATAATGGCTATCTTCTGAAACTTTTGCATTTGTCAGTCATTTCCACATCGCCCTATAATAGTACACGTTTGGTAAGAATTGCAAAATATGGTACTTTAAATAGCAAAATGCATTCAGAATATTTTTCAATGGCATCTGAGGGTCTCAGATCTTTCTCATGTTCGCTACTGCACATATAAAGTCACTCATAAGATATTGCATAAATTATTGTGATTTCATTCTCGGGTACAAGATCTGGCCCAAAAAGAAGGTTATCTTCATGATTTATGGTAGTTTTCTAAGGAAGTAGGGCTATGCAGAACAAATACGTTCATTTAAGTTGTTAAGTTTTGAGTCTAGGAACTACCCTTTGTCTGTCTCAGTTAAAGACATGTTAGGAAAATGTGGAGGTAAAAACAAAACATTGGGACTTTAATCCAAGTTACTAATGTAAATGTTATGATCTCTTGTGACCTTTCCATTCTTTCCTACCTTTGTTAGCTGAATACATCTTCCTTGCATTCTTCTTTTCCCTTTGCCTCCCTTACTCTGTGAATTCTAGTATGTTTCAATATTAGAGAAATTCACAATTAGTTGTCTCAAATCAATCATTTGACATTCCTAGGTATTAGAATCAGTGGAATTTGCATGATAGATTTCTCTAGTGTACCTGTTTGAGAACCAAGCAGGTAAAACTCTATTTTTCTTTGTTTTTTGCAGTATGGTAGTTTTTCCAGGTATATTTTTCAAGTAGAAAAAAAAAAAATAGATCATCACTAAAAGCTATTTTCTTGGTAGCTACAAGAACAAATAAGTCATATCGTCTATATCTCTTTGGTTCAGAAGTAATTTGATGTACCTGTATTGAACACAGTGATACCGATTCTATAATTTTATCTAAATAGGCACTAACTTCAGATGAAACTATGTAAGCTAAATAATGCATACACATCAGAAAGCACACTGTGCCCTTTCTATCTTCTCCAGCCCTCTGGTTTCTATCTAAATCAATATCAGTGTACTGCTGTGATGGCTCACAGCAAGATGTGCATTTGGCATACTGAAACTGTTACATGCTTTAAAGCACCATAGGATCTTTTGGAAAGGCACTTTTTCCCTCAGAATTCTACTGCCAATGAAGCCCCATACAAATGATCAATAACGACCAATTGCCTCCATTACACAAGTCACTGAAATGGAAAAGTAACCCATACAACAGAAAATAAACTGAAAGGAAATTTGTATTCTGGATCCATAGGAGGTTTTCTGTTTCACTAATCCAGAAAGCTTAACTTTGGTAATATATGCTCCTCTCTTTATCTGCATTTCTTTCTGGTCTTTATATCTGTTATTATATGATTTTTTTTCCACAACATACTGCACGCCTTCTAGAAATAAATGGATTTGGTCTGCTGAATTATTTTAGTCCTTGGCTTTTGTTTTTTGGTTTTTTGGTTGGTTTTTTTTTTCCTTTTTTGGTAATGTATTGGAGTAATATCCATATCCACAATGGCAATTTAATTTTGAGCCATCATTAAAAGTATAGTTACAGATCCATTCCTTTACCCAACAGCACTCCTGGAAATATAAGTGAGAAAATTTGAATTATTATATTCAGTACTAGAAATGAAAACAGGGAAATAAAATGTAATGACTGGTGACATGTCTTACAAGATGCTGCAACAGAAACATTAGCCAGTGTCTGAAATTCAGGGATTGATGAGGGCTTCCTAATTGATATGTGGTTATGTTTATTTCAGCCAGGGCTGAAAATGTATGGGAGACAGAACAAGTCTGAAAATGGCCCCTCTGGCAAAATACGATCGTTATATCACCGGGAGATGAAATGCTTCCTGGCTAGCAGCTTTGTAAAAGGTGAAATAGGTTTGTTTCCTCCTTTTTAAGTCTTCCTGGGGTGGATTAACAGGTAGCCATTAAATCTTGGAGCATTTCTCAATGACTCAACTGTTAAGATATTTCTCTACTTTTACAGGACATGTTTTTTTGTATATAACTTCGGATTCCAGGTACAAACTTGTGAATTAGAAGAACTTGTTTTCTGTGATCCAGATTTTGAATAATCTGTCCTGGCTATTCAAAAAGTATCCTGTTCTGACTGTGTCTCAAAGAGGACAAGTTTCATCTTTCAAACTTGGTCACAGCTGATGTGCAGTTCCAGTGCTCTGGGAACATACAATTTTCTTCTGCTCTAATTCCCCTGGGGAGGGCTGTGATCCCCACTTCTACCTGGGCTGGGATATAGTGGAACATGTGGGAGGTGATAATGTTTTTGCCAGTATGCGTTTCTTCCCAAATTATGGGAAGCTCTAGGAAACATCAAATTTCACCCATTTTGTGCTTACACTAGGGTAGCGGAACTGTAGGTTAGTCTTTATTATAGTCTTGAAAAGAAAATTGAGGTCTGTGAGTCCAAAGGTAGAAATGTTGCCTTAAACTTTCTTCTTGTAATTTGTGCTCACAAAATGAAGGTATTTCTTTGTCATATACAAAGGTCAATCAATACACTAAATGTACCATACATCTCTTTTGTTTCTATTTTCAAAATCTCAGGACCATTGCTAGAATATACATTTGCAACTCTTGAGCAACCACTCTAGCAGTTATGACTGTACACTGTGCTGTTACTTGAGAAGGTATCTTTAAGAAGAATGAGAAAAAGGAAAGAAAATGGTCAAAGGGAATTGTTTGTCCTTTTGGCTTTCTTTTTATTTTCTACATCTGTTTTTAGTGTTATTTAAACATTATGCATTTCCATTCTTTCATCCCAATGATATTACTAATCTTTCACTGATAGCTTTGGGGAGACTAGAATGAAAAAATATTATTTGTTTGTATAATAAACATTACAGATTGCTAACTAGCGTAGTTCTGAATCTACACTAAGAATTCCCAGTTTATACGTCATACATTTTGCTCTTCTAAGTCCAAAGGTGTTATGTGATGTTATATATGCGCAGATTCAATAGCTACAATTATATTTAACCAATGTATTTTAATGAATCTATTATAAATTAGATTAAAATATCTAAAGATACCTTCTAAAATTAGGTCAAAGCTTTTCAATACAAATGTAAACCTTCAATACTAACACCTGAACAAATACATTTCCAACTTAATTATTGAGTTTATCTATGGTCCCTGTTGCAAAGCCTTGTTTTATTTTGCCTTTGTTATCTTACCTGATTGTTTCAGCCCAGTGAATTCATGTTTGCAGTTAGTCCACACAACCAAATCACCAGGCTTGTCACACGTGTTGGCAGACCCCTGTAGTGACCCTCAGGTTGGGCTTGGTGTGTCCTCTCCTGCTCAACGTTGGTTTGCTCCTAAATCTTCATGTTTGCAGGGGTGTCTGAGCTGGCTACTCCTTTCCTCTCAATCATCCCATAACTGCAGGTCAGCACTGTATCACTTTGTATACAGTTTTATGTACCTAGGATGGGAAATTAATGTCACACTCTAAAATGTTTCTGCCTTTCAGTCTCTTGATAAATGACATGGTCTTCATGTATCATGTGCATATCAGCTTACTTTTGACTTGATAACCATACCATTTGGAGTAGTGAAAAGCATAATAGTAATACAGATCTAGGAACACAGATTAAGGGATGTTCTTGCATCCTCTCTTTTCATTTACTTTTAATCCACAAGTGAAAATGTTCTTTTTCTCTCATTTCTGAGAGAAATAAGGCTTTTCTATCCAGTGGGTGAATGCTACAAACTCTACTTGTGGAAGCCTTGCAGGAATAAACCAGGGCTTTATTTTCCTGTATTACCTTACATCGGTGTAGAAGATTATTTTGTAAATCTAAGGAATACTTTACTGCTTTGTATTGTAAATTATTTTATTTAGACTCATCCTGGACTTCGATTTATTCTCTGTGACGGTCTCAATAACCCGTAGAGAAAGAACTGTTCCTTTTTGCACTAGGATTATGAGAACTTTTTAGAGATACAAGTAGTACACGCATGTACACAATAACGGGTCAGATTAAAAATCTAAACACTTCCTGATTCAAAAAATATTTCTCAAGGTATACAGTCTTCAGGTCTTCTTTGCAATTTGATGTCCAGTAGTTTTTTTGGAGGAGTTACATAACTTATCAAATTACTTGCTCTGACAGATATTGGACATAATCTTATAATTCAGAAAATGCAAATTTTACTCCATGTAAATCAGAATTTGGGAGAAGCAGAAGCAGTATGGCAATGGGATTCATCTTGGGCCAGCAGAGTGCCTAGGTATTTTACTTACTTGGTTTATCATGATTGTGCTATATTTTGTAACCTTAAGAGACTACAACCCCTAGAGCTACCATAGCATCTGGACTTTGAGTCAAGAGCAATTATGTCAACTGTGTGTAGAAGTCTCTTGAAATTGTCTCGGTTAGTAGAAGGACAGGTAGGATACTACTGACTCATGCTGATGTGGCTCCAGCTCTGTGATACTTGCATTTCAAATGCTTGTTGGCAAAATGACAGAGAGTTTTCTTTCCATACCATTTCCATCCAAATTTCAGTGATTTTATTGGCTGTGGATTGCAGAATACCACGTTCATATCTTCATTCATCTCTCTGTAGACAGTGCTTATTTTTAGTGTTGCAGTCGCCATGGTGCCTGGGAGGGAGAAAACAGTTCTGTATAATAATAGCTTGGAGAATTTCCCTGTTAACATAGTAAAGATTGTCATCTGTGATATCACATCTTAGCAACACTGAGTAGAAAATAATAAAAAATCAACAATCCAGATTTCCAATATACTCAGAATGCATTTCTACTACCGGTTGTGTAAAAACCTACTTTATTATGATGGGATTGCAAACTCTGGAGCAAGATAAAGCAGCATCAGAGTTCCAGCAATAGAAAATACTAGTGTTATTTGATTTATCCATGTCCTAGATGTTATTGTAGCCACACCTTTCTCAGACTTATTTAGGAGGATGGGACATCTCTTCCTAAGTTGGGTCACTAAGGTGAATTATTTTCTGGTTTTGAATCCTTTCTATGACACCTGTAAAAGCCCGGCTAACTCATATCAAGAATGAGGAGCAGTATATCCCCAGCCAGGTGGAAAAGCCAAATGTGTTCAAGGATAATCAACAGTGTCACAAAACCTTGCTCAGTTATCATTTTAATGGTTTTCATGTTTTCATTCTCACTCCATTCTTTCTTGACTTTTTAATATCAAACAGTCTTCAAGGAAGAGATCATCTGTCCTTCTCTGTGTTTGTTGAGCACAAGTATATTCTGAATGTGGTGGTAACTGTTTATTTCTACATTATAAATTTTAAACGGCTGGATTTCTGTGGGTCTTGTGTGATGTGCAAACCAGCATTTTCACATTTGAAAAAAAACCAAAAGCAAAAAGCAACAAAAAACACGTCTGAAAAAAGGATCCATTTGAAAGATTCCAGTTTTAATCTCAGTGATCTTCTGGCCTAAACGGTTTCCTTGAGCTTATTAACCTGAGCATATCAATTCTTCCCAGCTGGTCAATTAAGCCTTGGGAAATGTCCTGCATCTCGCTTATTATAACCGTAAACCGATAATTTGTAATACTTGCTTTATGTTCTAACCCTCATAGTTGCCTTCTGTTGCCAAGTAGTCTTATTCAAAAGTGGTGAGTTTCCTTATACTGTGATACTGGACTGCTGTTCATGAAATAATTTTCAAGTGATGTTTCTTTCTCAAGAACCAGAGGATTTGTTGCTCATCTATCTACAACTTCAGAGATACAAGGCAGATCATAATTTCGTCATTCATTGCAAAGCTATCTTTTTCCTAATAGCCTCCACACTTCTAACAATTTCCAGCAATCTGATAGCTTGTTTGCAGAGATAATCAGTCAGATTTTTCAGTGCTTTATAATCTTCAGTAACAATTGTGTTTTGTTATCCTTTGTCATTATCTGTCTCGATTACTTTAATTTTTCTCTTTCTCTTTAAGCCCAAGATCCAAGGTCTTCAAATTTATACATTGTAAAAATTGAAATCAAAATTATTTCTGGCGACTTTTGAATAGCTTCTAAGTTCTTGCAAAACAAATTTTACAAATCTGTATCTTTTAACATTATGGAAAATGAAAGTGAACAGACCTGCAGTAAATTCCTGATTAGAAGAAAACTCTGAAGAGAATTCAAATCTTTAGCTATCAGAGGTGTATATGCCAGAGCTATTGGATGTCTTTAGCGTCCTATGAATCAACCCAAGAATATGAAAAGCTCAAGTAAATAAATACACAAAAGAACAGAGAGAAGCATGTTGTTTAGATGCAGTTAATTTCTGACATGACCCATCTGTCTTCCAAGGCACATAAAAACTCGTCCCTTCTAATAACCATTTCATCAAGTCTGACAGAGTTTCTCTTGCTGTCTTAATGCTGTACTGATCTGGGCTAAGCACACTCTGGCAGCAGTTGCGATTCAAATTTGTATTTTGTCTTTTGCTGGAAAATAGATGATTGATTGCCAGTGCAGTTCAGAAACACATGGGCCATTCATTCCTGGCTAGTTTTCTTCATGCACTTTCCACAATTGTCACTGTTTCCCTCAGTTATTATTATAGAGCAAATCATTCCTTTGCCCCTCATCCTGCTGTGCATTCAAGGTTCCCAGCTGTCCTCATTTTCTCTATTCTTTTTGGAAAATCTCTTCAAGAATCTGCTCTTCAATGCCTTTTCCTAATTTTCTGTGGTTTTAGGATCTCTTGTAGTGCAAACCCACATGGGATATGGTCATTTGCATTATTCAACCCTATTATCTTATTACTTTAAGCCATGCCACTTTGAATTGGTCTAGTGTATTACTCTAGTTGTGGTTATTCTTTGCAGCATTTACTTTGATCCTCTTCTCTAAATGCAACATTTGAAACCCTCTCTGCCTGATGTTTTCTTCTTTTCTAAGTGTCATGTACATGTGATTGCTAACCATAAAATACATTAGTTTAGCAAATATTTGTGCTCTCCAAATGTTTGTCGTGCTGCATGCTTTGTCTTCTAAAAGACAAAAGTACAGACAGAGAGATAATTTTATGACAAATTAATTGATGACAGGAGATTTTGTATCTGTTTCTACTTCTATGTGATTGACACAATTAAGGAGAGGCACACAAATTATCTACAGAGTACAAAAGATCATACTTCTTTTTCTCATAAAGATTCAATGAAAAATTGATTAAAGTTTCTAGAGCACTTTGGGACTCTGGGTCCCAAAAGTACTGTGGTCTTTATCACACCTGAAGACAACTGAACCTACTTACTCAAATGTCCTTAGGACCTGGTTTTATTTGTCATCACTGTTTAATTTAATTTGTCACAGAAACAATTAGCTAAGTATACGCAATGTACTTCATACTTCCAAGTGGATGAGATAGTGGTAGTGTTAGTGGCAGTGTCTGCGGTTTAGTGGTAAAGTTAGTGGCAACATTTTTAGGTGTTCCTTCTGTCTAAATATTCACCAGGTGCATATCAGAAAAGTAATCTCATAGTTTTATCTAATGATTAAATGTCAATGTCTCATTTACAGGAGAAAAAGGTAGAAATTCATTTATTTTGTCTTTTTCCATACTGAGAAATCTTTGAAGAAAAAATAAAATTCAAATAAAATTTCACTGCCATACCATCAAAAACTTTATTGAAGGATTTCATTTAACTACTTTTTCTAAATATTTCTCATTAAGGGCTCCCCTAACTGAGGTGAGATTTACCTTTGGAGAAATAAGGCTTAACTTATGGGGAGGTCTAGATACAAAATCCATTTGCCTGCCCTTTCCTATACTGAATTATAATACTTGAAAATAAATAATATTTTAATTCTTTTTAAAAAAGATACTACACTTGGACCAGTTAGACGTAAGGTCCTCTTTGTAAGCTTATCTTCAGGCTAAAGTGTTCCCAAATCCTGTCAGCAGTCTGGGGTCTTACATATTGGACTCTCCTGCTGTTTGTAAAGTATCTGGTAAACCTCTCCATAGATATACATTATCCTATTTTCTTTAGGACTTTTGACCTAATCATTTTCCATCCTTATCCCCAATCTTTCTTTGGACTGATTCACTCAAAAAACTTCCTACTCATTGACATCTTTACCAATCTGTTTTACCAGGAGGATTTTTGTTTGAGCTGAATAGATTATACTTCTCTTTGTTTTGTAGCAAACACATATTTTCTTTTTTTTTAAAAAAAAAGTCACCGTTTGGTATTTATTAACAATAATTTGATTGCTTTCCTTGTTACCTAATTTCCCTGGTTGCTTATGCCCCCCAAAATTCAGAAGGGTGTACTAAGGTCTGCATTTTCTTTCACTGTAAAAATTTATGGGCTATATTAATACAGATTAGTGAAAGTGTAATACCAAAGCACTGTAGGTGGTAAAACCCAGTTATCATTTGTATGATTAGTTTCACCTTGTAGCCGTGTCTCTGAAAAATGCAATTAACAGTTTCATATTCAGCATAGCTGGCTTTTATTCCTGCTGCATGGTGTGCAACATTTGCATCATAAAAAAACCCCTAATTGGTAAACACAGCCTTGCCAGATTCTCTGCAATTCACCCAATTCTCGTAACGTTAATTGGCTCAGCTTCAACACACATTGGATGGGTTTTCAAAGGCAGCCGCAGATTAGAGAGCTTGCAAGCACTTGTGTTTCACAGTACTGACTCCAAGGAGACTGAGGGAGGAAAAAAAAATATTTTAAATTAATGCTGAATGCAGGCGAGCTCTCTTGTCCAATGGTTGCCATGGAAACTGTTTTGTCTGCTAATCTGATAGCAGAGTGTATGTTTATTGGTACACATCTCTAATGACCTTCAGAGACTAAACTCAGCTGGAAAGTAGTATTCTACCACTGTGGTCAGAGACAGCAGCTAAGTGATTACATCCTAAACTCCATTATTGTAGCTTATACTGTTGTGGGTTTTTTTTCCCTTTGTTATTGTTGTTCCCTGCTATGCATTGCCCCAAAAATGACAATTTGCAGTGCTTAGATGCATATCTTTGGTAACAGATACAGTGTGTCAGATACAGTATGCAAAGTTTTTACGGTGAGGACTGTAAACTGCAAATTCTTGTATTGCTGAGCCGAGGGAATTTGTCACTTTTCTATCTCTCATAATGGGTTAATTCAATATATCTGTGATTCTAAAAAACCAAGCAAAAATAAAGAGAAATTGAATATGATGTGTTGTGCTGGAAAAATAGGGAAACCTGATATTCCTCTTCTTGATGAACAGACTCATTTAGACAAATCTTTAAAACTTGAACAATGTTGGTTTTCATACCATTAAAAAAGGTAATTCTCAAAATTCAGGTGTTATGCCTTTAAGTCAGAAACATTAATTATAGCTGCTTCACTGACAATTTTTAATTTTGTAATAATAGTATACAAACTTATTATTAGAACAATTTCTAGAAACATACAAAACCAAATTATATCCTAATTAACCAAGCAATCCTTCTTTAAATCTGGGGGAGTATAAGTGTTGACTCTGCCTTAATTACCAGCACTGCATGCACGGATGCTGTACGATAGCCAATTAATACAGGAACTGTCAGACTTGTACAGAGAAGGATTGTGGGTTTGTTTTCAAATCCTACAGACCAAATGACACCTCAGCCTTGCACAGAATGTTCATATCGACCTCTATCAGGTATAATTTTGGCCTTTATGAATTAAGCGTTAACTAGTAAAAATCCTTGGCTTTGAGGTATAGTAAGCAGGAAGGTGCCGCACGGGCATCGCCGAGGTGGTGCATGTCCTGGCTCCTGGGCACGAGGGCTGCACAGTGTGGGGCATACGGGAGAGTGCAAGATGCAGGAGAGAGGCTGGCTGCTGCCTCGGGCCATTGCTGGTCCCTAAGGTTTGCTGCTTTTTGCCTAGAGGAGAAGTGGGGAAGCCGCTGCCGCGTTTGTCCTCCTGCCCTGTGAGCGGTCCACGGGCAAGAGCTGCTCAGAGTGGCTCCTCACCTGCTCCTGAACTTCCCGTGGGGGGAGATGGGGCATCCAAAGGTAGAGAGACCCAACAGAGAAACACCTGAGGAGTAAAGACAAGATAAAGAGTGAGAGTTAAGGGACCAAAGAGAAGACAAAAACAAGCAAGGAAAAGAAGCTGAGCTAGGAACCAAAAAATTACTCTGCAATAATTCAGAAGTGATTTAGCTACCTACATCCACCTCCAACATTTGAGTGAGTGTGAATGGTGAAGGCCACCGAAAAGAATGAAGGAAAGATCTTGAAACAGAGGAAAAAATACAGGAGAGATTAAAAGGGAGCTGTTATTAAATAAGGGAACTATCTGAATTATTTTGCCTACCAGGATGTTCAAAGTTTGATTTCCTCACTTTAAAATCTTTGATTTGAAAGTTTTGATCCTTGTCATTCATGAGGAAATAAGATAATTAGCATACTGGGGGCTATGTTCCTACTATCGTGAGTCCCTCTGTTCTTTTATTATTATTGTCAGCGCTTAGGACACATCAGAAACACCACAGATCTGCAAACCTTCCTAGCTGTCAGGACTTCAAATCTTCTGCAAATCTTACCAAGTGGCACCAGGCTAAACCTATGGTCCTGCAGGCACTCGTCTCCTGCTGCACCTCTCCCACGGGGCTGCAACACCAGCTTCCTGGGGAAAAGGGATGAAACCTGTCTCCGTACTAAGATATCAAGTGTTTCCTTAGCTGAGCTGCAGACATGTTTATGTCAGATCTTCAAACTGAGTTAGTGCAGAGAATTTATTTTAAAACCATTGCAGGAATGAGCTTTCAATCCCTCCTTGTCATTCCCCTCCTATTCTCCCTTGCCAAAATTCGGTCATCAATTGATATGGTATCAAATCACCTTGTCCTCAGAATGCTTCGTTTCTAGGCTTGACCCTCTCCCCGTTCCAAGCTTCATTCTTTAAAATGAAATAAATTGGAGATTAATATAAATCCTTCTTTTATTTTCATCTATATTAGCTGTTATTTTCTTTTGAAAATATCAATCCCTGCATTTTATGAATTTGATTTAAACCGTTGGCTGCAGCTGCTTCAGCCTGACAGAGTAGTGTGCTAACTTAGCAGTGGATGCAAGTTGAAGATGTTTATTTGTGCAAGGGCTTCAAGAAGAGACCCTGCTATGTGTTATTGGAACAAAACAGGCATTTTCATGCAGGAGTTTGATTCTTCTCTCAATGAGATAGAAAAATGCATAAAGTAAAGGCTAGACTGATTTTTTTTTTATCCTTTTGAAGTTCTACTGACCTTCTTTACAAGAGTTACGTTCACAAATACTAAAATCTTCAAAACACTGTCGGGTACTTCTCTTTCACCAATTAAGATATTTATCTTTATGTATATTTCAAAAAATAATGACAATGCTTTCTGTTCTCCTGTGTGAAGAGTATCTGAGACCCTTGGTTTATCCAGAAATTGATTTTCTTTTTTTTTTTTTAGTGGGAAGAAAGGCAGTTGCAATTTTATTCTTTAGTGGGAAGAAAGGCTGTTGCAATTTTATTCTTTCCTTTCTATCATTATTCCTTGAATACAGTCCTCCAGTCTGGTTCTGAAAGATGCTTGAGAACCCTGATTTTTTCCCCTAAATTACCAGGTTATTAATGATCAGCTTTGTATCTAAGTAAGGAGTGCACATAGGGCTACTTACTTAGTAGGCTGTTCAAAGCTAATTTCTACATCTCCTTTAGGGCCCCAGTCCCAATGCAAGTAAAATCAATCAAAAATCTTCAGTGAGGAAGGACAAAGTTCTAAATTGTCCCATTTCTCTTAGTTATGGTTTGCTCTGAAAAGGCTCTTTTTTAAAAAACAATCCATTGGCCGTTTTCTGCTCGAAAAGCAGAATATATTTCCTATGGTTATAGGAAATATATTATTTGAACTTTAAAAGAGATAAGGGAACAGAAATGGAAAGCTGAGTTTTGTCCCCTAAACTAGAAAACTATATAGGTGAATATTAGTGTTTTTTACAGTTTGCAAAAGTGCATATTATGTCTCAGTAAAAAAATCTTTCCCTAGTCCTAGTATCCGACTCTAAAATATGTGTGTACCATGTCTGTATTGCTGTACATATTTATGCTAATGTTAATTGAACAGACCGCAGTTGAACATTTTTTAAATATAAGGATGCTTGCATCAAAATGCACTGAAAACATATTGAAGTTCCAGCCTTATATTTTTATAGAAGATAAACAAACCAGGTCAGAACGAAAGCATAATTAACTTTTTCATTTGATACAAAATATTTTTTTAATTCATTTTTACAGAGCATTCCAAACATTTTCAGTTTTCAGGCTGATTAGAAAAAAAAGCCATATTTCAAATTTCAGAATTCTTTTTTTTCCTATTGCATGTCTGATATACCAAAGTAAAGAAAAATTTCTGTGGAAGAATTTATGTCAAATTTGTTATTTATTCTTATTCTTGTGTCTGTATGTATTGACACAACTGATTTCACTCTTCCAGAAGTTCAGGTTTTGTATAGAATTCTGTAATATCTGGGGAGGGAAAGAAAAAATGTTTTTCTAGTCTGCCTGAATAGTCTGTGCTGGATATTGCCTATCATCTTAGAAGTATATCAAAAATTTGATCTATTTTTTCTTATGTTCGTAGATTGATAGCCATCTTCAAAACTGAGTCATCTGTTTGATTTGTCATTCGCTTTGGTTAGTGATGGTAATTATTTCTAGAAATCTAATTAGTGTAACCTTTCTATATCTAACTTTCAACCCAGTTTATCTATAGAGGCAAAAAAATAATCTGTAAAAGGGCATTAGATCTTCTTTTATATTTTATACACTGTTGGATTTTTTTTTCACACAGAAGACCCAAAATAACATATCTTTTTTATTTTACCCATATTGAGTGAAAAGACATTATGACTGCTTCCTTCCAGGAGTACTCGAGTAGTTTTTTCGTCCCTCGCTACCTTGATAACTGCTTCTGTGGTAGTGAATCACTGTTGAGTCATCATCATCAGTTATAGAGTGCTTTACTGATTTTGTCCAACTAATGCATGGGTTTTCTGTTGCCTTTCTGTGCAAGGGTGAGTTAGGTAATCATTACAACACCCTCAGAGTAGGTAAATACCACAGGTATCAACCTCATAATTGTTTCAGGAAAAAGTGAGATGTCCTGTGATAATTTAGGAGAGATGCAGAAGTTAAACTGAAGAGAAACTGTCTTAAGAATATCTCTGACCTCCAGCTGTGTTCTAACATGTCTGTTTAGTCTTCTACTTACTTACCCAAATTTTTGCAAATACCTTGCCAAAAATAATGGCCTGTGAAATAATAAATAAATAAACAATGCTCATCTGATTCCAGTTTTTTAGGATACTATTTAATGATATGGAGGGCTAAATTTCCCCAAAAATCTCATTCTTAAGCATGTGCTTAACTTCAGACTATTGAAGTAAATAGTGCATATCCATTGCTAAATACACACGGACTTTTGGACAATCCTGTTACAGAAAAAAAGGACAAGTAATTGTCTTATTTCACTTTTCTCCTCATGCAGCACTGCTATGCTCAGTACCTTCTCCATTACTCTGTAACGGTTTGTGTCAAACTGTGTCGATCTCCAGTTTGTGCTGATTCCTCTTTGCAATACAAAGGAATAGTTAAGGCTATATCAGTGTAGGATACATCTTCCAACAATTAAAGTGTAGTTTCAGGACTTGAATTGACTGCTGTAGAGAATTTCAAAAGGAACAAGCAGCACAAAGGAACTCCAGCCAGTGAGACAGCTTCAGCGGGGGCCCAACTTAAATGCCTCTATGCAAACGCATGTAGCCTGGGGAATAAACAAGAGCAGTTAGAGACGTGCACACGCCTGCAGGGCTACGACCTTATTGGCATCATGGAGACATGGTGGGATGGCTCCTATGATTGGAGTGTTGGGATGGAGGGATACAGGCTCTTTAGGAAGGACAGGCAGGGGAGACAAGGAAGGGGTGTCGCCCTCTATGTCAATGACCAGCTGGAGTGCATGGAGCTCTGCCTGGGG
>NW_008795194.1:11298328-11302171 GCF_000699145.1 Aptenodytes forsteri
GATGCCCCATCCCTGGAAACATTCCAGGTCAGGTTGGACGGGGCTCTGAGAAACCTGATCTAGTGGAAGATATCCCTGCCCATGGCAGGGGGGTTGGACTAGATGACCTTTAAAGGTCCCTTCTAACCCAAACTATTCTATGATTCTATGAACTCATTTCCAAATCATTCCACCTACATTTTCCTTGTTTTACAAAAACTCTTAAGATAAAAAGAAAATCTTTGTGTTTTCTTGACCTTTATCTAAACAAGGCAAAGCATTTGACATATATACTGAAATGAAAACGCAAATGAAACCTGAAATTCTTTTCTTCTCACTACACTCTATCTGGACATAACGTCATGTGTGGTTTCAACATAAAATTTGCTTGAGAAGCAAATTCAGACTCAAACCTTTGCCTATATATACATACATACACAAAAGAATAAGCTCAGCATGAGAAAAGGGTCTTACAGTTTAAAAATTCTATTTAAGTTTCCTTTCGTTAAAGATGTCATTCTCTGTAATAGAAAATGGATAAACTGGTGGTGCTTATTTCCAGTGCAACATGGGTAATTATGTCCCTTAATTCTGTAATCTCTATTTTTAAAAATATGAACAAATGATCACGAGTCCAGCAGCACCAGCCATTACATAGAAAACTTCCATTGCTTTATGACTTCAAAATTTCTAAAATAGATTAACCTATCCCTTAACAGTGACAGGGCTGTTTCATGAAAATACTTACATGTTCTCCTTCATTCAAAACTTATTCTACCAAACAGCTCAATTCAACAATGTCACTGTTTGCACAGTTATCTTCAAAGCTGATCCTCCACTCAAACAAGGAGCCTATTTTGTATTTAAAGTATAAAATATTCCCTTTAAAATTCATGGAATTTGGCTTATCTATATTGTTCTGAACATTTGGCATGTTAAATAATATAGTAACCTCCACAAAAGGCAAGATAGATGAAGAGTAATGCCAAAATGTCAAGATTATGCTGCTTCTTCCACTCTGTCATCACACTATACAAATACTGTAGACAAGTTGCTACAAAGCTAAAGGGCCACACAACATGAGAAAACCACAGAAATATAAATATATGCAATAATTCAGAATCTATGACATGCATATTCTGTTGATACCTATATGGAAATATCCATATAGAAACACAATTAGTTTCTTACTAATTTTTCTTAGTAAAATTTTACCTTTTATTCATGCTATTTCAGAAAGCCCCTGAAGCGAACCTCAGAGTGCATTTCTGGTTCTCAGTCCCCAGCTCTGTGTATTGAGATGGAAATACAAGTTTATCCTTCTCAGATCACCTCCTGACCGTACAGCTCCTAGATATCACCAGGGGTTTCCACAGTAGATCTCACTTATTTGCAAACCCTCCACTTGGAGACACTGGCAGCATGCAAATAATGACTTGAAAGCCATTTATAATTTGTTTAGGACAAGAACATGTCAGAGGAGAGAGACATAGTTTTAAACTTAGACTGCATCTAAGTTTTCCCCAACCTGGACCCAAGAATGAGCAGTGCCTTTGGACACGCTTTGCAGAGTCCTTGTCCCTTTGTCACTTTGCCAACCTGCCAATCTAAATTGCCTTCAACAGGGCTTCTCCTCTCATCTCAAAGTTCCTCTAATTCAGCAACTTCGCTATCCAAGCTTGACAATGCAAGTTTGTATCCTCCTTGGATATCTCTCAATTGATAATTTAGTACATCATGCTAGAGTCTCTTCTTGCCGTTGCATTGTCACCTTGCTTGCTTTTTCAATCACTTCCAGTATAGGCTTGGTCTACAAAACTCAATATACAGTAACTTCTTTCGCTGATCTGGACAAGTACAATTTTCATAAAATTGTCACATCTAGCATTCATTACAGTACTAGATATCAGCTCTACTGTCACAGATGTATTCCTCAATAACATGTTATGGTGCTCCAGCCTTGTACTTTAAAAAGCTTTATTCGGTTTGTAAATATTTATTTAGTGATCAAAGTCTGAAAGTAGCTTTCCTTTCTGATTTTGGGGTTATTTTTTCTCTGTCTAAAGAAGGTTTCACAGTGAAATGCCACTTCTAATCTGATTTTCTGTGTCTAGAGTATATTTTATTAACCCTTTTTTATTTTCTTCAGTGATAGATTAGTAAATTCCAAAGTAGCTTAGAAACATTCAGTGAAATGACTTCTAATCTGATTTTCTGTGTCTAGAGTATATTTTATTTTCAGTGATAGATTAGTAAATTCCAAAGTAGCTGCTAAACATTGCTTAGTGACCTTTTTGTTCTTTGCATTTTTTGAGGAGAAATCAACAAAAGACAACAATAGTAACCTTTCCATATTCATTACCATAAGCTGCACTGACCTTAAGAAGCAGTCTTATGATTCCACGCTTGTATACAGGGTACGGCTGCTGTGCTGTGCAAGAACTTCACAATTTTTCTCTTCTTAGGGCTGCCTTTCTGATTTTGGGGTTATTTTTTCTCTGTCTAAAGAAGGTTTCACAGTGAAATGCCACTTCTAATCTGATTTTCTGTGTCTAGAGTATATTTTATTAACCCTTTTTTATTTTCTTCAGTGATAGATTAGTAAATTCCAAAGTAGCTTAGAAACATTGCTTAGTGACCTTTTTGTTCTTTGCATTTTTTGAGGAGAAATCAACAAAAGACAACAATAGTAACCTTTCCATATTCATTACCATAAGCTGCACTGACCTTAAGAAGCAGTCTTATGATTCCACGCTTGTATACAGGGTACGGCTGCTGTGCTGTGCAAGAACTTCACAATTTTTCTCTTCTTAGGGCTGTGAGGGACAAAGAAATTAGGTATATCATAATACCTGTGCGTTTGCACAGGATGGAATGACAGGTGAATCTCCCAAACCTTATATTGTAAGAGTAACTTTTTTGTGAATATTTCCTCAAAAATGAACTTCTAGGTGATATTAAGTATAAAAGTATAAAGGTGTCTGAGAAATCTGGTAAGAACAGGATCATTTTCATTATTGGTTTTGATTTATTTAAAAATAGGGTTATTGTGATTTGTATTTAATTTTTGAGAGAATGAAAATTAATTTTAAAATAATATTCTTTTCTTTCCCTTCCCTGGAGCGGAGGTTAGGCCAAATGAGGAGTATTAATGTTTAAAGGGCAAAGGCAAAATAGAAAGTATGTGGAAGCTCAGCATTGATGAACCAACATTATTGGATTAAGCTTGATTTCTGGAGTTTCCTGATATTTGATCTTGATAGCTTAATTAATGTTGCTGCTAAACTCTACATTGTTTTCTGGGAGATTTTCTGAAAGAAAAAAGGAGAACAGAAAATAAAAAATAAAATTAATATGTGTAACTTGTAGGCTTATCTGGTGAAATCAAAATAATTTTTACTTCATAAAGAATTAAATGATGATAAAACTATTGTATTCTATATTGAGCAGCCCTGTGTTTAAGAATATATTAGTTGGTGATAACTTAAGACAAAATTGTCAAAAAAAGACAAACCTATATTCTGGCAAAACTCTGAACTCACTGTCCTCTCTGTCCTGAATATCATGAAAAATTACTGTGTCTGTTTTGCTGCCTACCAACACATGATCCCTTTCTAGATTATTAATGAATCTATTAAATAGCCGGGGACATAGAAAGTAACCACGAGATGCCCTGTCATTAACCTTTCGCCACAATAAAAATGCACCATTTAATCATATTCTTTGTTTTTTCTCTTCTGGCCATTCATTGGTCTGGGGCAGTGTTTTCCTCTTTACTTTATAACTCTTTACCTATACGCATCTCTTATAAGGGACTGTTGTGGTTTAACCCGGCAGGCAGCTAAACACCACACAGCCGTTTGC
>NW_008795194.1:11302301-11324138 GCF_000699145.1 Aptenodytes forsteri
TGAGCAGCGGTCACCCCTCCCCCAGCCAACTCCCCCCAGTTGATGTACTGAGCATGACGTCCCATGGTATGGAATGTCCCTTTGGCCAGTTTGGGTCAGCTGTCCTGGCTGTGCCCCCTCCCAGCTTCTTGTGCACCTCCAGCCTTCTCAGTCGGTAGAGCATGGGAAGCTGAAAAGTCCTTGACTAGTGTAAGCATTACCTAGCAACAACTAAAACATCGGTGTGTTATCAACATTGTTCTCATCCTAAATCCAAAACACAGCACTGTACCAGCTACTAGGAAGAAAATTAACTCTATCCCTGCTGAAACCAGGACAGGGACCTTGAAAAATTGTTTTGGCAATCTGAATAAAATATGTAAAAAGATTCTTCTTTATTGACTATTTTATCAACATATCCTAAGGTTTCTAAGATTGTAGCTCTAAGACATGTTTTCTTCAGCACTAAACCAAACTTAAAGATCTTGCTTGTTTTTTTTGTTATGCCACTATCACTGCCTCCTCTGTAGTAAACACAAGTGTTTGTGGAGCTGGGTTATACGGTCTGATTTTAAAATATATGGTATAATTTTTAAGGAATTTTATTTTACTTGTAATCTAATTTGGAGAATAATTCTCAAACAATTATAGTGGCACAATTGTTGTAAGGGCATTACAAAATATGTGAAGGGAGTGGAAACTCGGGGGGGCATTGAAGATGGCTTTTCTAGAAAATAAAACATAGCTATATGTCTCTTAGCTGTGGTCTAAGAGACAAGACATGGTGTTTCTTCACAGAAACAGCGCTGATTAGCCCCTCTATTATCATCATCTTCCAAGTGTTTTGTTTTTCTGATTTCAACTGTCATTTACATCCACTGGTCAGTAATTCCCTGGAGTGATTCTATAGCTCTGGATTGATTTTAAATACAGCTGCAGCGTGCTGCACGCATCAGGAGCAGCAGAGAGAGTGTATTTTATAAACATTTCACATAACTTGTAGATTAGTTTTTTCAGAAGCTTTGGATGCTTGCTATTTGTTCCAGATCACCTGGCACCTCTGTTTTGATAGTATTTCATCTTCATTACCGGAAAGGAGCAAGGGTCTCCTGTTCCACTGAGGCAAAGGATCGTTTGGTTTCTCGGATGGACTTTTCTCTTCCTTAACTGCTTCATTAACCTTTTCTGGTCTTGAGCAAATTTTTCTCATTCTCCTCATTCTGATGTCCTCGAAGTATCTCTCATTTGGTTTTCACTTCAAAATCATTTTAGACTGTCAGATGTTCCTCTTTCAGAGTGTTGGCTGTAGCTTATACTTCCATTGGGGCTCTACCAAACACTTTAGTTCCAAATCTTAATTAATTTCCGTCTAACTTAACTGGCCTCTTGGGTCTGGCCATTAAGATTTTATTCTCATCTTCCTGCTTTCTCCATCATGCATTTTGATACCCTCTTAATTTTTCTCTGAGTAGCACCAATCCTTCCTAGAGATTTTATTTCATTTTTGTTTTTCAAATTCTTATTAACCTTTGGGCTATCATTCCTCAAAAAGTTCTCCTTTGGAAGTTTAATAACAGTTCTGGTACTTTTTTGGTAAAAATACTCTGCAGACTGTATCTAGAATGGGATTGTCCATGGTAGGACCACAGGAGCAGCAACCACACTATCATTCGCAGTGCTACATCTTTAATTTCTCAGACTTAATGAAATAAACTGTCCCTTGCTTTTTATGTTTTATGATGGGAGAAAAGGAAACAAAAATCTGTCAGAGAAATAATTCTAGTTTTAGAAGATTATTTTCCATTAAGAAGCAAAAGTGCAGAAAAATAATGCTAAGCCTTGGCTTCTGTTTGATTGAGGAAATCTTGTGTCCTACACCAGTTCCACTAAAACACAAACTTTTCTGCGTACCGGAGCAATATAAAGAGTCCCTCAGCACCAGAGGGTGTAATAACAGTGTTATCCCTTGAGGTACAGTTCATCTGAGTGAACACTAGTTAGATATTAGTAGTCCCTCTGTAGTCAAAACAATGGAAGTACTTCCAAAGAACGATTCATATATTCTGTTTTACAATTCATATATTCTGCTTTACACATTTATTTTAAACACCACTTCTGGAGCTGCCTGCCTGCCTCCAGCAACTATAGAGAGCCTAAATAACAGACATGTAAGTGGCAAAGTCCCGCCATGACTGTCATTTGGGGATTCAGTGAAACCTGTGACTCCCAGTACCACCACCGGCCCCTTGGGCAGTTCCTGCTGTGTCCGTGGCTTCTGTGGCAGACGGAAAGAGGGGCAGGATTTTCCCCTTAGATGTTTTATGCTATGTATCTAAAAAGGTCATGATGTTATATCTGTTTCTTAAATGTTTTTATGCTAGATATCTATAAAGGTCATGTTTCACCACAGCCTGAGGTGTCTATCCTAACCAGGGAACTGTGTTAGCCTGTTTCTATTCCCAATCTGTCATAAAATACATGCTAAAGCATAAGTAGTGTACTTAGTTATATAAATGTAAACTCTGCTGTTCTGAAAACTTTAATGCATCCAATTGTTTCCAAAATGTTGATAGGTATTCTGCATTCATAAAGTTTGGCTGGTGGCTTTCACTATTTTTGGGTTTTCTCACTTGAAGTCTTGTGGTTATGTGATAATTTCAGGTTTTTTTCGGGAAAAATGTCTCCAGTTATTGAGGCTTCTGTCAAAGAAACACTTGCAGCATTTTGCATTCCATAAATTTTAGATGCTGAGCCATCAGCTACGCCAAGATTTTGTCAAGATTCTGGGTTCAGAAAGGATAAAACCAAAATCTCTAGCCAAGGAGTGGGTCTCATTTTTCTGCCCTTCATAAAAACATTTAATGAATCTATGTCAATGGCACTTTTGGAAAGGCATCTGTAAGGCCTCATGTCTGCTCACATTCTGGTTCTTGAGAGGTCACCTCATGATATGTCTACAGGAGATGTGAGAAAACTTCTATTTTCTTCTTATCGTTGCCATCACGGAGGATGTTAGCTTTTGCTACGTCGAATTTCAAACTTTCCTTTTGTTTGGGTTTGTATGCATGGTGGAAATAGGAATGTAACCGTAACTTCTCAGATATACAGCCTAACTTCAACTTGAGAGGAAAAAAATCGTTATAATTACCCCCTAGTAATAATCCTATCATATTTTGTGGCATTGAGAATATACTTATAAAGCCTGATGAACTCTCACTGTAAAGGGCCAGTGCTGTAGTTCCACTAGCTGAATTTGATCAAATGCAAGAAGGAGCAGCAGCAAGCTCTGAGAGAGTAATTGCAAACAGTAGATCTTTCCCTTGATTTGATAGTATGGATTGGATAATTTTCCAAATCACTAATTCCTCAGTACAACGTACGGCACAGGTGGCTGCTGATAACTCAAGCCTGCAAAGAGTCACAAAGCTGACTTGTTCGCGGCATTGCTGCTGCTGCATATGTTGGTATAAAATACACAACAATGCTCCTAAGGAGGAGAAAGAATGTGAAATGATAACATTAAATCAATAATCTTTATTTGACTCCTTTTATCTTTGTTCAGCTCAGTAGCACAAGAAAATGAAAGCAATGGTTTTTGTGAGAAATTTGGATAGCAGAGAGCGCTCAGCCACCATAAAAGTAATTTCATATCTGGAGATGAGCTGTGAAAGCAGCTTTTCTGTTTATTTGAAGGATAGAGCAGAGAGGCCCAATATGACCAGGAGTGGTTTGAAAACAGCAGAAAGGAGTAGCTGCACGTTTCTCTCTAAGTGTCTTAAATCTCTTTCAGATTAGGAAACCGATCTCATGAGGAGGCATTAAATATGGCACACATCTTCAACCTGCTAAATGGCGGTAGCACTGCCATCATTAGCTACGAGTTTATTTTGGTAGCATGCAGAGATCAGATTGTATAATTACTGCACTGGCTCTTGCAATATGTTATTGGCTCAAACCTTGGCAGACACACAGTAGCTGAGCAGACTGATCAGGTTCGGTCCCAAATAGTCTGATTTTGCAGGATATGCAAGCCATATGACACAGAAAAAACAAGGGTTTTAAAACTTTTAACAAATATCAGATACAAAAGGAATGATTTTTTTTGCTCTCTCCCCCGCCACGGCACCCTTCTCTCTTTGTTCATTGTAGACCAAATACCTGAGTATTACCACCCCCAGAACAAACATATTTTTAAATAGAATTTGGAGCTTACAGTCCAGCCACATTATTATCATTATCATTATGGTACGTTAAATGGATGACAGCAGTTTATGGGCTGGATGGGGAAATATTTACATGTGGATAAGGAATGCCTGTTGTACTTTTTGACCACTACTTAAAACCTTCCTGTTACAATATGGTCATGTATTAGTCTAAAGGGAAGTGGAAAAGGCCAAAGCAAAAACTCCTACCAGCTGAGACTATTTAACCTACCATCTGTTTCTGAACTGCTGAATAGCCTCTAGTTACCAAGGAAGCTGCCATCCAGTTAATCTTACTGAGCAGCGTATTTCTGGACTTGGACTAATGGAGGCAGAATAGGAAGAAATGCATAGATTTTAACTTCTGTGCTTCTTTTCATTGAGAGCTTGTAGCTAAGGAGTGCCCTTACGAAAGTAAAATCGCAGCAGCAGTACTTCTGAGGTTTTCTTGTGATGCTGCGTATTGTCGATTCTGTGCAAGTATTAAATGTGCCATATTACGATGTCAAGCATGTGGGAAGACTGTACATCCAAAGCAGGCTTGTTCTGAGCTGATAAGATTATTTCTTATAGCTGTAACGCTAGCAAATTTTTCAAACATCTCTTTTGTTTAGCAGCTTTGCTCTTACGTTACTTTGCTTTCCAGTTAATTTATTGGTTCTGAGAGCACAGCATCTTGGATTTGATCTCACCAGACAGTGCTAACTAAACATCATCATAGATGGTTTGCAGATGGAAAGGGGACCTAAAGTGTTGAAGGAAATGTTCCTAGTAATTCTGTAGGTGGCACTCTTTGCTTTGCATCAGTCTTAATCCAGGCCTTGATACAGTGTTAGTTGTTTTCTACACAAGATACCAGGACCGGTATCTTTGTTTACATCTAATTTCAGTAGGCAGAGTTTATGCAAATGATACTTTTAGAGTCAGCTATATAATCTCTACTTGCTGTCCTAGATTATCACACTGTATTGCTGTGTGCTTCTAAACACTTAATGGCTTGTGGTGGTGGCGATATTCATTACCGCATTATTTCTTTTGTGATAAGGGATACACGCACAGTTTTACTGAACATGAAAATTGGTTGGTTAATTATTACTACTGTTATTATTATTAACAGGAGCTCTGGGTTGAGTTCTCCTATTTTGGCTCACACCGAGTGGTACCTGTAGCTGAAATAATCCTGTTGACGTCAGTGAGGTAATTCAGAAAGGACGATTCAGCCTGGTGGGGAGCAAGGATGGCTGACTCTGCTCCAATGTTGGGAGGCTGTCAGCTCTGAGAAGTTAAATCTTGGACTGTTTGCACAGACTTGAGCAGTTTCCCAGGCTGAACAAGGAGTGGGATGTCTTTCCTCACAACTGAGCATTGTCAGACCATACATGACAGAGTAACAGCTGCATCGTGCTTGGTGTTTCCAAGAAAGAATAATCTTTTTAAAAAGTCTTACCTTTTCACCAACACCTTGCTCAGATGATGGGTAGAAAGAGGCTGGAGATCGCATTCCCTTTATAAAAAAAAAAATAATAAATGAGTTGGGAATGAGACAATTTCTCCCCCTGCTAACGGCTCAGTCCTCCTTGCAACACAAAACCCCTTGTTTGTGAAGTTCCTGGGGAGTGAATTCTGACATTTCAGCCCACTTACCACATCTGAGATACAAGACCTTAACTATCTAGCCTTAGTTGAAGGGAATGCCTGAAAGGAGAAACCATGGGTGTGTGCCTTCTTGAACTAGTAACAATTTTATCAACTCACTGACATCAAGAGATGTGAGACACTGATGCCACCTCAAAGGCTTCCAGCTTGTTAGCCTTTCACACTCCTATTAGTCTAGCTCATTGGGTAAATACAGTAATTGTCTTTAAGAGATGTATAGAAATCTGAAAGGTGGCTGTCAGCAGAGCATTAGAAGCTGCAGGCTGGTTAGTAAAAGGAGCAGAGGGAAGCTGAACAAAGTGAAACATTTACCTGCAGCCACAAACCTTTTAAAACGCCTCCCCTGTTTTGGGCAGCTTTTAAAGCATTTACTGTAATAATTATGTATACATACTAATGTAAAAGAACTTTCAGAATAGCTATTTCAGCCATAGGTGCAACAGAGATCTTTAGGAAAATCTGATAACTAAAATTAGATTGTATATTTCTAAAGAGATAGATGGGAAAACAGGTAAGGGCACGATATGCTGGCCCAAATTATACCTTCATGGAATTGCATTGTGGAGTGAAATAATCGTATCAAGGGCCTCTCACTCCGGAGGTGAATTAGATTAATAAGAAAGTAGAGGAAAAAAAATATCTTTTTTTAATTAAGCATCAATCGTATCAGCCTCTCACTCCGGAGGTGAATTAGATTAATAAGAAAGTAGAGGAAAAAAAATATCTTTTTTTAATTAAGCATCCAAATGATTAGCAAATATAGAAATTCAGAATGGAGATGTAGGAGATACTTGTACAGATCTAATTGGGGAAAATCTGTATTTTTGGAAGATTTTAGAAGGTAGGAATTTCCTCTTTATCTTGACTGAGTAGAGTTTTCCTTCTTATGTTTTCTGCAAAGATGAAAATTAATGTATTGAAGTCTTATTTATGTTGCATCTTCCAGTTTTCTGCTTTAAAGCCCTTCTGTAATTTGTACAGTATTTGGTTATATTTCAAATACAATAAAAGCAGAAAGCTCAGATGAAATTTACCTAATTGATTTTCTCTTTCTTAAATAAAGATAATAACAATATGCATAAAGCTCTAAAATAAAACACCTGTCATTTTGTGGGTTTTGCCTAATACTACCTACTGGCCTGATTCAGCCAGTTCCTTTCACTCTTGTTGACATTATGTAGTATTTTGCTGCTTAAGAAATCATACTGAAACAGCTTCTACTTCTAGCTTCTACTTATTCCTGGAGGGGCAAGTTTTGGCCCCCGGTATTAAGTCTCAGCTAACCAAGGTCGCAGACATGGATTACTGGCTATATAACATCATTTATTTGATTGCTGATCATAGGTCCACTTGTATAAGGCAAATTCAACTTTAAATGAGCCTGAATAAGAGCTAGTGAATACAGGCTCCTGAATACATGCACTGAGATCGTTGACTGTCCTACTCCTCATAAATGTGCATCCACTTTTTGCATGGCGTGGTCTTGCCTTTAACGTAACATGAGATAGCTGGTTGTACTCGCAGTGCTGAGAAAATAATATATAAGTATAATGCTCACTGCCTCCACTAAGCGTAGAGATTTTAGAAAATTCCTCCTAAGGACCTGGAGAGCCTAGCCTATCTTTTAATCACAGGATTAAAGAACAACAAGGTTATAGGTAGACCAAATAAGAGCTAATGCAAAAGGTTTGGCTTGATATTGCTGGTTGATCTCCTCACCCTCCATTGCCTCTGGACCCCTGCAGGAAGAGTTTCTATGTGGAATGTGGGTGACCTTGTCCTCACCTGTCCCCAGTCTCCTTTGAGCCAGGCTTTGGAGGGGAGGTGGTCAGGATGCTTTTCTTCCAGGAGACGATTGCTCCACATAGCCCCTGGGGAGCTATTGTCAGCCTTCACAGCCATATGAACCACTGGCAACTTTTTTTCTCAGAGTGGCTCTCCTTTTCCCTCCCGAGTGCTCGGGAGCCCAGCTGTATGCCTGCCAAGACCCACCTGCATGGGGTTTTGGCTCCGCTGTTTGCAACTCAGCTAAGCTAGTTAAAACTCACGGCAAAAATTCATGCATTCTTCTTCATGCTTACTTCATAAGATGGCCAGGCATAAAAACTGTTCCCTTGAGCCTGTAAGCTGGTTCTGGATATCGCGTCAGCATCAGTCTTTCACGTCTCCTCAATAAATCACAACGCAATTACTAAAAGTATTTTGGGATGAGCCAAGAGGCAGAAGTTTGCTGGACTGTTTTACCCTGGCCAAACAAGGAAATGGTGCAACACATGCAATTTGTTTTCAAGAGGAGTTTAAGAAACACTTCTGAACCAAAAGAAAGACCTATTAAAGCTTGGCTGACAATACTCATATCCTTACAGTATTCAAATCAGTTTGCTCATCTGGAGAAAGACATCTGTTAGGACTTGTGCACTGAGAAAACCTGAGCTTATCAGGCATGAAAAATAACATACAATTGGAAGGAGGACCAGATTTATGCAGTTGATAGGTTTTTGTTTACCAAACTACCGTGTTATGTACAAAGATTTTTTTTTAACTTGGTTCTGCGTGCTGTGTAATATAACGTGACATTTCTGTATATGACAGCAGAAGATTCAGCACTTGAACTTCTCACAGCATGACTCAACACCTCCTGACAACTCAGCAAATAACAACAAAAAAAAAATCTTTAATCAATTCCTTTACCCAGTAATCTCAGTTGCGATCATATAGAATTACCCATTAGTCTCAATTGGTTAAAGCCCTTCTGTAATTTGTACAGTATTTGGTTATATTTCAAATACAATAAAAGCAGAAAGCTCAGATGAAATTTACCTAATTGATTTTCTCTTTCTTAAATAAAGATAATAACAATATGCATAAAGCTCTAAAATAAAACACCTGTCATTTTGTGGGTTTTGCCTAATACTACCTACTGGCCTGATTCAGCCAGTTCCTTTCACTCTTGTTGACATTATGTAGTATTTTGCTGCTTAAGAAATCATACTGAAACAGCTTCTACTTCTAGCTTCTACTTATTCCTGGAGGGGCAAGTTTTGGCCCCCGGTATTAAGTCTCAGCTAACCAAGGTCGCAGACATGGATTACTGGCTATATAACATCATTTATTTGATTGCTGATCATAGGTCCACTTGTATAAGGCAAATTCAACTTTAAATGAGCCTGAATAAGAGCTAGTGAATACAGGCTCCTGAATACATGCACTGAGATCGTTGACTGTCCTACTCCTCATAAATGTGCATCCACTTTTTGCATGGCGTGGTCTTGCCTTTAACGTAACATGAGATAGCTGGTTGTACTCGCAGTGCTGAGAAAATAATATATAAGTATAATGCTCACTGCCTCCACTAAGCGTAGAGATTTTAGAAAATTCCTCCTAAGGACCTGGAGAGCCTAGCCTATCTTTTAATCACAGGATTAAAGAACAACAAGGTTATAGGTAGACCAAATAAGAGCTAATGCAAAAGGTTTGGCTTGATATTGCTGGTTGATCTCCTCACCCTCCATTGCCTCTGGACCCCTGCAGGAAGAGTTTCTATGTGGAATGTGGGTGACCTTGTCCTCACCTGTCCCCAGTCTCCTTTGAGCCAGGCTTTGGAGGGGAGGTGGTCAGGATGCTTTTCTTCCAGGAGACGATTGCTCCACATAGCCCCTGGGGAGCTATTGTCAGCCTTCACAGCCATATGAACCACTGGCAACTTTTTTTCTCAGAGTGGCTCTCCTTTTCCCTCCCGAGTGCTCGGGAGCCCAGCTGTATGCCTGCCAAGACCCACCTGCATGGGGTTTTGGCTCCGCTGTTTGCAACTCAGCTAAGCTAGTTAAAACTCACGGCAAAAATTCATGCATTCTTCTTCATGCTTACTTCATAAGATGGCCAGGCATAAAAACTGTTCCCTTGAGCCTGTAAGCTGGTTCTGGATATCGCGTCAGCATCAGTCTTTCACGTCTCCTCAATAAATCACAACGCAATTACTAAAAGTATTTTGGGATGAGCCAAGAGGCAGAAGTTTGCTGGACTGTTTTACCCTGGCCAAACAAGGAAATGGTGCAACACATGCAATTTGTTTTCAAGAGGAGTTTAAGAAACACTTCTGAACCAAAAGAAAGACCTATTAAAGCTTGGCTGACAATACTCATATCCTTACAGTATTCAAATCAGTTTGCTCATCTGGAGAAAGACATCTGTTAGGACTTGTGCACTGAGAAAACCTGAGCTTATCAGGCATGAAAAATAACATACAATTGGAAGGAGGACCAGATTTATGCAGTTGATAGGTTTTTGTTTACCAAACTACCGTGTTATGTACAAAGATTTTTTTTTAACTTGGTTCTGCGTGCTGTGTAATATAACGTGACATTTCTGTATATGACAGCAGAAGATTCAGCACTTGAACTTCTCACAGCATGACTCAACACCTCCTGACAACTCAGCAAATAACAACAAAAAAAAAATCTTTAATCAATTCCTTTACCCAGTAATCTCAGTTGCGATCATATAGAATTACCCATTAGTCTCAATTGGGATCACACAAAATCGCTCCAAGTCTTTCATGACTTCATATTCAGCTTTTTCCACCAGAGAAAAAATATATGCAGCTAATGAAAAGGTAAACTCCCTGTGTACACATTGACATAAATGTCAAATTTTAATGATTGTCCTCTTTGAACTTCGTACAACTCATACATACTGTGGGATCCTGCATAGGAAACAGTAAATGTCATCAAGACAGTGCATGGGATGTAATATATTATAATAAAAGGCCAAATGACTTGAAAGTCAGGTTTTCTTGCATTTTTTATGAAAGAAAAATTGACCCATTTTTGTGAAAGATGTCACTAAGTCATAGTATAATTTTTGTTGCAAAATTGAAGTCAGTGACCGAGACTTGTGTTCCTCGAGACAGCTAGACACTTTTGGAAATGCTTCTCCTAATTAAAAGATACTGGCTGATTCAACCAAAAATGCTTTCATCTTTCATCCTGTAGAAATTGGTACATGGCCATGAAAAACTGATTTTTTTTTCCTCTTTCTCTCTGAGCTTTTTCAAACTTCAGCTGCAGTACGGAAACAGACTATATTTTTGGCTGAGCAGAGACCCTTCTGTTGAAAATAGCTTTGATGTCTAGGAAAGGATAGTGGATGCATCTTTGCATGTGACATTTTTCTTGAAATTAAATCAAAGAAAATCTTTATTTCACTGCCTCCAAATTATATGGATATATATAAATATAAAGGTATGTATGAATTTGGCAAAGAATGAGGAACTAAAAGACAGAGATTCCTTTGAACTTTAACTTTTTCCTACCTTTAATGAGTATCATTAATGTTCTCTTGCAGAGCACCTCACTCTGAGAAAATACATGGTAATACTTAGTGTAAGCCAAGAAGCTAATCTAACATGCCGTTTATTTTACATTACTGTCATGGTTTAAACCCAGTCAGCAACCAAGTACCACACAGGTGCTCGCTCACCCTCCCCTCCATCCCCCCAGTGCCATGGGGAGAGAATTGGAAGAGCAAAAGTAAGAAAACTCGTGGGTTGAGATAAGAACAGTTAATACTTGAAATAATAATATAATAATAATAATTGTAATTGTAATTGTAATTGAAAGTAAGACAAGAGAAGGGGGGGGGGACCCAACAGGAAAAGAAAAAAAAATTGATGCAATCCCAGACAAAACCAAGACAATTACCAAAAAGTTTAAAAAGTAAAATAAAAATGGGAACATAAATAAATCTAAATTCTGCATTAGCTCAATCCCCAAACATGACTAAATACATTAATTGGTGTTTCTGTTGTAGTAGTATCAGTTCTCCTCCTAAAATTGTTGGGTTTTTTCTTGAAGTCAGCATTTTCATGAAGTCAGGGTTAATTTAATTTATGTAAAAATGCATAAGTAGTAAGATTTTGGAAATTGAGAACCCCCCCTTTGTTTCACATACTGTGAGTACACAAGCATCGGTGGGTACAAGGGAAAAAGGAGAAGGGTTGAAATGCAATATTAATACTTTCTGAATTCCTTGTCATGAAATTCACAGCAGAACGCAGCAAATTGGCCATGAACATTGGAAAATTGTGTGCAGGATGCTCATTTTTGGAGTTTGCCCTCTGTTTTAGAATGTAATATATATGAAATTGCTATGGAAGGAGAAGAAGAAAGAATGTGACACAGAACAGCAGGGAGCCTGTTTAAAAACACAGTTCAAGCCTCCCACGGTGGTACAGTTTAGTTGCGCAGGGAGAGGAAGCGGTCCTATAGCCTTTCCTCGTGAATCCAAGCAACAAAAAGGGCATGACAGAACCGCAGGCTTGATTTCAGCGCCAAGGGCTCAGCCGACGCAGATCTCTTGGCTTGGCACCCTTCTCCTTGACAGGAGCAAATCGAGTTATCCTGACTTCCCTGCGGGGGAGACAAGCTCCAGAAGTGTACAGGCTGGTCTTGCAGTAGCAGCTGAGCACTTGGAGCAAATTAGGATGTCGAGTCGTACCAGTGACTTCCCGTCATGCTGCCAGCCCTGGTGGGGAGAGTGCCCAAAGGCAGGATGCTGGAAGAGGGGAGGTGGGGACGGAGCTTTTGAGGACCAAGCAGGCATGAAATGAAAGTAGGCAAGCCAAGATCTCCTCAAGGATGTCTCGATGTGTTATGATTTTCTTCAGCCTCTTGCCCCATTCCTTAAACGTAATTATTCTTCACCTGCCACTCTTTGATTGTTATTTGCTGCTATTGGTAGCATATGTGGAACTGGCAGCATATGTGGGACTGGACACACAGGCACACCAGAGGTAGCTGTGCAGCGTATACAGTTCTCATAGGCATATACTGATACCCTGTATCATAGGCTCTGCTAATGTGCAAGTCAAACTTCACACTAAATAATGGTAAATGATTTTGACAGGAGTGGGAAAACAGATGCTGGTTTCAGAACCAACCCCTATGACTCGTTCCTTTATCATTTCATATTGCTGAAAACTTTGCCACAGAACAAACTCCTATGGAAAGTAATGCTTGCAAAATTAAGAGAATTCTTCTTAATTTTTGTTCATTAAAGTTTTCTGGTAATAATTGCCTGTCCATATTATCTGGAAGTAAATTAGCTACCATCAGGCTTGACAAAGTGCTGTGGAATATCTGTAGGTTCATTCTGTTCATGTTCCTGTTCAGGGCCAGTTCAGTTCAGATGGTCTATACAGATGGTACCGTTTACTTTTTAAGAAACAGCCAACACAAAAGGAGAATGTTAAACAAATTCCAGAATTAAAAATCCTTGCACACATATTGTCATATGAGGCTACTCTGTTCGTATTCAGTTTGATAGTCGCACAGTTCTTTTACTGAAATTAAAAGCTTACATTTTGAATAGCTTTTGTTTCAAAATAACCCTTGCTCCCCAAAATATAGGAAATATAGTTAATCAAACACAGAAATATAGGCAAAGAATTTCAAAGATTCCTACGGTGGAGGGTAATAGGTATTTAGGAAGATACAGTTATCATGCCAGAATAGTTTAGTACTTTAGAGGAGGAATTAGGTGTGCAGAATGCAATAAACCAAATTGGTTCAGCAGAAATTCAGGGGACAAGGTCTCCAGTATCAGCAAAAAATACCCAGGGTCACTCATGACTACACAGTAATCAGGAGCTCTCATACCTTGTATGAAAGATGGCACTTCCATTGATGTACTCTTCATTAGCATCTTCCCGAGACATTGAATTCAGGGACAGTTATCTGTTATTTTTGGCAACATTTTATGTTTTTCTTTAAGATATACCACTCAGGGCTGCAGCCATGATGGGCCCAAGAGGTGCAGGTATATGGGATGATCATAGTCCTTGAATTCAGGAGCTTTTGTGTCTAACTAGAAAAGAGAAACAAGAAGCAGGCAAACAAACAAACAAAAAAAGTCCTCATTGTGCTGTTGGGAAGCAGAGTTATGTAAAGGCTGTGTCCAGACTTCAAAGTAGTGTAGGCTGCTCTTGTCCCCCAGTTTTTCAGATTCAAGTTGTAGCCTGAATACGTGATAGCTCTTTTCTGCACCAGTTTTGTGGGTTTCCTTCCCTTGGAAACCAAGGCATTCCTTGTGGACTGATGAATACTCATGGCTCATTTTATCAAATGAAGTCAAATCTCCCTAGTGCAGTGTTTTCTCTTCACGTGTATCTAAAATAATGTGATGGCTTGTGTTAAGGAGCTTGGGCACTTGCACGTCAGGACTTTCCATATATCACTCCAGACATTTATCAGATTGTAGCACTATTGTAGGAAACATATCTTAAGAAATTGCTTTAATGAAAACAAAAATTAATTGCTTTACTGAGATAGGTTGATGATTTGCTGTGTCTGCGAGTACCTCTGCATGGTTTTACAAGTCAAGAAGTTGCCTAAAGGAATGGTTCACAGTATGTCTTTCTTAAGACTGACGTCCATATGCTGGAATTTTATATTTGCTCATTGCAAATACTACTTTGTTCCTTGTTGACTGGAATGGAAGTTTCCCAAATGCTTTCTGTCCTGCAGGTGGTAAGACTGAAGTCAGAGGTAGATGTGAGGGCCTTCAGCCTGCTCACCTCTGGGGGAACCACAGGTTCCCCTCCTTACTCCAAGAGAATAAGTAGCTCCTGTTGAAAGTGGTGAAGGGAGCAGCAAGAGCCAAGGCTCGGGAGCTCTGGCTCTGCCACTGTTATCTGTTTGTGTTGCAGTAGTGCACAGGTGTCAGGGCTCTGCTGTGCTGTGCAATGCATAAACGTGACACAGCAATGGCTCTGTTGAGTTGTATGGAAGTGCTCTCTCCCTTTTAAAACTAATTCAGTATGGGGGTGTGGGTCTCTCCTGCATTAAATGCTACTCTTGGTCCCCAAAGCATTCAGTGGTAGAAGACTTTTTTCATGTTATTTTTACCTACTATATCTGTGATGGACCCATACAAAACTATTCATCTGCATTAAAGCTGCTCTTGCTGTGCATTTACTGCCATAAGTAATTGTATCGTTTTCTCAGATTACCCTCTGCTTTTTCCTTTTCTCCCTTTCTTAAAATCTTCTTGTTGTGCCATGTGTTTTGTAAGGTGTTTGCCAAATCATCATCATCATTGTCATCATCATTCCTCTTCTACTCTATCAGGTGCATCAGGAAGAATCTTGACAGTATTGTGCAAAGAAATCTTGTGGTTTTCTATATTTCTACAACAATTATCAAAATGTAATCATAATGCTCGTTGGGGACTGTAGTCATTAAAATGATACAAACAGGTAACAAAACAACAAAGGACTTCAATAAGTAAAGTGAGTCTTTTTGGTCTAGTGAGAGCAAAAATATATAGGTATTAGAATTTTATTTCTAAATATATTTATACTCTGTCCAGGAATTTAAAATTGCTTTTTCTATCCCCAGACAAAAATTTTTGGATGAAAGAAACTTCCTGGTTTTTAGATCAAAAATCAAAGAAATCTGTTTATCTGGATCTGACTCTGTCAGTTAAATAGCTAGTTTGAATCCTGGAAGGAATTATACCTCTTGTTCATGGATCATTCATTGCTTGCAAGGTGATTGGCCAAATTAAAAATAGCCCATGTACTTCTGATTTCCTGATACTCAAACGGAATTGAGCGAGGAGGCTCTTTAAAATGTTTATTTGTAATCAAAATATTATTAAATATGTAATTGCTTTAGGAATTAACCTGTTGAATATTTAAAAACAGTTGTTTCCAAAATGTCTTGCTAGGGCTCTAAGATAGGAGGTGCCTAGTCGTTGTTCAGTTCCCTTACCATGTTTTGCTCTGCTCAGAGTTGTGCATGTATGTGCATCTACATGAGAATTAAGAGAAAGACTATCTACTTTTAAAGTGGGAATTGTATTTTCTTCCTAATATTAATCAGGTGCCTGGTGAGATACATACATCATATGTTGAGATACATACTTGGCTGAAGGGTTTCAGTTGACTGTTACACTGTTCACTTCAGTTTGTTGTCATACAACCTCAGTATTAAAATGCTGTTTTAATTGAGGGATGAACATCAGAGGGCTTCATTGGCTTGGGTAGAGGTAGCAGAGTACAGACCCATTAAACACTTTTTTTTTCCTCAGTATTGAATTGCTTTATGTAATGTCTTCCTGACAATCTATGAATATCATGTCTATGTTTACTTACTGGTTATTTAACATATATCTTTTGGTTTGGTGTGATCCAAAATAAATGCAGTCATAAACTACTACATAGAGGCAAGTAATGTGGGGCTGATTTTTCACGTAGTATAAACTACCACAACTCAAATGACTTCAATGGGTCTGTGACAATTTATGCCATCCAGCATTTGGAATGAGCAATTTGCACCCCTGCTTGGTCCAAGTTACGGTTTTTATTCTGCTCCGATCAGGAAAGCTTAGAATGAAGATGTGAAAGATTAGGAATGTTTAATTTATTCAGCATGTAGATTTATGGCTGGTAATTTTTATGAATAAATTCTTAAATATTTTTTCCTCTTCTGGTTAATCTTCTTTAGGCCAAACTCTGGGATTCATCGAGAGGATAGTTTTAATCTCTTGTTTGCTTTTCTTTTCTTCTCTTTTCATGCTCTAAGTAAAAGTTTCTTTTATTTCCCTTAGTGATTGAAATCATTTTCTTTGCTGTACTAAATTGGTTTTGTATTTCATAATTTGCATGCAAATCTAGTGAAAATACTTTGACAAAATATAAACCTTATGAATGAAACTGCTTTAAGCTTTAGAAAGCAGGCATGTTGTCCTGAAATTCTGAAGTTACATATTTGTGTTCTCACAGGCAATGAAATTTAAAACATACCTTAAAGCCTATCTTCTCTCCCAATGTAACTGCTGAACTTAATGCTGAAATGGGCTGGCTCAGTTCATTATAGGAAACTTGCATTTTAACTTGATTCCATTATTTGCTGATATATGATCTTCCATGTGGCCTGTAATATATTTTGGCAAAGTGAGTGTCAGCTATAGCACGTATCAGAAAATAGAAGGCTGCAAACCAGGGTGAACAGTAAAACAAGGCATTCAGCAGCAATCTTTCCCACAACTTAATATGCAGGTTTTATAAGCTAAGTCATGACCCCGTCACAATATTCATTTCTTTCATGGCTTTCATATAATAGGGAAGTTAGTAACAAGATAGGACTTCCCTGCATTGTGATTTCCTTATCATAACTTCAAGCTGTAGTGAATTGCCAAAGTATCCCGTTACTTTCTTCCTCCAGATGACCCTGTCTGTATTAATAGGAAGGAGCAGCTCTCCCCCTGTTTTTCCATTTGTGTGAGTACATGTGGGCAGCCTCAGTGCAGGTACAACAGCCAGCCAGGTGATAGCTCAGTTTCACCTGGTCACACGTCCTGTCCCAGATTTGGCAGATATGGTGGTGGAGTTGACCAGCTCAGATAAGCAGTGAGGTAAAAGCCAAGCTCCAGGGCAGACCTCAGCCTGCCCAGCCCGTCTCGTAGACCAGCTAAGTTTAATATCCTCTGAGATCATGAACTGAGAAGTGGATGTCTGCTCCTGGCCTAGGGCATTGGCTGCTCAGCCGTGCTCTCCTGAATGAATGAGTGAGACAATGGGGTCCTGTCCAGATACCAAGCGGTTATCTTCTCCCTGCAGGAACATCTAGTTTTTGTAGAATGAGGTGAGAAAGGCCTGTTTCTGAGGACAAGCTTGGGTTCAGCCTTTCCAGACAGTGGAGCCACATCCATCTGGATGTTCATTCCAAGCCACATCAATCTGGACGTTCATTCCCAAATCCAAGGCATTAACCTTCATCAGATTCTACCTCTTCTACACCTGTATGAAACACAGGTTTAGATTCAAACTCCCTTTTGTCTGTGGCCTAGGTTAGAAATGGGAGAGGTGGCAGGTGCCTGGATTCTTCTCTTCTTTGCATAAAACCTACAATATACATTCAAATGCTTCTTAGAAGCAGACAACACAACTCCAAATCTACGTGAAAAGAAGAAAATCAAGCCTACACAGAAACTACATAATGCCAGGACTAAGGTTGCTTCTGCAAAACTTAATTTGGCCCCTTTGAGTGCAGGTACTCTGACATTCTTTTAAAAATGGATAGTGTTTTTTCCACATGACCCTGCTTCATTGGCAGTTAGCTTGTGGTTTTTTCCCTCCTCTTCATGTATTATGTGGCCCCAGGGCTTTCCTTACCACACATCATTCAAAACCTGCACTGAATACAAAATTATTGGTTGCTTCATTGTTCTCACGGCTATCATATCTGAATGCTTCACACACAGTAATGAAATTACCTGCATAATACCCTGGCCATTCACGGTTTTGTTATCCTTACTTCACAGGTGATGGACAGAGGCACAGAGAGAGGAAGAACAAAATAGTTGACAATGTATCAGCTGATTTTGAAATAATATTTTTTTCATAGTCTTCATCATTTTAATCAATATTTATGTGTATATAAATACAGTTTTAATCTACATCAATTGCAGCTATAAGTGTTCAATAGCTCAGCTCAATTGTCTTGTATAGAGGCCAGAAAATGTGGAACATCAAATTAATGGTTATCTCTGGGAAATGTGATTTGTCCAATATCACATAGGAACTCTGTGGCAGAGCCAGAAATGGAATTCACTTCTTCAGTGGCAGCTGCCTTAACCATTAAATCTTATTTTCTCGTTCTGAAGTCCCTTGCTGGTTCATTATATACCTTCCAGTTCCTGAAACAAATGAGGCAGAGAGAAATGAAAGCCTCATTCACTACATAAACCTGATTCATTCCCAGAATACCATTTCTCAGAATACCATCCACAGTGCACACAAAAAGAGCTGCAGCTATGCCATGGAAAAATAGTCTGTGATCACATAATTGAAGATGGTTTCACAGCAGATATGTTCAAGAGGTCCAAATTGAGTTGCATAATGGAGTCCTTAGTAATTATTTCCAATACTTTGAAAAGAAATAGTAAAACAGAATTTCTGCTCTGTTGAACAATACTTACTTTAAGCTTAGATGATCAGAATTTGTATCTTCATCTTTATAGTAGAGACAACTAGCACCTGAACTCTTAAAGTAAATGTTATTCATAGATGGCTACTTAACTTGTGTGAGAATCAATCACTAGGGTGAAAACAAAGTGCACCTTCTTTTCACAAAAAAAACCATAAAGTACTAAATCTGTACCTTTACATAGATGTCTAGAGGGGACTTTCGTGTATACAGGGAAGACCTATCAATTCCTGTATGTCTAGGCTCTTCTTCTCTCTTTCTGTACCTGTTTATCCCTTCACCCTGCACATGTTGTGCCCCTTCTACATTGATTTTTTGCCATCACACACTTCAGAATAGAATATTTTTCTGTGGCTGGGTATATTTATTGGTTAGCAGGTTGAAAGAACTGATAAAAGGAGCGCCCTATCTAGACACTACAAGTGATGACCATGTTTGGAGAATAGGAAGAGCACTGAATTGAGCTGAAGTGCTTTTAGGTTGTTGAGGACCTTCAGAAGGCTGGAATGCAGAGGAGAGCAGATGGAATTGGGCAAGCAGGTGGGGCTTCCCGCTATTATTCTTGCCAAAGGGATCCAGGGTCTCTATTTCTTGACCAGAAAATCAGAGATACTCACTGGGCAAATGTCCCAGGCTACCTCAGTGTATTTTGAAGTTCAGCTCAAGGCAGTAACTCCAGGTGATGTACGCAGCAGCCTGCTGCAACCTTGTACTCCCCATGGCACAGTGCTTCCTTCCATGCTTTGACTCTTGGCTTTTTGGAAACAGATGACATATACGTTGACAATTTTTTATGAGTGGGACAGAGTATATTGGTGGGTCAAATTTCTCTGTGAATTTGTTGTTCTTAAGTGAATCATGGCTGGGTGACGAAGCGTACCCTCTTAGATCCAGATTTATCTGCCATGGTGCTCTGTGAGCAGTTCTAATGCTGCAGTGCGGAGGTTAAAAGTCAATAAGGAGTCAGGCATGGGCATGGATAAATCTATTACTTTCCTAAAGAATTTTGGCTTAGCTTTCTCACTTCGCTTGTTAGTACATTTTTCAGTTTCTGGTTTCTTGGTCAGGAGCCAGAATTTCCCCTCCTGTTACATGCTGCCGTAGGGGAAGGGTAATCCCTGTGGCTTTGGCAGGTGCCGATAACTTCTGAAGGGAAGTAGCTTTTGCGAAGGCGTATTGTGACAGGGAGCGTTGCTCCATAATTCATTCCTATCCCATTTGCCTATCATAATTCAGCTGTGCAGGACCAGCTCATTTGAAATAGCCTCTCGTTTGTTAGCTATTAGTGCATGTCACATCGCAAAAGAAGCTATGGTTTGTTTGCATATTATATATTTTCCTTCAAACTTACCCAGATTTCTCAGTTTGACTACTGCAGATGTAGCTCACATGCAGAGAGGATTTCTTTTACATTTACTGGTAACACTTAATAACCTTATTGTTTTTTTTTAAACAGAGTTTCTCCTGATTTATGCTAATGGATTAAAACCACATTGATCTTGATTTCTGCTGTGCTTTTGACACCTGTTTCTTTGGTTGTAATACACCCACATAAATTTTTAGAATGTAAAATAAAAATAGCAAAAATTTATTTTAAGCTTTAGTTTAAAAAAATACCATAGCTTCAAGCCTCTTTTAGGGCTTGGTTCTTTTCTAATTAGAATTTTTTTTTATTTTACTTTAGGATATGTACTATAAATTGCTTATAAATCATGAGGAAAATATATGGTTTGCATAGGAATTAATTCTGTCCCCAGGGAAGAGGTAACACTGATGTGAGAATAAGCCTCTGGCACAACCACTTTTGGCCACTCAAGTCCTATTTTGAGGATGCTGTGAAAAGTGGTAGATGATGTTCAGGTTGATTTTTCAGGAATAAAATTAACCTTGTCTAGGAGCAGCATTTATCAATCTGAGTTCCACAGATTGCAAAAAAAGAAAGAAAAGAAAGCACACTTTTTCCCATGTGTAAGTAAAGAAAAAGTGAGGATAACTACAGATTCAATGTTTTGCCTAATCTTTTATTTGTTTGTAAATGAAAACCATTGTGATGATTCTGTACAGGACAAAACAAGATTCTTTCTTCAGAAATTGTTTGCACCATTTCTAAAGATATTTAATTGTATTTTAATTTCAAAAGATTATGAAATACAAGACTAGGGACAGCAGTTGGCCAGACAGGTCATGCAGACGTGTTATCATTAGATCTGCATGAGCCCATGCAGCTGACAAAAGAAGCAGTACAGTCAGCCTATTCCCTCGAGATCAGAATGTGGCCCTGAAAGGTCAACAACAGAAATTGCATTCGTCAGCTCCAAAATACTGAGCCTTCCCCTGTTTTTATTGTTATGCCTTTGTCTGGCTGGTATCCACGGTAAAACTTTTCCACCTTTACAGCAATGGTCACCTCAGAGCCTGGTCCTTCTATAAACTTTGTGCTAGTTTACCATGCTATTATTTATAAAGCCTGCAGTCCTTCCTGTTGGATTATTGCAGGTTCTAGCCATTGGTTCTCTGGAGGTTTGGTTAGTTTAGTTTGTCAGCATGTTCAAAACTGTGGGGAGCACACTGTCATGCAGAAGGTACATTGCTCAAGGCCAAATGCAAATGTTCTGGTTTGCATAATCTCCCAAAGGTTTTAATTGCTGGAGCAAGGCCTCACACTTAATAAACAAGTATTGGCAAAGCTCACATCTGGAATAGCTAGTTATGTTATTCTTTGTGAAAGAAAAAAAAAATCAACCTTTTTGTTTTTATTTCCAAACTTTGGAAGAATTCCTTTGGTTGTTTGGAGCTATATTCCTATTTATTCAGTCCCAAAAGTAATCATAGCTGTTCTCTGTTGTATGCGACACATCTTGAGAGATTTTATAAAATGTTTTATATGCCATTAAAAAACTGTGGGAAACATTTCTCATGGACTAAGTTTTTGAAATCATAGAATCATAGAATCATTAAGGTTGGAAAAGACCTCTAAGATCATAGAGTCCAACCGTCAACCCAACACCACC
>NW_008795194.1:11324847-11348364 GCF_000699145.1 Aptenodytes forsteri
CCCCCTGCCGTGGGCAGGGACATCTTCAACTAGATCGAGTTGCTTATTAAAATTATTAAATTAAATAAAATTAATAAATAATATAAAATTAATTATTAAATTAGTAGTATGCCGGGCTGTCCAAGGCTCTGTGCAAATCCAGGCTTCATGCCACCACTACTTTTCTTGAGCTTGTGGTCTCAAGAGACTAAGGATGGGAATGATTATTATCCAGCGTTGCAGGCAGAGATACTGAGCTGTTAGCCCAAGGTTATGTGGTTCAATCTAGGGCAGAGCAGGGAATGAGACTCCTGAGAGCTTCTGAATCCAGGTCCACATTTTAACCACCACAGCTCCCTGAAATGAAACCATGATTGTCTGATATATTTTGTCCTGCAATCAAAATGAAGGAATAATTACTCATTTAGAGACTGTTTCCTACAATGATGAACCAAATAAAATCAAAGAGACATGCAAAAATCCTTAATCCAAGTCTTGGGTTTGAGGAACTCTTTATTCAAGCCACGATGAGTTATGAAAATTAATCGGAAAGCTAATGATAATTATTATTTTTATTTGAGATAAAAAGCCAAAAGTAAATTTTGAACATTGCTTAGATGTGGTGTTCTGTTTATAGCCCTGGAAATTCCTTACCAATTAAAGGCGAGCCCAGAAGTGCACAGAGAAGCAAGACCTTCATTCTCAGCGTTCCATTAGGTTGTTAATTAGCCATAATGTTTATGACTTTCTAAAGCAAGTTGCTGGAACGGGCTTAGGGTAACATTCACGTTCTTTTGTGTCCTGGCAGTTTATAAATTGCATCTTACTGTAAGGTATATCAAAGTGTAAGACTTCACAGAAGAATGTAATGGATATAATTTGTTAAGGAAAAATTCAGATTTTAACATATGTGTTTCTTCTGTTAAATATACATGTGCCAAATAATTTTTTCTACTTGCAATTGAGTACAAAAGGACAGATTTCTGGTTAAATCTATGCAGGGACAGCTTCTGCTTATTGCTGGTATTTATGAAATGGTTTTATTTTTTGTCTTAGCTAACGCTGCATGTTGGGGTGCATTTTTTTGATTTCTCTTGTGACCTCTCTATATTTCTTAAATCACCCTTTTTTCTAGTTAAAGAAATACATGTAGGGAGGAGGGGGAGCGTGTGACTTTTTTTTACAAAAGCAAAGCAGTTCTTAGTCCTGATGTGATACATTTTACATATTTGAAAGTAAAATTATTTTTTAAAATATTTCAGTGGAATAGATTTTTTTATTTGCACAGATTGCTCAAAAATTTTAACTTTTAAACATTGTTAAAAATATCTCTTTTAGTTTTTTACAATGTAAGACTTGGGAAAAACCTTATAGCACAATTTTTATTTAATAAATAAAGCAAGAGCTCCTAGAACAGCTATGTAGCTATTTTTGGTGATGTTTAGTGAAAGGGTGACAGCACTGACCTTTAGAGTGTTTGTCGAGTACGAGCGAAGTGCTTGAACCATTCATTCTATAGACCTAAGGTTTTGTTCTAGCATTTTTAATACTGTGAGTGTTTATCCTTTCTTTTCCTATCACATGTCTACTGATGGTAGAGTTCATGTGTGAGCTGCATTGTAGTATGCCAAAATAAAAGCCAAACTGCATGGCAGTACACTAATCTACAGCATGGAGTTGGGTTCATGTAATTTAAATTATGGCCAGAGGTAATAAAAATTTCTATTTCTAGTTTATAAGGGAACAACATGAACCCTAACAGCTGTAGAACTGTTCACAAGAGACAATTTACCCACAGTTGTACTGAGGCTGGTTTATAATGGCTGGTTTATAATGTATGATGAGCTGTCACAGGCTGGACTTCTCATTTTTAGATTGTCCTATTCTTTTATTATTAAAGTTAATAGTAGAATAGTACTGCCACTATTCCAGATAGGACTAATATATGTAGTAGGTACCAATCTGAAAATATATGGATAAAAATTATACATCTTGAGAAAAAAATAACCTATCAACATTATAGTTGAATGGAATATATATTTTTTTATATTCTGCAGTACTTTTAGCACTGAAAGGAATTTTACTCAAAGGGGAAATTTCTAAAATATGAGAAGCTTAAGAGAGATCATGTTTAGATTTGACTGAAAATCAAATAGTGGTCCTTCTGAACACAGTGATCAAAAATGTTGTCTTAGACTTCAGAGAGAAGGGGTTGACCATAAAAACATTTGTTTCAAGAAAACATGCAACCTGGACAGATGTCTGAATGGCAAAAAGGAGAACTAAAATACTTTGAAGAAAGGACGAAGAGGCTGGGTTGAAAAAATCACTTATACTGATCTTGGCTCAGTCAAGTATTTTAATCACTGTAAGGAGACAGGTAACTCAGAATCACATAGTCCTGCTTCAGCGTAGAGTTATCAAAGTACAAAGTGCATTGGAAAGAAATTAAGAACTCAACAGGACATAAATGGGCAGCATAATAGAAAATAATTAAACATAGATTTGCAGCATGAAAGATCAAGGTTTTGAAAGTGAGCTGTATATTTGAGTAATTGAGATGAAAATTATTTTTTTGTTTTCTGTTTGGTCTCATCTATGTTTTAAGCATTTCACAGAATTCTTTTAAGACCCCCTCTTCCCCCTCCCAAGTCTAGGTCAGTGTAAAAATGAATCATTTTCAGCAGCAAACCACCTGCAAAAGTCTGTAAAGAAAAAGGAAACATTAACATCTTGCTTTCATGTAACACCTTTCATCCTGTAGACTCCCCAAGTCTTTTTATGTTAAGATAAACCATTCTGTGATTCTATGATTCTAAGATGTCCTTTGACTCATCAGCTCTCAGGTGGAAAGCTACAGTGTTAAAAGTGCACAGCAATAACTGTCCAAATGTCCAGGCCAGAAACAGAAAGCAAATCCCCTTCCTTTTGCTTAGCAGTGAGAATTTTGGTAAGCAGAATGTAATTAGTCAAACTGGAATTTGGCCATAACATTTGGGATGATGCCCAATAATTTTGCTCTTATTCTGGGACACTGTTGCAAAAAGCATCTTGAGATCTTTGATAATGATAAATGGTGAGCACCTGGCTTTAAAGACCTTTTCTTCAGTCAAGGAAAATCAGCTAAGCCTTAGCATCTGGCACTAAATCTCATTCAAATTATTGTGCTTCAGGAGGTGTGTCCTGAAACTACTGAGGAACTTTGACTCTGCGAGGACTCACAGCAGGAGAATATTTATCAAGGATGGAAGTACATCCTTTGGGCAGGAAGTCCCAAAAGCCGGATTGACCCAGATCTTTCGTTACCGGGATGGAAAAAGCTGGGGGTGGGAACTGACAGTTGGCTGGACATTTTATTTCTTCTCACTAGGGTCTTTGCCAACCATGCTTTGCTTCTGGCTAGGAAGGTGCCGTCTTCTGAATTGTTGGTATCATTCCTTGCAGCTTATGGACTTAAAGAAGATCAGGCCAAAACTTGGCCTGATCTAACCATAACTTAAAATTGTGAAGAATGAAGCCATGTCTACAGTTAGGCAGTGACAAGAGCCTGCACCGATAAACACACAAAAAAAATTGTCCAAGTTGGCCTGCTGCAACTGCAGTAAATATCTTTACACAATATGAGGGCGTCACTACCAAAAATTCAGCAATATTTTATGCAAGGTAGCTGGCCAGTGAGCATCGGCCTCTGAAGTATTCTTCATGAAAAGGTGTTGTCCCTTGTGAAGGAGAATTAACAAGTAGAAAAAGAATAAAGCCATAAAGGCAGTAGTGACAGATCGGGGGGGCAAATGAATCTTAAACACTATACATATTTCTTTTCCACCAAGGGATTCTTATGGTGTAACAGTATTTTTCATCTCTAATCACTGGTGCTGCGTGTCAGTATCTCTTATTCCTTTCCCGATTTGAGTGACACAGTGTGATATGTCTAATGACAACTAGAACAAATTTCAGTAATGAGGTCACCTTGGGCCTGTATTACTGTCTGACTGCTGTTTTCCATAGAAATTATTTGTGAAAGCAGACCACATGCTCTGCATAACTTCCTCTGCTTTACTGAGAGTGACGAAAGGGAGATATGTTAAAACTTGCAAGGTGCAGATGGTTTGCATTGATCTATTCGTGATTTTGAGCTGTAAATTGATATGTAATGAGAAAGCTGCCACTTTGGTCCTTAGAAAAAAAGTTTATGGGTTTGGTTGAATTGCTTAACTTTTCTTTATAAATGTAAAATCATGCAGATTCTAACTGACGATGGGCAAACATATGCCAGCAAGGAAAATAATAAGTGTTTGAAAGATGAGCCCAAACGAAAATCTAAAGTCAAAAACCTAACTTTGCCTCCAGCTCAAGTTGAACTGAGATTTTGGAAAATAGTGCAGGAAAGTAATGATCCTGAGAGATCCTGGGAAATAGCAAGAGTCAAGTTAGAATTTCTCTAATTATAGTAAATTTCCACTGTTTGTTACAATACAATATGAAGCTTATTTAAAAAAAGGGAAGTATTTCTGCTACTAGTATGTCACAGGAAAGTGGTTGTTTAGAAATTCTGATCAGTGTTCCAACAGAGAGGAAAGAACTACTGTCAAATCTGCAGAGACTATGGTGGTCTCAGGACATCATTCTGTTGTCCACCATGCAGAAGTGGACATACTCTGAATACTCGGACAGCAATATCATCTAATTTAGACTGGATTAATTCCAAAGACTAGAAGGGATTTGAATTACAGTGATGTAAGTGAGGTCAGAATACATCTACTGGATATGCACTATTTTTCATCCTATAAACATCAGCTGAGTAACTTTATTCACCCTAAGAACAGGATTCCTGTGAGACTACTTATAAAGATACCATCCTGTGCGCAAGATCAGGCTTTAAGTAAGTTTTTTAACTAGATTCACAGGAATGTAAGGAATCATGAGTGGATAGGAATATAGATTCACTGCTTCAAAATAGCACTTTATTGAGGAAAGGTGCAATGAAGAGCAAATATGTATTTGAAAATATTTTTTGTGTTAATAGAATATTTTGGCGTGTACTTAGAGTCCAGTACAAAAGAACAATTTCAGCTCTTCTTTTGGCTTTGACAGGAATCCCCTGCAACCATATTTTCTTCCAGAGGTGGTGATAAATAGCAAACTCTTGTCCTTTACAATGCCACTGTTCTGTCATTATTAAATAAGATGGTGCTGAAGAAACAGACTATGTAATGTTTGTGCAAGATTCCCCACCAGAAAACTAGCCATTTATCTTAAAATTCTGCCCCATCTCTCATGAATTGACTGATCATTGTTTTATTAGTTAATGGATTTCATTACATATTCGTGTGCATTTCAAATTCACAATATATTTACAGAGCTACATAAAGATGATCACCAGGCCAGGAATCAAATTATAACGAAATCAATATATTGATCAGAAAGAACACTTCTAAATTAGCCCAATTAAGGTGTTTTTTCTAGTGCATGGGCTTATAAAAATCCATGCAAAGCTTAGACTGACTGCTTAGTGCCTTCCACAGAGATGTATAAAATATTCCCTAGACTGAAAGCTTTTTCCTGACAACTAAACTTGAGAGTTTTTCTGGCTCCTTGCAACAATCATGCTCATTGAGGCTCATTGGTACTATTTCTGTTCTCTGATTTACAGTTAGTCAGAAGGTTAAATTAATTGAAATCAATGCAGCTATACCACTACGAGATGTTCTGATCTCATATTAAATGCTGTGAAGGTAAAATCAAGTTCAGTGTTTTCTCATCTGTAATTCCATTAATTCAGAAAATCAGTGTTCTTTGAAATTTGTTACTGTTTTCACTAGTAATAAGACATTGAAGGGAAAGAGATGCTTTTTTTTACATGCCATACATTGTCACTGTACTCTTTCATTGTCTGTTTTCTGACTCTTGTATTTTAATGTCAATCACCGCTTTGGTTTTGAAAGATCTGTCAGATTTATTAATTCAGAGCCTCACCTGGTATAAAAAGACAGTGTCTTGCTGGCAGTTGGTATGGCCTTAGATTTCACTTGAACTATTTATACACTTTTTCCAAAGGATGACCCCTCAATATTTGCTGGAAAACTTGTGACCCAATCGTTGTATTTAACTTATGCAAAGTATATCCCAGAGCTGAGTTAAAAATTGAACAGCAAAATTAAAAATGTATTGAACTTCTCCTTCACTTGAATGTTGGCCTGTAACTTCTAGAGTAGACATATGTAGCTAAGGCATACTGCTGATGACAACATCATCTTCCCCATCAACTTGGGTGTCATTTTCAGTTCTTTTCCCTTGTTCTTTTTTCATATATAGGCTGTGCATAAGTTTTGCTGACTCTCCAACATTTTGTCTTTGCATCTGCTCTCAGTCCTGGCCAACTCAAACATAACTCCGACACACACCAAGTGTAGCTGTTAGGTTTATTATTGTAGTTTGTGATTTGACCATTTCACTCCTCTCTTTAAGTATGTCTACAGGCTTCCTTTGTTCCATTACAGATTTATAATTCTTGATCTTGTCTTCCCTATTTACCTGACTGTATTCTTTTTTCTCTCACGTAGTAATGTTATGTTGTATTCCCTACAACCTTCCTGATTTCTCTGGACTATATGCAGTCATGCTTTTCACTTCTTTACTTTAGTAATCTTCCAAGTAAGATTTCTAGTCTTCTTACTGTAAAGCTAAATGTCTAAAATTAAGCTTCCAAATCCACATTTAGGTCCACAACTAAAAAAATCTTTTCTTCTGAAGAGCTGTGTCCTTGTAGCACCTGAGGAAATCAAGACTACAGAAGACAGGTTAACAATTTTCTCTTGCTTCTTGCTAATTAGAAAGAAAGTTTTTCATTGTGGTAAAATTTACTTTCTTGAGAGTTAATTTTGTAGCATAATGCTAGATTAAGAATTGTTGGCAATATGACTTGTAATCAATGATTTGACTGTAGTGTTCTCAGAATCCCAAACATTATATGCTGTATAATCTACATTATGAAGATACAATCATTCTTTCCAGGGCCTAGTTTGTGTGAGAGAGAATTGGTGCCAACTAAGAAATTTCAGGTAAAGCTCTGACACTGTTGAAATCATTGTCAGAATATCTTTAACTTCAGTGGCATTAGACTGGATTTCAGACTGCATCCTTTAGTTCAGACATTTTCAGTCCTCTAATGATACATTCAGCGTATCTTTTGGAGGATTGCTCCATCCCTTGCAGAAAGATATGTTGCATGGAGACAACCTAAGTAGTTTATGCAGGTTATGTAGGCTCCTTATTTTGGGAGTCATGCCATCCTACTCCTATCAAATATTAAACATCTGATTTAAATTCTCATTGTGTTCCCATTATTGCGGGAAGGACTAAACTGCCCTCTGAAGGTGTCTCCCTCACTGACAGAATCCAGACAGCTGAGACTCAACTCCTCTCCCCACCCACAGCTGTCTGATGCCTTTTGAAATGGTACTTGATACTTACACATGAATTGTCAGGTATGACACAGGACATATAGAAGACCTGTGCCTTTCTGTAGTGATTGCAGGAGACCAGACAAAGTACCCAAGGGCATCTCAGATAGCACTAGATATCAATGAGTAAGCAGCTGAATTATGGTTTAGACTGGAGATGGAGTTCACCCTAGACATGCCTACATGTGAGATTGTTATTTGCATTCCTGCTACAGTCAATCCAGTCACTTGTATCAGCTGAACTTGCTGTAGGCATCTACCTTATATAAATGCAATAGCTCTTTAGACTCCCTTGGCCTTGTTGACTGGATCAGTATGAATCACTTTAGATATGCAGGTCACAGATAGACACCTATTTTTGGTTGTCTTAATCTGAGAGTTGACTCCCGTGCTGAAAGTAAACTTTCAGATTCCATCTTTGATGTCTACTTACCTGAAGAATTAAGTATTTCGTTATGACTTTACTTGCCCTATAGATTATCTAATTTTCTAACTGCCTTTGCCACACAGGAATCAGATAGATTTGCCTGTACTGCCAGGTACATATCTTTTGTACTGCTGAATAAGACATAGAGAGCAGTCTTGACCAGTAGATCACCGACTGTTGGGATCACTGTATTGCTTATCTGCTAACATGATCCCATCCCAACTAGGATTTTTCCCCACTGCCTGAGCATGGCTCAAGGAACAGTGTATTCCAAGGACCATTACCTGCAGGTAACAAGACTGCACCAGGTTTTGCTTTCTTTATAATCCTCCAATACTATCCCTGAAGGCTTTATGGCATCAAATACCCTGTATATGCCCTCATAGCATACTCCAGGGAGATCAGCATACAGGGTTTTCATGCGATGGAAATATTTCTCTGGTAAGCTACAACACAGCCCTTATTTCAGACATCTTGAACCCCTTCCTGTAAACATTAAATAATTATGACTTAGGGTCACAGAGCAGTACGAGGGCCCAGAGAAAGCCCACGGCCAAGTATGGGGTAGAGTAGAAGGGGCCTCAAGACTAGAGCTCAGTCACGGGCCATGTTTTATTTAGCACTATTGGAGTAGCCATAGTTATGAGAACTGAAGGATTAGGTTTCTTAGGATTTGTAAGAGTATTATTGTTTGAAAAGAGATTTGATGGACAAGAGGTGGTAAATAGTAACTTTGACTTATAAATAGAGCATAGATGTTAAAATGCTAGGTGATACTGGGTGGGGAGTTGGTAAAGTGAGCCACTTAATGTAAAAATTTGATGAAGTGTAGACTGCAGGACAAAGTAAAAACAGGCAAGGGAGATTTTGTTGACTGTAGAAGATTGGGATAGAAAGCTTTCCTTTGTGAAGAAAAAGGTGGGAAGTTATCAACTGTTTTCCAGGTACAGTGAGGGAGGTCGGAACAATGGCAAATGTTGGCTGTTTTGACATTATAGCCTTGATGGAAGTGGAAGAGTTGGGGTCCCAGGAGGTCCACGTTAGTGCTGAATAGTCCCGGTAAAAATCAGAAGGCTAAAGAACATTGCTGATTCACTAAATCCCCAAAGTTGACTTCCCTTAGTAAAGTTATAGCCACACAGCTGAAGTACTGAATGATTCTTATATTTTCCCCTGATCAGTGAATACAACCAAGGAACATATGTGGGGTAATTATCTCTGATTTTTGTTCTAAGGCAGTAAAAAAGAAAACTTTTTGTCCTATATATTAAGAAAGAAAGCAGGCAAGCATAGATCCCTCTATTGGAATACAGTTCTTGTTTTGAAAAGCTCATGAAAATTCAGCATCATTAGGCTATTCCGAGACTATCAAAGAAAATTATATGATACATTTGTTGAGAAATTTGCTCATAGATACCAAATCCATGAATGATTAAAACCAAATCTGAACTAGAGGGAATGAACAAAAAAAATCTCATTTTATCCCTTAGTGAGAAATAATGTTATGGACAGTTTGAATGGCCATGAATGTTAAGGAATGATTTGAATATCAAGGGGAATTACAAACACTAACATATAATACTATCCTGTATTCCTAATGTTCTTAAAACATATTTACTACTCTTAGGCTCCACAGAAACAGGAGTTTTGCTTGCTGCTGTGTTCACAGGGGCTTATATTGTTCTTAAATGATTGAATAATCTTTGCTTGAAATTCAGGATTGGTTTGAAAACTTTTTTTTTTTTTTCAGTGTGATTTAAAACATTCCTTGAGTTTCTGACTGTTCCTGCACTCAGGGAATAACTGAGGCCACACTATCTGAACCAGCAGCACCCATAGTACATTTTGTTGGTTGTTTTACAATTCACTAATCAACAGTGAAAGTCTAAGCTCCTTAGCACACTGATCAGGAGCAGGGGCTGCATGACATGTCCACATCTCATATCCTTCAAACCTAAAAAGGAATGGTCAGGGAGATCTAATTATAAATGTGTCATTCTGTATTTACTTTAAAAGAAAAGCTCATTGAAGGACTCTTAATGTAGATGACAAGTGAACAAACTGAAATGTACCCCAAGCTGATTGCTACCAGAGAGATTACAAGATTAAAAGAGCTGTGTTGCTTTTCTCATTGTCTCTTAAGAAAAAAATTCTTAAAAAAAATCCACCACGTAGTATATTTCTTTGGCATTTCACATTGTATTTCTAATGATAGAAAGGTATTTAATATTTAAGGGAAGCATCATAGTTTGGGTTAATGAACACAGATAACTCAAATCTTCCTCCTTTCCTTTATTATCTTGCTATTGTTACATTGTTAGCATTATTCATTTTGAAGGAAGCATAACTAGACACTAACTGCAGGATACATGTTCCCATATGTAGTGCATCTCCTCTGAATGGTTCAGTCTGGTGTGAGGAAGTCATTTTCATCCTTTTACTCTGCAATGCAGCTCTCTTTTTATTTTCTTAACTTAGGTCCTGGCTTTTTCCCAGGGGGAGAATTCTGAATGTTTTTTTCATCCTTGTTAAAGGTCTAAAAAATTATTCCTCATTTCCCCCTCTGATTTAACCCTTGCATAAAAATTGATAAGGTTTAATCAAAGATGCCATCTTCTTTTTAGCTACAGACACTGGCTTGGATTCTCTCTGGAGTCAGGATATACTATTTCTAAACTGGTTGAAAGAAGCACTGCAGAGGAACGTGTGACAGTTATCCCCTATTCCAGGGCTTTGCTGCTGTTTGTGCATCATACCCCTTCTGGAGGGTTAAACACCCTGGAGGCCTTGAGTTCCTTTGCATGGTTTCCTTCTTTCCATACTGCCCCTCAGCTGCACACTGTCCCTGTGGGAATACTCAAGCCCTGTTTATTTGCATTTTCATGTCCTTGAATACTGGTCAGCAATGCAGTGTATCGCACATTGATTCTAGCTTTCATCTTTTCGAGTGTGGGTATTTGTTATATTTCAGGTGCCAGTATGAGTGATTGTCATCCACAGACAGATGTGCTTTTGAGGCAGCAAAAAAAAAAAGATTGACATGACTTTTGACATGATTTTTGTCAAGACTTTAGCATGCCATTTGCTGGAATACCTAGTCTAATGAATACCTTTTACTCCTCCGAGATGTGCAATCTAATGTTATGCTATCTTTTTTCCTCTTTGATATCTAAATGTCAATCATCAGTAGGAAAATTATGTTAGTGAATAGGTAGCATGCAATTTATCCCATAGAAATTAAATATCTATCTGGGTTAGTGAAAAGAGTCTTTTCCATACCCAAATGTAATTTCTGCATATAATTTTGTGCTTGCCAAAATCTCATTTGCACATATGGAACATTGTTTTTATAAGTCATCTTGGAGTGAGTGTCTAATACATGTGGTGTTATTTTAAAAATAATCTTGTACATGTGCTGCTAACAAAGGGAAAGTTACTGCCAGCAGTAGAATTCAGGCTTCTTGTTTCCCCAGGGAGTGCTCTGACCATTGAGTTAAACTAGTAGCTATTGTAGCCTGAGGCAAGAAAAGCCTTGCTGTTTCACCATAGACTTCCTTACAGGAATGCAACGCTTTTTTTTAAATTCACTTGGGGGTTGTGTCTTAATGCAGATGTGAAATGTACCGTCCCTCAGCTGATGTTAAAAATTCTGATACTTTACAGTCACTTAATGCTGAATTATGGTGGAAATACTATGGAGGTACTCATAAGGAACTCCTTATTTACCATAAATTATTTCATCAAGACTAATGCTATCATAAGAAATTCCAGAGAGCTAATTATGATTTTCATAACTTCAAAGTGCTATAAAAATAAATCTTTATTCCTTACTATATATGCTTAAAAATATCAACAACCATTTGTTCTATGTTGTCGTGGTTTAACCCCAGCCGGCAACGAAGCACGACACAGCCGCTCACTCACTCCCTGCCCCCCGGTGGGATGGACAAGACAATGGGAAGGGTAAAAGTGGGAAAACTTGTGGGTTGAGATAAAGACAGTTTAATAGGTAAAGCAAAAGCTGTGCAAGCAAGCAAAACAGATCAAGGAATTCATTCACTGCTTCCCATCAGCAGGCAGGTGTTCAGCCATCTCCAGGAAAGCAGGGCTCCATCACATGTAACGGTGTCTTGGGAAGACAAACGCCATCACTCCTAATGTCCCCCCCTTCCTTCTTCTTTCCCCTAGTTTATTGCTGAGCATGACGCCATACCGTATGTAATATCCCTTTGGTCAGTTGGGGTCAGCTGCCCCAGCTGTGTCCCCTCCCAACTTCTTGTGCACCCCCAGCCTGCTCGCTGGTGGGGTGGGGTGAGAAGCAGCAAAGTCCTTGACCCTGTGTAAGCACTGCTCAGCAATAGCTAAAACATCCCTATATTATCAACACTGTTTTCATCACAAATCCAAAACATAGCCCCATATGAGCTACTGTGAAGAAAATTAATTTTATCCCAGCCAAAACCAGCACATATGTTCTGCAGTATTTTGTCTTTTGTGCAAAAGAATTGGTGAAGCTTTTCAAATTAAATTTCTGCTCAGTTTGGAGAGTGTGAATGGCCACCAACTTTATCTGAGAAGCGTCAGAAAGAAGCTTTTAAAGTTCATGGCTAGAGACATGTTGGGGCTGACCAATCCTTCTTTTTTTTTTCTTTTTAATTTAATTCCTAAGGATAAACAACATGAATTTTGGCTGAATAAAGACAGAAGAAAAATTGCCCCTCTGAAGGAGGGGAGGGTTCGGCTGTATATGTGTGGAGTTTTATGTTTCAAAGGCAAAGAAAAGGAGGTGACAGAGCTGTTTATGTTGTACCAACTAGGCCAGGAGACTGGGCCACAGCATGGTCGGTGGGTGTCTGAACCTTGGGAAAAGTGCGTGTGAAATGTGTAGCTTTCTCCAAACATTATCACTGTTTGCTACCTAAGATAAAACAAGAGTCTTCTGAGGAATTTACTATTTCCAGGCAAACAGTAAGGTCACATCCATTCATCATCTTGCCTACTTGACAACTTTTCACCTCTTCTGACCAGAGAATCCATCACATTATAACTGGGCTATTTGACACTGTTATTGCAATATAAGCAGTGCCTAAGACTACCATAAAATTTCATATTAATGTAGAAATCACAAGAGACTAACTACCTTTGTGATTCAGTAAATGCAGCTGCTTTGGCTATAGCAGATCAATAATACTGGAAGAAATTTAGCTTCAGCTTCTAAAATATCACTTTGAGAGTCTATCTGGGAGGCTTTCTACAAGGGATTTACCTAAAGTTTTCTTAAGTCATCGCAATTCACGCCTCATTACATGAGGTATAAAACTGGGAAGGAACCATCCACTCTAGCAAGTAAATGTATAGCAAAAACCTCTTTTAACGATAGTGCTTGGGATGGGTGTGAACATTTATAGAGATATACACACAAATGCAAATATATGTGTTATAGCTTTAAATAATTTACTACAACGAGATGCAAATAGTTTCATTAAAAATTCCTTCTTTAAGCAAGAAAACCAATAATGTGTATAGACTGCAGGTAATTCATGTCTGAACATGTGTTATGTGGAAGTTTTCCATGTGTTGTATGCATTCCAGAAGACATTGAACTACCTGTACCAAGAGAGAGAGAAAAAAAAAAAAACAACCACTATATGTAAAACTGTCTACATGAACTTGCCTACTTATATAGTTATTAGACATTTGATCAAAAAATAAAATTTCTTCTTCAGAGAAATACCAATATTTTAACTTCTTTCAATCTGCATTGAATTAAAAAGTTGTAACTTAAAGACGAAATTCCAAGACAGAATTGTGAAGTAAATATATTTCTAAACATCTAGACCACTGTTACTGAAAATTTCATTTCAGCAATGGCAAAACAGTTCAGCCTGACAATCTCAGCACATTAGAATATAATATTGAATTATAGGAAACAATATTGCATTATTTAGAAATTAAGTTTTAAAACATGTGCAAATAGAAATAGAACAAGATTGTACCATCCAGACAAAATCAAGTAAGAAAGCCCAATGTTAGATTTTTATTTGAAGCATTTGAATTTTTCTGTCAAATACTATAAAAATCAACATGTTCACTTAAAACTTTCAATTTCAATGAAACAGCATTTCCTGATGGAGGATGGTTCTTTGGAAAAATGTTACCAGCTCTATCAGATAAATGCTTTGAGATAGGCACTCTTCTCTGAAAAGGACCATTAATTTTGAAGGTGACAATTTCTGCAGTAAAGGAATAAGGTAGACAAGGATTGACGTTACTTCGTCAAGAGGGAATCCAGATAGCTTCTTCCTTTTAAAAGAGAAAGAGGCCATACATTTGTTTGCTTCAATAAGTTGGCTGCAGCTTCATTTTGGGCTGGAGAGAAGAGAAAATTGGATCGAGTGAATGCATGTGAGAGATGGTGTGCGTGTATGTGTGTCTGTGTGTGTGTCTCTCAGTGGCCATAATAATGTTAGGGCAAGAGGGGGGTTGTGTGTTTTTCTGCTATTGTGCTATTGTCTTAATATTGTAGCAAAACAGGGGAGAAGGTTTTGAATGACTCATGCTCGGACACAAAGCTGCCTGGCAAACCCAGAAACCTAGTGTCTGCGTAATCAGTCCCTCTCTGAACGAAAGTAATCTCTTCCATATAGATTTTCCGTTCCCTATCCCATCCTGATGATGTAATTTCTGTAACTTTTCCCTGAACCTATAAAAGAAAACTGCTCAACATCCTTGTCATTTACCTCAGTTACAAGAGGAAAAACCCCCACTATTTCTCCATTCATAAAAACCTGTACCCCTGTAGGTGGACAAATCTTTTCATTCATGAACACGTGGAAAAGGAAAAGTACTTTGAAGGGAAAAGCTAATATGCATAAAACTCGTCTCCAGAGTATATTTTCGAAGAAGTGCTCAAATTCACACGCAACTTTGGTTAATGGAATTTCTGCACCTATCCCCCTGGGAGGGCTTTCAAAATGAACTCTATTTACGAGCAGCCAATTAAATGTGCTTTCTGGTATGCAGGTAATTAGTTGTTTTTAACAATTATTCAGGTGCTGTAAGTAAAAGGTAATGATGAATTGTAATTTTCAAATGTTGATTCTTTTCCCACACTGACATACGTATGCTGTATACTAAAAGGCAGCTGCCACCATCTTTCTAATTTGGCAGTCAAATAACCAAAAAAGAAAAATGCATTTCTATTTTTTGCAAGTGTCAACCTTAAGGCTGTGATCCATAATCCAGTGGATTTAGCAGACCCAGGTTTTGGATCAAAACTTGAGTTGTTGTAATTGTAGACAATCAATTTAAAAAATATACATATATATGTATACCTGTGCATGCGCGTGCACACACACTCTCTCAGCTTGAACTTAATCAAGAAAAATGTTCTTTGGTTTATGACGTCAGATTAGATGATCACAGTGGTCCCATCTGGCTTTACAATCCATGAGTTTAATTTATTGATACAACTGAAAAATAATGAATAACTGTGCAAAATTAAATTTGATATATGAAGACTGATAGCTGCTAAATAGAAAAGGTAAATGAAATTTCATTAATAGTGACAGGAAGTCAGAGTTATTTGTTCTTTTAAATTTTATTTTCCTTATCACCAGAAAAAGCGTGTTCTCATGGTGATGGTTTGAGGCTTTTTTTTTACCTTCCATTTACTTCATTTTCATAATGTTGTAGCTCTTGTTACTTCAGCGAAGCAACTCTTCATATTTTTCAGTCTTTACAAGGTCAGCATGTGCTCCAATAATTGTGAGGAATTTTGACAAATATAGAAAAAAAATTGTTTTGCCTAATTTGTGTTGTCATCTCATGTATCTCTAAAAAAGAATTAATACCATCTACACTGTGTAAATTAACATTTATGTAAAATAAACATTTGTGGTTTTGTCGGGGTTGCTGCACCATATTGTTCTGTAGAAGGCAAAGGCAAACTCAGTTTATCTCGTGGCTTAAATGGCACCGACGGATGCTTTGCTTCACCCTCACAGTGCAAAGTAGTCAGCATTTCTTGGCGATTCCATCCTATTACTCCAATTAGTGGTCTTTGTCCCATAATTACTGTCTATTTAAAATAATATTATTTAAGCCTATCTGTGGCTGAATGCCTTTCTACTTCTCCAAGAGCTGTATAGTATCTTCACATTCCATTTCAGACATAGTAATTCAAAATAGTCAAGCCTAGAGATGGCTAACACACATGGCTCATATAGATGACTAATACCTTGTCTAGGATGAAGTGACAATCCTTGAAGGCTATAAGATTTTAAAATATATGTTTAGTGCATTCTAAAATTGCATTTTGGAGAGTGATGAGGTAAAACCCAAAGTTTTGCACAGCCCAGGGAAATGGAAGGTCTGCCTTCAGCGGAGGGTAGAGCCGAACACATCCTTAGCTCTTCAGAGCTGCTCTGTATCCATAAGCTGATTTTTGTTACCGATTCTTGTTGGCATTCTGGTATTATTATGGTGACAGTCAGTGAAGAACAAAATTTGCAATTGTCAGCAACTGCAGCTAGTCATTGACTGTATATCTTGCCTACGGTGGGGGCAGAAGAGACAAAAGTATGGCTTCCAACAGGTGAGGACTTTTGGTGAAGGAAAAGCAGTCCTGGAGAGCTCTTTCAGTTCTGGCGGAAAGGAACAATTGGAGCCACTGCAGCTTTGGGCCATTAACAGCTACATGGTGAAGTATTTTGAATCTAACCTCATTAAAGGCTTTACTAGGAGGACTGATGTTTACCTTGACATATTATCAGAGTTCCTCAATACCAGTGCTCATGAAAAGAAAAAGAGAAATATGAGTTTGTGTTTCAGAATGAAATGTAATTTTGTGCGATAGCATCATACTGCTGACTCATAGTCAAGTTTTTGATGTGTTTTTTTCTACACTGGTGCCATGAAGCAAGGCTTCTTGCTAGTGTCTCACAGATGTTGAAATTTGAAGGTATATCATGACCAACAGTTTGAAGGTACCTATTATTTCTAAGCATGTTCTCTTTTCTGGTGGTACTACACTTAAAAGGGAGAAACACATTTTTGCACATCCACAAATCCATTTATTTTATCATAGAAGGCAGTGAGGTTGGTCAGGCATGTTTTACCTTTGGTGTATTCATCCTGACTGTTCCCAGTTACTTTCTTCTCCTTCATATGCCTAAAAACGTGTACCAAGAGGACTATTAAATTACAGTGTAATACTTTTCATACTGGAAGACTAACTCCTCTTTAGTTAATAGAAATATTTGGAGTATTTTTAACTTCGAAACACTGTATAAACATTTTTACATTGTACTTACCTGTGAGAAATAATGTCATAAACTGTAGAACATCTCACTCCAACATTGCTGAGTCTGAACCTTTCTTTCCTATTCTCTCCATCTTTCCTGACCTCATTCTGTTAGATTACAAATATATTTCTTAATTGATATGATTGCATAAAATTAAAAAAAACCTGCTTCCCCAGTTTAGGTTTCCAGATTTGTTTATCTTCTTCTTCTTTTGCATTGATGGCTGTTGCTATGATGTTTGTTACTTCTGGTTTTGTGACATACTTCACAGAGTGACTGAGTCCTCTGATGATCAAAAATTTTACAGAGCCACTTGCAAACAGACAGAAGTTCCTATTTACTCTTTGGTTAACTAAACCCAAGATTTACGGGGAAGAGAGCATCGCTGGGAAGGTTTTGCAAGTTATTGTAGAAATGGCGTATCATGTTTAATCTGTGAGGTCAGCTGAGCCTTGATGCCTCACACATTTTCAAATCGATCCTAAGCACCTGTAAGATCTGTAAACCTATTCCTTTGAAGTATATTGCCATGAGAAAGAGCTATATTACTGTGACTTTGGGAGCGCCTTTACTCCCACTGCAGTGCAAAGGCTATCCACATGAATACTTAAGTGGGAGGTTGAAATTGGAATTGTATGGTTCACAGCATTTCACTTTAGAGGGACTAAAAAGCGTCCTTCTCTCTGTATAGTTTTTTTAATTTTCTTCTGCTGAGTATCACTTGGCCTTTAGTGAACCAAAGGCTTTTTAGGCTGCTGGAAATAAAATATCAAATTAGGTTCAAATAGCTGCCTTTTTATCCTGGCAGCTGCAGCTGGCTTCCTCTCACCTAGAACCTCTTTTAACTTGACACTAGGTAGAAAAAACTCTTCCCCCAAACCTCACATAATAACTTTTTCCAAATTTATCTGCTTTTGTGTTCTGTGGGGGATGTCATCTCTAGGATGTGAGGTCAGGGGATGAGGCATGAAAATGTAAACTCTATTGGAGAGTGCAGAAAGTGCTGCTCCTTAGCACCCCTCAGTGCAAGGCACTGAAAAAGAGGTAGATGGCAGCCAGATGTTGGCGATGGGGGTATCCCATGGGCCACCAGCAACTGGCAGGGCACAGCCACCACTGCTGCATGTGGTCCCTGGAAGTGATTCCCACACCGCCACTGATCACTGCATTTCCAGGTTGCTGACTTTGCTCCCTGTCCAGGAAACGCTGAAGAACCTTTCTGTTGTCTTCTCCATTTTCCACAAACAGCTTTCTGTTCTGAAACAGATGAATTTATCCTCTAACTTTTCTTCAGTTTGCACTGGGAGCCAAAAAAGTCCACAACCCAGTATCTTCCATTTAAAGCAGGTTCAAAGAGTTTGTTCTGAATGTCACTACTTTTGTTTTTTGTACTCCTGTTTTTCTTACATATTGGATTTCTCACCAAAGTCTCAGCTGTTTTCTCTTGTCCTTTCTCTATGGTTTTACAATAAAGAAGCTGATGATGAAGCACGATCCTATCAGATGTGTGGCAATCAGCGCACAAGAACTGAAGTGCTGGTTCTCCAGTGTGCTTTACTGGCAAAGCCATTTCTTTCACTTTAATCAGTATTTTTATTGGCTTTTTCATCTGCACTGAAGCTTATTGGACTCTGCCGTTCTAACAAATGCAGGTTGTTTACAAGGGCATGCAGAAATGCATTGTTTTACGTGTCCCATAGGAAGAAATACAGGAGGGATTGCTCAGCTGATTGCAGAGATAGGGAAGTGGTGCATGACTATTCAAAGTGGACATTATGATTTGTCTGATTAACTCTGATGCCAGCTAAGATTGTAATGATAACTATAGGTGCACTCCCAGAAAGTCGACCTTCACTTGAGCCATTCCTGTAATGGACTTACAATATATTTTTGTCTTAAGACTTGGCTCAGTTTGAACTCTGCACTGATTGAATTACTTGATGAGGACCAGCAAACGCAATGATTCCTCTTAGGAGTTTGTGTTTGATAACACCCCAATCTCTAATTTACTGTGTGCATGTGCCAGAATCCAAATCATTCTCACAGAGTTGTACAATCAGTGTTTATCCTGACCTGTTATTTGAATAAGTACATTATGTAATGACTCTGATTTTATAATTTTCTACTTTTTATGAAAATAATAGCTCTTTTCCTTAGCTAAATTGAGACTTGGGGCTCCTAGAACTGACCTGATAGCCAGTGTTTTCTTCTTCAAATGACTTTTTAAAATGTATCTTGGCCATTGCACATCTTCTCTGCATGGTAATATTCTTATAGTTCTCATCCTTAAGGATGTGAGAGAAGGAAGAACTCTAATGATGAAAAGACTTTTTTTGGACCCACTGTTATAGCTTGAAAAAGCAAGAAAACTGTATAATCCATTGAATAAAAGCTGTTGCCTTCTTTTACAAATCTTGTCTCATAATATGTGTCAACATAAATCACTTACCAGTGGACAGGTTGGGGACAGATGAATATAGATGGTGTTTACAATTCTTCTTTTATAATAATAAAAAATAATGATGCGTATATTTGATTGTACTCTGCTCCATCCTTCTAAGTCACTTTTTTCTTTCACAGTATGGAATGCATTTATCTGCCGTAATCTAAACATCAAAAGTTAGACATGTAAGTGAGTTAGTCACTTTATATTCCCTTGTAGTCAGTACAGAGAGGTAGATACCTCTGTTTGCCTTATTTTCGGATAGGTATCCAGGATATGTCAGAGCTTTTCCTTCTGGATCTACCTATGCCTTTACACAGATGATAAATTGTGGGCTTGAACATCTAACTTTTGAACAGTGATTTATCATGAATCCATGATGCAGCTTTTCTAGTTAGGGATTTTTTTTTTTTGTCTTTGCATCACTTAGCACAACAGGACATTGGATCTGAATGCAATAGAAATAGATGGTGGTGGCAATATCTTTTCTCTAAGAAAGAAATGAAACAGTCATTAGAAAAAATCCAAATTTAAAATGTCAGCCAGGTAATTATTAGTTAGGGCCAGTCTTCACATGTCCCTTTATGTCCTACTCCTTGGCACGAAACTTGCAACCTGCACGTAAATGTGCTTGCCTTGATCACTGCTAGCTTTCTCCTTTTGCCACTCCACACATGTTCTGTTCAGTGCCAAACATACTTATAACTCATGCAAAAGCTTGGATCAAAGGTGATCCATGGAAAGCAAAGAGACAGAGCCCTAAGCTCTGATGATTCAAAGTTTTGTTTGCATCTTCTTCTGAGCTTGGAAAGCACAATATGTTGGTACTAATAAGTGTGCATGCAAGCTAATACTAATAAGTGAAAGCACGCAACCTTATCATTTGAGGTGTAAAGCTTGATCTTTGGGGAAGCATTTAGAAATCCATAGCATTTATATTTTGATACCAGAATATTCTCTGAAGCAAAGAATTAAATACTGTGACAGATACAGATTAAATACTGTTCCAGGAAATGTTGCACTTTGAGTTGAAGTAGTAGCAGTAAAATCACAAAAGCATTTAGGAAGTGTTAGAAGACCTATGAAGATATGTTTCATCCACATAACTGAAAAATGTGGACAAGTAAGCAGACTAGTAGGATTTCTAAAATAATGAACAGATACCAAAATAACCAGTAAGAAATAAGGCCAAATTTTTTCATGTGCTGAGTCACCTTGTTCTGACAAAGTGTTCAGCAACCCATTGTTTTGAGTTTATAATCTTCTGTGACTGTGAAAGTAGTTAACATTAATTTAAATCATAGAATCTTACAAGCTCCAACACTTTTTTAAAGGAATAAATAGTGATTATGACAAATGCAGAATGAAAGCAAAGAATTCTTGGGAAATTTAGCATAAGATCAGAACAGGACAACTTTACCATTCACGGCTATCTCTAATAACTTGTGTTTCTCTCCCAGCAGTATCAGACAGGATGCTTACATTTTAGATGGCTGAGGTTATGTCCTAGTGCCTCTTGCTTTCTTCTGTATTTTTACAATTAAAGATAGTATTTACTTTATTAACTGTATGTTTTAAGTTTAAAGTGAATTATTAATAGCTATTGATATCTTTTCTCTTATGTATGTTCATCATTTACCTCACTGTGACTTCAAAATCATTTATGTCCAGCCTATTCTCTTATAATGCAATTAAATCACATTGATAGAAGGTGAATTAACTAAAAGATATTTGAGATTTTTATTCCATTTCTACAATATTTTTCTCCATTTGTTGGCCAACTTTCTGTGTAAATTTGAAAAATGCAGCGTGATAAGCCAAGAAAAACTAGCAATGGTGCTAAGGCCACAGTCATGTACCTGAAAATATATGACCTACGGATATTTTTAGAATAGCTCAAGTGGTTTCCTGGGATAAATAATTTATATGCCCATGAAATGTATTCATAGAGCTTCTTGCACTACTTTGCCTTCATATAACCCTAAGATTTGAAAATAGGTTTGTCCTATCAAGAGGTTCATCCTAGTGATCTATTTCAAAGAGAATTATATTTTGGAGAGACTAAACACAATAGAAAATTAGTTTTTTATCTCTTTCTGTGCATTCCCATTAGCTCACGTCCTTTGTCCCCTGGTCTGTGTGCTGATGACTTGGGATACATCACTAACTAATACCCCACAATTGCAGCACCCTGAACAGATACACAAGATAGCATTTAGTGAGACAGCTCAGGTACAAGAAGCAGGTTGGTTACATTATGGTGTTTTAAACTGATTTACCCATCTTCTCTGCAGAGCTAATTAGCCCAGGCAATGTGCCAGGTTAAATGGTTCTGCTACCCAATGTAGCCTGTTAAGAGATACCTCACATATCTCTGCTTGCTGCCAAATTTGCTATGAGAAGTCATCTGGGCTACCAGCTACCAACAAAGTCCTGCTGGGGCCCTTTGAGCAGTCATAAAGAGCCAGGCTTGCAGACCGAGCTGAGCTATGCTGACGTGCTTGGCTATAGCACACTTATGGTTGACCAAAAGCCTCTCAGCTGCCCAGGGGTTGCATACTGGCTAATGTGACATTCCCTGTTCAAACAGATATGTGCTTTAAAACACCTGCTGGTTTTCAGCCCAATTTTATATGAAGTATCCTTTTGTATATGCACAGGGATGGTTTTTCCCTTAGAAATTATGCTACTAAAGTGTAGGCATTAGTATGCAACAATGATAAATATCTGTGTTTCTATATGTGTATATTTTTGTTGAATAAAAATTGTGTGTATGGGATATCCTTGTGGTTAGTAAAGGATATGAAGTGTTTGAAATACCAGTGTAGCAAAGTGGCCATATCAGGGCAAGACACAGCAGTCAGTTTCCCATGGCAAATGTGTAATTTCTGTTGTCATTAGTGGCAGTTACGTATCTGCCATAAAAGGAAAATAGTTCCTTGAGAAATATATTCCGTGCAACGTAACGTTGCATATTCTGCACCAAATTACACCTCAGCACTTCAGGCGTTCTTCCATTCAGGATAAATAAAACATACAAATTGCTGAAGACAATTTCATTCTGATCTTTACTCTCTGAAGGAAGAAAAAACCCTCCAAACCTCTACAACATTATAAACACTACGCATTTTCTAATTCTTCTCTTTGCCATCTGTACAAAAAAAAAGCAATAAAACTGTTCCCACTGGTAAGCAAATAATAACTAGAAACATAGGATGGGTGATAAAGGGAATATTATATTTTGCTTTTCTAAACGTAGACTGCTTGACACGCATATATAGTAGCAATTTTTTTAAATGGAAATGCTTGCTGTTGACAGTGTAAATATACTTCCATGTGAAGCATTTGAATGATATAACCCAAACCATTCTGCTCTCACTACTTCCAGCAGGAGACTGTTCCACAATCTAATAGATCTCACCTTTAGGAATTTTTTTTTCTTGAATTTATCTTAATGCTTCTTATCTGAATTTCACCCCAGTACTGTGTAGAAATCTCTATGAACTTACTGATATAATTCCTCTTCTTAGTTATTTATATTCTTCAAATCACTAGCAAAGGTTCTCCTTTCCCAAACCTACCTCATGTTACCTTCATTTGCTGCTTCAGATAGGACCTTTTGCTTCTTCCTCCTCTGACTCATCCATTCAGGCACAGATTTGGCAGTCAGGAGGAAGATTTGGCAGTCAGGAGGACTATGGGGTGGAGGCAAGTTCTGAAGGGGACTGGTGTTTACAAAGGAAATGCAAAGCAGAAGATCAGCATGGAACAAATTCCTGCTTGGTCCATAAGGAGGGCTCCATATAGCTTCCTCTAGAACCAGTAATGCTTTGCATTCTGGAGATATACAGAATTCCCAACTGTTTATTTTACAGGCTTTTTTTTAAAAAAAAAAAAAAA